>NW_006434897.1:2709829-2955513 GCF_000325575.1 Pteropus alecto
TGGTCCAGAGTGACGGATATGTCAGAGAATTCTTCTGAGCCCTATTTCCTACAGAAGACATTTCTACATTTATTTTTTCCCCTAATTACTTTCATTAGATGAATCACCTTATTAATTTCAGGCAAGAATGAGGATAGCTGTGTGTGTATATACCTCCTAATCTATCCATGAAAATATTTCTCATTTGATGTGAGAAATACAAATCCTCAGACACACGTTTGATTTGTACCTATTTAATGCCGTTACTGTCTTTCTGCTTTCTTCTCCCTTTCTTTTTCTCTTAAAGCATTTGTATTGCCTAGAATTACTAAAATAACCCTACAGTTAATATATCATTTACAGTATATTCCTGCTTAAATTTATATACCATACAAATGCCAGACATTTTACTGGACTTGTCAAGTCACCAATATTAAATTCTCTATAGCAAATGCTTCTGGCTATGTCGGGTTCGCCAGCTGGTCTCCAGTGAATCCTCTCAAACCTCATGCATTATGTCTCATACACCTATTCCCTCATTTCTTCCAAAAAGTACCGAACACCTAGAATGTGCCAAAAACTATCTTAGGCAGTCAATTAGAAGTCGATATGGCTCTAAATAGACATGATCCTTGCTATAAGGACCTTGAATGCTAGTGCAGAGGACAGACCAAATATGGACAATCAGCCAAATGTAATAAAAGAAATAATATGAGAGACATTTATCAGCCAAATGTAATAAAAGAAATAAATGAGAGACATTTATAAAGAAGAGGTTAAAAGAGAATCACCTGGAGATGGGAATCTAAACTAGATTTAGATTCTAGTTTAGATTCCCATCTCCAGGTGATTAGAGGATATCTCTAAGTCAGTAACACTAAATATGAAGAACATTCCAGATGCAGGAAATAATATGTTAAAAGTTTAAGTGTGAAAAATTTTGGTCCACTAAAGCAATTGAAAGAAAATGACTAATAGTCACCTTTGTAAGATGAAGACCAGTATGAAATGGAGTTAGCATAATAAGAAAAGGCTGGGAGTGGCAGGGATTATACATTATTGTAAAGGTTTACTTTTTATTGTATAGACCAGAACTGTTCAATAGAAATACAAAACAAGTGACAAATGATAGTCATTTATGTAATACATTTTATTCAAATACATTTTATTTAACTTAATATGTCCCAAATAGTATCATTATAAGATATAATAAATGTAAAATTATTTATGAAATATTTTATTATTAATATTTTTCTACTTACATCTTCAAACTTCAGTGTATATTTTACACTTACAGCACATCTCAATTTGGACTAGCCACATTTCAAGTGCTCATTTGTCATATGTGGCTAGTGGCTACCATGTTGTAATGGGATATTTTTAAGAGGTTTTAAACAAGAGAGCGATGTGATCCAAATCACATTTCAGGTTACTTTGCTGTTAATTACAGATAAGAGGGAATATAGAAAGTATGAGGGAAGATAGGAATACCAGTTAGGAGGCTGTCTTAGTTTCCTCTGGCTGCTGTAACAAAGCACTACAAATTGGCTGACTTAAAACAAAGGAAATGTATTCTCTCACAGTCCTGGAGCCTAGCAGTTGGAAATCAAGGTGTCCTCAGGATTATATTCCCTCTGAATTCTTTAGGGAGGGATCCTCCATTGCCTCTTCTAGCTTCTGGTGGTTGCTTCCTGTCTTCGTCATTGCTTTTTTTTTAGATACATCACTCTAATCTCTGCCTGTCTTAATATGTCCTTCTCTTCTGCATATCTGTGTTGCTGTGTCCACATATCCCTCTTATAAGGGTACCAGTTATATTGGGGTTATGATTCTAACCCAGCATAGTGTCATCTTAACTTTATTGCATCTGCAAAGATCTTATTTCCTAATATGGGCACATTCACAAGTTCTAGGTGGATAAGAATTTGGGAAGGACACTACTCAACCCAGAATAGAGGCTATTGGGGTAAAAGATAGCAGTGCCTTGTGCACACCTGGCACTTGTCAATGCTCCATTCCTCTGCTCACCCCTAGGTAGTGGGTGGGTCATAGTAGTGGCAATAGATATAAAAAAAGCAGTGGTTGTGAAATAAATTTGATATGTAATTAATAGATGTTTTAAATCTATTTTAAACCACAAACATCTAGGTGATATTTCTCTTTTTGAAAATTTTAACTCATTTTTCAATTACAGTTGACATACAATATTATATTAGTTTCAGATATACAACATAGTGATTAGACATTTATATACCTTACAAAGTGATTGGCGATATTTCTCAATCACAACTTCTCTTATTCTTTTCCTGATCAGTCACTAAATACCTAGTGTTTTTAACCCAGAAAATTCATCCCCCTAGCTCCTAAAGGATCTATCTAATTCAAAGACACTTCTTTTATGTCCCTCTTTCTAAGACCTCTCTTAATTAGCTTCACCTTACTGGAAGAGTATTATATTAGAAGAAATGGATTAGCTGTCATAAACACTAAAGAAATCAAATCTATATGATATAATGTTTATATTATAATATATATATTTGTTTAATGGTATTTATATATAGCACAATGTGTTCTTTGGTTAAAAAAAAACAGAACAGTAATGTTGGAATTGAAACAAAAGCATCATTCAGTTCTTGTTGAGTAAAAAAGTCCATATGCTTTTACATCTAGAATATTGCATTTGGTTATCTAGATACAAGTATGATTTCAATCTTCAAAGATATAAAATCCCTAATTTACATTTTTGATTATTATTTTCTTAAATGAAGTGACATGAACTTTTTTAAATCTAGGTATATTTTCAATTTGTATAATCTCTTACTGGATTAATAAGTTCCATAAATGTAAAATATTATGTAAATGTTACGTAATAATGTGTCCTCTTATTTCTTAAAATTATCTGCAGTGCAGTCTCAAAGTGGTGAGTTGTAGAGATGTCAGACAATTTCCTAGTTTAGGTATCATATAATTAGATGAAAATATGTTATCCAGATGTTTGTTTTATTGATTTATTGTCATTTTCTCCAGAGCCAGGTTCTCTAATGCAAACATCTCTTATCTAAGCTGAGGGACAGTACTGACCAGTAGAGCTATTTAAGTGTATAGCTAATACTAATACTGATTTAAATACCAATGTTCATTGTCGAAATTCAGTGAAGAATGTATAGGCATTCTTTGTGTTAGTCTCCCTAGTTTTGTTATATGTTAGTAATTTTCAATAACAAAATGTAAGAAAATATTCATACATTTTAATGTCCAGGAAACTTTATGTTCTATGTGAGGAGGTTTGATTTGCTAGATCACTGTTGTGCTTGTTTATAATTCTACTGATATCTTCAGTGATATGCCCTTATTAAAGATGGGTGAAAATAATGTGGTCTCTGTGACACTGCCTTTTAATTCTGTGAACTCTGTGACATTGCCTTTTAATTCTTGGATTTGATATTATTAAACAATCCCAATGATTTTCCCTTTAGATTTTGCTTTCTTTTTTTTTAAGTAATCTTTTATTATCGGCATTGAAGTTCATTATAAGATGATGTTCAAATTCTTTTTGATCTATTAAATTTCTAGTTTAAACTTGACTCAGAACACTTTGTGATTTTCTTGTGTTGAATTATAATACATTTTAATATTAAAAGTTAGCTTTTCTCTTCTTTCAGAGTGTCAATCTTTCAAAACTATTTCTTTTTCCATAAACTTAACCTTTAGATCCATGATTTAAGATCTAAATTTATGGTTATACAATTTAAATAGTCTGTGTTCTTTTTACATTTTATAATATTCCTTTTTTCCTTATTCAAACCTACTCTTTGCAAAACTTTCTCTTGCAAATTTTGCATAACAACACGGGTGTTTTTTTTCTCCTTCAGCCTCAAGGTACATATGTATATAGTAGTGCTGTAATCACTATTACATATATTTTCTATATCAGGTTCTGCTAATTTTTAAGAATACATTTTCTTTTATTTAGGTTCTGAAGCTAACTACTGCAAGTAGGCCTTCGTGTTCTATTTTTTCAGTTCATCTCCTTTGCATCTGGTAGATGAATTTCACTAACTTCTGTGTAGGTGATTAAAATAATAATTTAAGATAAAATGGAGTTATATCTTAGGATTACTGAATATTTTCTTTTCAGTTTGGTTTACTATGCTTAGTTTAACATGCATAAATTTTTTAAACAGCTCTAGTAGGTGATAATAGATATTAAAATCTAGGGTAAAAATAAATCATGTGGATGAATAAACTGTTAGACTTTGAAATACTGGTTTATAATTGTTTTTGTTATTCAAGAGAGTAATAACGTAAATAAATACAAAGATATTCTAGCAAGAATAAATGATTCTAACAGTTTAAGCAGAATATAGATTGTTCTGCATAAATTGATTATATCATTGCATTAAGGACTTCATGCTTATTCTAAGCACATCTGTGTTTTATTCTTAAGTGAGGAAAAAAAAGGGTGTGTTTTGTTTAGTGTAGGTATTGTCACTTTGTGAAAAAGGAAACTTAATGAGATATTTTATCAAGGGCATAGATTTATTTATAAAATATACTTACCAGAAGTTGAAATGTTTCAATTCTTCCCTGTTTCTCTAAGAGAGATTAGAATAAGGAATTACAATGTTTGCTTATATAAGAAGATACTAAAAGAGAGCCACATTAAATTACGTGGTAAATTGGTGGTCAAGAGTAAAGTTCAGTATACTTCAACTGTTTCTGTTCACGTTGCTTCCTTCTGATTATCTTTCTTATATTTAAGTTCAGTTGTAATTTGCCCTTTAATTGTAAAGTAATATTTTAAAATTTAAGAAAATTCTAATAGCTATTTTTGTGGTATGTTTTCTATTTGATTATCTATTATACTCTTTTTTATTATATGCTAAATTTATCAATTCATAAATTTCCATCTAACAGAAAAGCAAGAGACCATGAATGATTATCTTCCAACAGCTATATAATCTTTATTTAATTTAATTTTGTTATAGAAATTTATCATAAGCTGTCATATTTTTTTTCTACTGTTGCACTAAATAAAATTTAATTCTTAATTATGTGTACCTAAGTCTATTGGAAACTTATAATTCACTCTCTACTATTGAATGTGACATACAAGTGCATACATAATAATTAATTAAAATCTGACATTTGCTGTGAAAATGCTTGCAAAAGAGTAACAATGAATTTTGTTAGAAATGTCTGTTTATTTTTTTTAATTTCTGAAGATAACTATTCTTGACTTAGAATTTGTTTTGCTTTGATTAAACCATTGGTTAATGAAGCTGTTTGAATATTTCATTTATCTTAACTTGTCTTAGAATTCAGACCAATGGGCTAGAGTTTAATCACTCCTTTTCAACTCCTAACCTTATGATGGAAGACCTTGAAAATAGAAATGTGAGCTGAAGCATAATGGAAGCATTTGCTATCCATTCTTCACTCTCATTTGTGCTTGGTCTCTAATTCATATACAAACATTTATAAACCTACAGATTTATAACAAAACTTACTTTTCTGATACTTATGACTCTAACCTATTTCAAAAGTAGATAAACTTTTCTAAACATCACTTCAGTGATAACAAACATATTGCTTCCTTTTCCTATTTCTACTTCTCCCTATAATTTTCCTAACCCTAGTGTAAGTCTAAATCAATACTACTTATTATGTTTCACTTTAATTTAATTTGGAAAATGCAGCCACATTTTCACTTACCCGTTTTAAACAATTAACATTTTATTTCACTTGCATTACATTTTCCTGAATTATCTCATCTCTATTTCATTTTTGTCTGAATAGCAGCGTTAGAAATTTTGTAGTAGGGAAGTTAGGAGGTATGAAATATTAACAATACATAAAATGACTTCTGTATTTCAATAAGTTAAAATGAATTATATTTACCTAAATTACATATTTACTTTGTTAAACAACTCAGACAACTCGCAGATTTCAGGCAGAGTTGAGGGAAATAGAGAGGGATGGGTAGAGAGAGAGAGAGGAACGGAGAGAAAAGAAAGGGAAGGATAAGCTTTGTGTAATTGAAGGTCTTGGTAGTGAGGTCCTTAATGACTTCCTAGAAAAAAATGAACTAAATCACGGTTTGTTTGTTTGTTTATCATTAATATATCTTATTAAGCATTCAAAAGAAAATAAAACAAAAAAATCTTTTTAAAGCTAGTAAAGCAAAAAGAGAGTCTAGCGGAATCACATGAACTTCTGTGGAAACTTTCTCAAGTTAAACTTTCTAAATTGTATGGGTCCCATTGAAAAAAGATGGTAATAGAAGTAAAAAGCTCAAGATGAGATGTGATCATGTGAGTACAGGACTCTCCGCTGTGCATGCTCACAGTAGACACATTACATAATAATTAAGTTCAAGATCCCCTTTTGTTTTAAGTGACACATTTAGGACTGAGAAGAAAACACCCCAGCCAGAAATCCAGTCAAATAAATAGACCCGAATTAATGCATTTACATTGGAGATCTGAAGAAGTCCTTAACTTTCTTCATGCATTACTTCCCTTGCCTAGTTATAAAATTATTGGATTAGTTTCAAATTTCTTAAAATAGAGATTCCTAAATGTGTAGATTCCAGGAGAGAATTAAGAAGGAGAAAAATAAAATAAACGAAATGGAATTCACTAGGTGGTATAATTTATTGAAAATGTTTGAGATTTTAAATGTAAATGCTCTAAAACAAGAGCAGTAAAATCCTATCATTTTAGTTTCTAAAAAACAGCTAATTAGTAACAGTATAAACATTGGGTCTTGAATTTAAGCAAATATCGCTTCTGGGCCTTTTGGTTAAGATCAAATGTAGTCTCTGTTCTTATCAGTATAGCATAAGCAAATCTTGTCTCTCTAGGTTTCAACTGTAGTTCTGACTCAGTGTTTCCTGTATTAAAAGAAGGCAAAGGTGGGGTTATGACCTGAAAATTAAAGCTCTGAATATTTAAGCTGATATGCAAAGCACCAGCAGAACAACATAGACGCACAGAGAATCATGAATTGTACACTAATCAAATTTTAATAAGGGGGAATGTTAGTATGGAAGCACATGATAACCAGTAATGCATTTTTTGGTTTTTGTTTGTTTTCCTTTTGCAGGAAAAAGTCCAGCATTTACAGAAGGCTTTTGCTTCAAGAGTAGATAAATCCACACAGACTGAACTTCCAGGATGTGATGTAAGTACCTATGTAAGACCATTTTTATCTTCTTTATTGATATTCAGATCTCCACAGCTTATTTACCTCTGCTACTACTGTGTCCATGCATTGATTTAATAGAATGTAATGGTGCCCCATTCATCTTTTGCTCTTAAATAATCCCCAAATACCTCTGGAACTAAAAAAGATAATTACGGACACTGACTAGCATACCAATGTCTTCTTTTTTTTAAATCAACATCTCTAATCCAGTCTTTCGAATTAATGAATTCACAGGCACATGGATGATACATATTAGAATACTAGGATAATTTATTTTTAAGAGAGTACTAATTTATTTATTAACAGTTTAATAAAGTTTGCAGTCACTAAAGCCAAGCACATCATTTTTACATACTGGGACATAAAAGCAAACACAACTTAGTAGAGAAATAAACAATAATACTTTAGCTCTCGGGCTTTAGGGCAGGCTTCAAAAAGTAATTTAATTGAAAGTTAAAATAAGATTAAAAAATAAGTTTGAATACAAGATTGCTTCTAGTAACACTGAGTGATTTTGGATGACTTCGATTCACATACTTATCTTTAAAAAAACAGCTATGAAATTTTCATTTTACCTAAGTTCTTGACTTTAAACTTCCTTCTGATTAAAAAAATAGAATTATCTTCTTTATCTTATATGTAACATTTGTGAGAATTCTCTCTTCTATTTAAAAACATTTTTAGCACTTTTTTGACAAGTGCAAATAGAATAGATATGATATTAGTTTTATGATGTTGTATAATATATGACTATTTGCATGTCCTCATTATATTACATAACATAAATATAGATATTGCTTTTCTGTTGCCTTGTCAAATAAAATATTTAATATAAAGTTATTTGTCATTATTAGGAAATACACCAAAGTTTTGAATTTCAGTGCAAATTATTTTCAGATATTTATGTACAGCATTTAATTAAAAAAAAAACATTAAAAGCTATGTTTTTATTGTGTATTTTCTGTTACATTTATTTTAATGTTTTTTTCCTAGATATCTAAATATTCTAGATATCAATATTATGACTGTAATACTTTCTGAATACCAATGTTGTATATTATTTAAATGTCAATGTTTTATATTTAAAAAATAATTTTTATTACATTCAAAGACGTGTTTCAATATTAATCTCTTTTGAAGGAGTTGCTTTTCCATTTAAATTTTTTTAATACATATTCTTCATGTATTTAGTCTTTAGGATATAAACCCAGTATGTATTTTACAAATCACAACCTATGTATTTTTAAATCTGTAAACCAGAGAGTTGTCCAGCATATAATAAATCTTATTCCAGTATATCAAAATCATACAATACAGGAACAACAAGCTAACTTAGAATTCTCCTACTTCGAACCCCTTAATTTTCAAATAAATTAACTGAGTTTCAGAAAGTGAAGTCATTTGTTTACTACCCCATTATCTTTGTAGAAGTCTAATCTTTTATTAAAAGTAACATATTCTTAAAAACAAGGAATATTCCATTTTACTCAATATAAGGAAATTATGTTTGGGAGACTGAATTCTAAATATCTAAATGACTGAATATAAATCTAGAATGTAAGAGATCTGTAGCACAATTAGGACTGCTTGTAAGAAATACTTGCTAAGAAATGAATGGTACCTGTGAGGGGATAACTAAGCCGTAACTACTAGCAGCCTCTTATGTATTTGTCTATCTATGCCTTATAATTTTCTTGTTGCCACAAAAATTTCTTATACTAGTGCTATTTAGTTTTCTAAACATGTAAATAAAAATTAAAAATAAAGCCATGAACATTGTTAATTCTTATTATTAAATCTCCATTAATTTCTAGCTTTTCATATCTGACAGTGAGAGCTTAGTGTATTTTACTGGATTGAATTGAGATTAAAGAATAATTTTTTGGTAGTGAGTCCTTAAAGGATCTCCCTGTAGAAATGTCTGTTATGATTTCAGTAGTCATTAACATAGAATAATAATCTTTTCTAAAGATTTCAAGTTTCACATTTCTCGGTGGGTGAGATATATCCTAGGACATAATAATCAGAATCAGCAAATTAATTACCAAAGATACGCATACAGAGCCTTATGCCAGTAACTAGATGTTACTGTAGCAATAAACTTTAGAACATTTTGTATAGAAAATCCTGGAGAGAATATTTTAAATAAACAAATTAGAAATAAGTAAAGCATTTTAAATGTGATGAATTGTGTGACTATTTGGAGTATATGATTCATCAATAGTGTAATTTTCCCTGACTGGGATATATTTTCTGTATTTTTCAATATCTATTTATAAATAATTTTTCAAATTTTCATGTGCAATAAAAATCATTTGTCTTTTAATTTATAATATTTGTTCACATTTTCCTCAGGAAATATAGTTTGACATTATTTTAATTTTTCACAAATGTGATATATATACCCACATAGAATACTATATTTATAATTTGCAATATTTGTCAGAAAACATATGAAAAATCTTATAGATATCTTGCATATTATGGATGATTCTTTTACTCGCTTGCTTTCTTCCTAAAGCTGCCAAATATTAGCCACAAATTGTTGTTTATGGATCATTATGAATAACGTTTCAGTGATATGAATGTCAGACTATAAGAGACTACAAGTATCCATTAATGTAATTTACTTGGAAAGATAGCTGTTGCCACACACTTGTCTTAGGATGAGAAATAAAATCCCCATAAGATATTAATTATATGAAAACTATTAAAAGAAATTATAAAAATCTACAGTGAATAAATTCAAAGGTTTTTACAATAAACTATTCTGCAACAGATTTATCAGGAGGCTTGAAACTGATGTTAGTGTACAATGTGCTCTGATTTGTAATGCACATAGCAAGAATTATTTAAAAATAAATTCAGTGTCTCAGCAAAACCTATAAACAAAATAGTTCTTGTGATGAAGGAGATTATTAAATAAATGATGAATGTGTCTTAAATAATCAATGCCAATTTAAACTCTTTCACCTTCCTCTGTCTGTACAGGCTTAGTTTATTGAAAGATCAAAGAATAGTTTCTTAGGTGTCACTCGTGTTGTAGAAGATGAACAGTATAGAAGATGAATAGATGTAGTCGAGTAGCCGATTAGAAGATTACGTTAAGAGGTAGATTCTTCTGATTACATCAGCTATATAACTAGATGTTTCAACATAGCACATATGATGTCTGTAAATATTTTATAGCTTGAACAACTGCAAATAACATTTTGGTTAAAAAACCAAAATACTGCAGTGAAGATTTTATATTCTAACACTGAGAAAATTCTGATACTTTTATTAATCTGACATCTTCATAGATAGCTTTTTCTTTAACTTCCTTTTGATGTTCTACAAAAGATTGGCTTTTTAAATGTGGCTGATTGACTTTAAATATAAATTTTCTTTTCAACTAGTGCCTGAACTGGACTCAGGATAATCATAGGGTCTCTAAGTTGCTCTTTTAGGCAAAAGTACTAAAGTTTCATAAGGGTTCTTTTCATTAGCATGTGTTTTTTATTTACATGTAATAAAAAATGTTTATTAGTCTTGAACTTGCAAAATTTTGTTCATATTTTCTTTGAGTTTTGAAATTATTGGGTATTTCATCAAATATTAAATTATTATTAATCACTATTAGTTTAAATGTCATTGGTGGTTTTAATTTGCCTATTTAAAATGGACTGAATTGTGGCATCACACAGACTTTGTCTCAATCACATATGAGTAAAGCATAAATCAGTTTGGAAATGTATGCTCATACCACTGTGTGGTTTTCAAATATTTTAGCACATTTTCCAAATGGTGCGATTTGCTTTATAAGTGCAGTTTTCTACTTATATGCTAAGAAAAAAAATAGTAATACCAGCTGTATTATGAATACATATTTTTTTAAAACTTAATTCAATTATCTGTGTATTCTCACTTTATGTTACTTTTCTTAGATTCTATTTTGGACATCCTTCTGGCACAGTTAGCGGTGTGCAGGGAGTTCTAGCAAATATAAAAATAATTCATCATGTTAAATAACAAGAATGATTAGTTTTTACTGTAATTTTTTTATTATTAGACAAAGCAGAAGAGTATTTTCTGTTACTAATATATTATGTCAGCCTATGAATTAAGCCCGATTCTAAAAATTGAATAACTTATCAATTAGGATCTCTCACCCACCTGCTAATCAACTATAGTTTTCAATTAAAGCTTTCTATTTGAGATCCATTCATTGCTGATCATCTTTCTTAAAATCAGTACTTCTCCTGATTGTGCAACAACATGCCCCAGCATTTAGTATATGAGCGTATCCCCCCACATATTTTACTTATATTTACTTATCTCTCAGGTATTTTGGTTTATTTTTTACAAATTAAAAAATCTGAATTAAAAATTAAATGATATATTGCAGGTTTTCTTTTGACTACAGTTTTTCATATATTGAGGATAAGTTTCAGACAAGAACATTGATTAAAAACACAGGAAACATGATAATTTGCCACAAGTATTTATTAACATGTAATGGAGGAGTTGCAGCTTATCCAGTGGTGTAGCTCTAAGGATATCACTTTTGAAAATTCCTACATGCATTCAATTACTAAGTGCCCCTGAAAGCCAGGCCTTGTTCTAGATACTTGGGATACATCCTTTAATCAAACAATCCATATTCCTTCAGAGAGCTTGCATTTTGTATGGAGAAATTTATAAAAACAGTAAATATAATAAGTAAAATATATAGTACATTGAAGGTGCTAAGTGCAGTGTGAAAAGTTAAAATAGCACAGGGAAAGGATAAGTGTGAATATAGGGGTGGAGGTTACGGGTATGACCAGAACTTTTAAACAAGGTAATCTGGACAGGTCCGAGGGTGAGGTCTGATGTGGGACTTGAAGGAGGTGAAGTGAGAATCACTTTTAGTCAGAACTCCTTTTGTAATATGTGCTTCATTTAGAGGTCATGCAGTATGGAAAAAATGCATTCTGTACCATTAAATCCTAGAATCAAACCCAGTGCATAAGAGACTTCACACCAAGGGAACACAGACTACCTGAGGGAACAGCCAACTCAGCCTTCACAGAGTATATTCACTTAGTGTAAGCACTGAGAAGAGAGCTGGGTACAATCAACCATGCTATGCAAATTATGTTTGCTTTTTCTCTCTCTTTTAGCATGTACTCTCTCTATCCCCTTCTTCCAGCACAGGCAGAATCAAATTTATATACTTTAGGTGTATGACTAGGCTTTATTGTATATTAGCACATCTCCTTTATCAGAGGTTAGCCAGTAAAGGAAACATATAGAAAGCACTCAATAAGTACTTGATGAAAAATAAATGAATAGATTAATTAAGAGACTCTAATATTTTTATAATACTAAAAATCTATAACAAATTAATATGTATTATTTTACTTTATTCACACAAAAAAACCCACAGAAGTGTATATTGTTATCCTGTATTATTATTTTATAATACTTTGTCATATCTAACATGTTTTGAAATGACTGCTTTGTACCTTTTAGAACAAAGCGTTAAGTTCAAATCAACCTAACCAGTGATTTTAAAATATAAGTGCCAACATGCAGTTGTTTTTATAGTATTGCATTGACTGCTTCTTTATAAAATCCTGAATCTTTATCTAGGAGCCATATCATTCCTGAAATGCCTCCAGGTCTTTAATTCAGCTCTGGCTACAAAGAATTAGGTAATTGATAATTCTTTTGTTGAGAGAATTTGTGGTTGAAATCCTCATGGGAGAAAAGGCAAGTCTAGGTGTTAACTATAAAAGTTCTTTTAATTATAAAAATATTCATTAAAATAAAAGACAAAAGAATTCACAAGTATTTTATATAGTTTAAATTATGTAGAGGAAAAATAACTTTCCCCCTACCTTTATAGGTTTGTGGCTGAGAATGCCCTATAATAAAAGACAGCTTAATGGAGAAAAACAGAAGTTTAGTAACATGTATACCTCCTACATACATGGGAGATGCCCAGGAAAACTGAGTTACTCCCCGAAACGGCCCAAGCCACCACCTTAAATACCATTTCCAACTAAAGACAAAGAAAGATGTTGAGAAATGGGGAAGATGGGAGGCCAGTGTTACTGAACTAAAGGAGGTTCATTTGCCTTTTTGCCTCAAAGCCAGATGAGATACAAACAGCAAAGAAAGGTTTTATTTAAGGAAAGGACACCAAGCCCAGAGATACACGTAAGCTAGCACTCAAAGACGTAGCTCCCTGATGTCCTCTAGAAGATAGATTATATGGGGGAAAATTCATTGGTCATGGTAACTTAGAGAGTTAGGGTCATGGACTCTACTGATTGGCCAAGGCCCTGTTGTCAGTCATGGCATTGCATTTTGCCTTTACTGGTCTGGAGCTGAAACACAACTGAGGTCAAGATGTTATCTTTAGTTTGACTGAAACTCTGTTTCTGTAGTCAACAGACCTGAGGCTTTTTTTCCTAAGACTGTTTGATGCTGACTAGAATCTGATGTCCTACGGGCTTGATGTGCAACATGTGCAAAGTTGGAAGGATGAGGAAAGAAAACAATGTTATTAGGCTAGACAAGGCCAGTTTGAATCAAGTAGAAAGAAAAAAGAAAAAGTCATTGTAAAGAAGTGAAGTTTTTGCATGGTTACACCAGTATAGGAGGTTACCAGTAAAAGTACAATAAACAAGTTTACAGTTTTGCAGATTTAAATGGGTACCTTCTCCACTGATGAGTTTCTAAAGATTACATCATCCTTCACTCTCTGGTACTAAGAGGGAGACACCCTTAAAAATAAAGATTTTCCTTATAAGTGTAAATGTCTCTTACAAAAGATAAATTTTACTGTTTTCAGAGCTATTTCTTATGTCTTCACTTTCTTAAAAATAACCTGCTCAGGATAATATTTGTGCTAAAAAAGCATATTTGAGGGTGGCAAATTCTACTCCCTTTCACTAGCTTGTACCTTCTGCAAATAAAAGTTCTGTTAGTGATTTTAGGGGGAAAAAGACATTACAATATTAGATAATTAGTGTGTTAAAAAACAAAATTCATTCGAGTAAATTTGAAGATCTAATTGGCTTTATTAAGTGTTTCATGAATCCTAGGGCAATCCATCTAGCAACTAGAAGAGTGCTCCAAGGGGTATTATAAATGGAAGGTTTTTATAGGAGGAAAGGTGGGGCAAGGGAGCTCATAACAAGGGAAAAAGGATGATTTTTAGACTTGGGCGTCATCTTTTGAGAGGAAAGGAGCAGCAAAGATTTTTTATCATGCAGATTGCCTCTTTCTGTGGGGTATAGAGAGGTCCCACATGACCAATTACCTCATCAGCATTGATCAGAAAATTCCAGACTGGTTGATTAGGGTTATGTTCTTGGGAGAGGTTGCAATACCAATTAGGTGAGGTATTAAATCTAGGTTTAGTGTCACGGGCTTTAGCACAAGTGACACATTTGGGGCCTGTGCTGTTCTCTTTAACAAGTGTTTTAAAATAAAGTGTAAAGTGTTTTCAGAAACACTGTAAACAGCTAAAGGAAAAAAAGTTTCATAAATGTTTGGCTTCATACCAAATAGGCAAAGAAGTGGAAATTTTCATGATATTGCATTACAGAAAGTTTCCTAAAAAGAGCCACATGTATAACATTTACCTCATGCTCTATAAAGTAAAAATACCAGGAAATGATACTTTTATATGACACCACATTGTTAAGATGTTAATTGATATTTGAAATTTATAAGGCTGAGTTACTATAGAGAAAATTTATACCAAAAGAGTTTAATTTGCAGTTGAGACTACTTAGAAGAGTCAAAGTTCTTTACATATCAATTTCTTCAGATTTGTCATTATTCTGTAGATATTTTTTATAATTTTAAGATTTGGATTTAATCCATCAAATTAGAGGAAAATTTGTTTCAGATAAAGTACTTTTCAAGAAGAAAAGTACTATAAAGAGGTTTATCATTTTCTTGCATTGCATTAAGTATAACCTAAAAAATTGATGAATTGTTTATTTTTTAAGCCTAAGAAAAGACTAATGTAGAACTGGAAGTATAGTGTTTTTCAACTTTTAAGATTATAAGAAACACTTAATATTGTTCCAAAAATGTTACTTAGAAGTCTTTTTTAATTTATGGGAAAGTTGCTACAAACCCTAATTGAATCTGAAAGGATTTTAACTTTTCTACTTTCAGGAAATATCATTAATGACTCACTCTTTGTGTCTTAAGCAATATGAAAGTAAAAGAAACTCAATGTAAATCATAAAAATATACAAAAATTACTTGTGAGTATATGTTATTTTCTGCTCTTTTAAAAATTTTTTACTCCATCTTGATTTTTTAGTATATCAGAATAAACATGTAAACACCAAATCATTATATATGTATTACATGTACATAAACATATATTTACATATACTTTTGGCATTTCAAATATAATGAATATTACTTTACTGTAATATTAATAAATAAATTTTTACTTCATAATTTCAGTGACTAGATATCATTCAATCATGTGAACATTTAAACTTTACATTAAAATATATATATGTGTATATATATATTTTTTTTTTTTTTAAAGAACAGTATCACCATATGGCATAAATTTCTATAGAGGGGAATTTTGAAAAATGTAACAAAATTATATATATATATTTTTTCCTCCACCCAGCAATGCTATCCCTAAAAGTCTACCCTAAATATACAGATTCATATATACAAAATAGCATCTCCATAAGGTTTTCCTTTAAGCACCTTATTTGTAATTCGTTGGAAAATAACACATATGTCCAATGGAGGGGATCTGTTTTGTAATGGCTCCTAGTCACAAAATGGAGGGCTGTAAAGGCAAAAAAGAGGGGAGGGCGAACATCATTATTCTGATATGGTATAACCTCTACACTATGTTAATAAATGAAACAATCAAGATGTGAAGCAGTTGCAATATTTTCTGTGTGAACAGGTAACAAAAATCAGAATAATAAAAATATTTACCCGTAGGGAGAGCAAGAGAGAAATTTAGATCACTGTAGAAGACATGACAATAAAATGAAATATTTTGAATATATATTTAAATATACTTTTCATGAAAAAGAAAACTAAAAGATTAAAATCCTCTTGAAATAGATAAACTTAATTGTACATCAAACTAGTATCACCACAGGAAAATATATTTTTAAAAAATTAATTTGGAACACTTTCTCTGGTCATCTTTAGTTGGCCATAGTCTAAGGAAAAAGAGAACTGCAGAAAAATCTAAAATTTGACTCAGTAGTGAAATTATATTGCTACTGTTAAAATAATTTTGAAGCTATTTATGTATATTATAAGTTTCAACTAATAATTAAATTGAACTTTACTAAAACTCAAGGTTCCAAGATGAGAGAAAAGAAATTTAATCATGAAAATAAAAAAAAGTTGAAGGGAAAGAACCCTATAATATATTTAAATAGAAGCTACCAGCATGAACTCATATTTACTAAAGAATATTTTTTAACTATGCCCACTGAAGGAGTATAAATCAATAGTCAGAAACATTTAACCTGAAATGATTTAAGCTTATAGACCTAACTTTCAGTATACAACACACAAGAGGTCGATGGATATATAAAACAATACCACGAGTCAATCAGACAGATTCCAAATGTACAGTATTCTGAGACAACTGATATGTACTCTTAAAGAAGGAAAGTGCCATTAAAAATTGGGAATTATCTTAATTAAACAAACTAAAGAGACATAATGACAAATGTAGTCTGTGTGTGTGTGTGTGTGTGGAGAGAGAAAAAAGAAACATAGAAAAACAACTATGGCAACTCTTAATTACTGAGTCTAGGTAGTAGCTATGCAGGTGTTAATGGTACCAGTTTTTCTATTTTTAGGTGTGCTTAGAAGGATATTTGAGGAAATTTGAACAAAGATAGCTATTAGATAAAGTGAAAATATATTGATATGGAAAGATAAATGTCCTTACCTGGGCAAGAAAGCAAGTACAGTAACTTAAAAAATGTACTGTATGGTCTCATTTTAGTAAGGCAAAAGATGTGACCACCTCTGGTTGTTAGAAATATATTATTTTATATCCATATTTCTACTTATCTCTTTTTATCACATTTTGCATTGAACATATGTGCCTTTATAGTAATACATTTGTAATTTCAGTGTAGAAATATATTATTTAAAAAAACCAAACTCCCTAGCACTGCCATAATGATATGAAATTATGTTTGTACATTGTATTTAATTTCAAGTATTACTTTTACGCAAAATAAAATAACTTGGAAATTTTTGAGGAAACAATTAAAACACTTCTAAAGTATTATTATTTAAAGTAAATATTTAGTATTGGAGTTTTTTTTTCTAATTTGACAATATATTGAACGCATTATGTTTAAAGCCCAAGATTACCTATTTTGTAACTGATTTACAATATCGCCATAGTGGTTAATCATAAAGAGAATTGTGTTTTTTTTAAAATTATTGCTGTCTCTACAGAGTAGTCATAGGGAATCATTTATTCTCATTAGCTGAACTTTAATATTTCCTTGCAGTCCTCTTCGTGTTCTGCTAGCTAAAAATGACAAAAAAGTATTGGGGTTTTTTGTCCTCACTGTATGACAAGTACTAGAATATTATAAATTATTATGGCAAGAGAAATGTTAGTATCATATATTTTAGTGGTATTTGTGTCTCTGAACATATTCAACTTATTATATTTTCCTCTTTATTTTACTTACATATTTTAAAATATTATAAAGTGGAGCTAGATTAGAGTTTATTAAAAATTTGAATGCCAGAAGGCTTAAGATACACTTGTCACATGACAAAGAAAATACAATTTAATAATGGGTTTAATGTCCTTTATTCAAGGGAAAACAATCCATGGGTTGCGGGATGCAGTAACTCACAAGCAGTGAAAACACTCTTCCTGGGGGGATTTTGGACAAGAGCAAGTTTTATAGAGTATTAGAAGCAGCAATACAGAATGGGCCATGATTGGCTAGGTGTTCAAGGATTTCCTGGTGAGGAAAGGTAGCTATACAGGTCCCGTCTTCTAGGGTAAGTGAGCTAGCTAAAGCTGAGTTGGAGGATGGTGGTCAGTGTATGTAATGAGGTATTTCCCTGTAAGGGTGGGCTGACTTAGGTTTAGATTTAAGAAGTGAGTCTGGCCACTAGAGTAATTTCCATTTTGTGGGTTCCAATATACAAATTTCCTTTATCAGTTGCCTCCTTCTGATCAATACTCTTAATTTTACTGAGAGTTGTACTTAGAGTATTGATCAAAATTTAAGGCATTAGTGCTCTTTATTTTGGAGTCAGGCTCTATCTCAAACTGGAAATCATGGATTAAGATATTGAGATCTCTGCCCGAGTTGACTCTTTTCTTCATCTCATTTTTGGCATTCTAGGTAAAGGGAGATTATTTGTCTGGTTTCCAGCAGCTGCATATATGCAGCGTACGTTATAGAATGACTATAAGGAGGATAATACCCAACATTTGTAGGGCATTCCAAAGCCGTGGTCCCCACGTTTCAAACCAAAATCAAATTGAAAAGACTCCACTGTAAAAGTAACTTTCTCAAGCCAAATAGCTCATTCTGTGATCTTAGGTAGCTGATTCTCAACTTCCTCAGAAGTGTTAATCCAAGTGTCGCAAGTGGTGTTGACCACAGCACAGACACCTCCTTGCTCAGCGATAAATAGTCAAGGGCTGTTCTATCATCAAGAACTTCTTTGGTCACAGAATCTAGAGATTTTTGGGGGGCAGCTATTACTTTAGCAGCAGATTCTGTGTTATCTTCAAGAGTTAAGGAGAGATTCATAATCATAACCTTATTTGCACTTACATCTAGACGAGGGAGTAGGGACCTACCAAAGGAATTGATTTTGGAATCATGAATGCCTCTTGGTAGTTCCTGTTTGGTTCAATAATTCAAATTGAGAGGAGTTGACCACTGAGAAGTCTGTTTGATTATGAAAAGTTAGGGATACAGTTAGATAGTGAAAATGGCACTCTCTGGTTAAGCACCAGCCATCCAGGCATTCATAGGCCCAAAAAGAATGTTTTCCTAAAACTGCTACAAACGAAAATAAACCCTGCTGGAGAATACTCTTCTCCCATTAAAGTAATGTCATTAATGGATTTATTTGCTTAGAATTTTTCATTTTCCCAATTAAGCATGATGGATCAGTTAGATTTTCATCAAGTTTGAGAAGATAATTTTCTAAAATAAAAATTCTAAACTCTGCAGAAGTGGGCACTTATGGAAAAATTTGCAGTTCTAGGTGCAGTTTGTTGTTGGATAATCATAAGAATGAGGTGGTGAGCATGTATTGATGTTTTAAAAAGTATTCCTGTCTGTCTGAGCTCGTGCAGTTACAACAAGAGAAGTTAAAGCAAAGCATGAGAAGTTCTAACTTTAAAAGTTGGATTTTGTAAGTAACTCCTAAGGGAAGTTAATTGTAGTTTATGGTGACAATGGGGATGGAAGAAAAAGGGACACAGGGAACACCAACATGTATGTTACATCATGGACAGATCAGAGTTTTTTGATGACCAGTCCTATAGTCTGAAAAGTTAACTCCTTCAACAGTGTTCTGGGAGATACAGATGACACTGTTCTTTCTGGGCCAATGACAAAGAAAAGGAGAAAAAGGACTTTATGCTTGAAGTTAAAGAAGTTATGATCTGGTACCTTGGGTGGAAGTCGTCTACTTCATGTAAGCTGGAGTTGAAGGCCAGTGGTGGGAGTCCAAGTCTATCTTCAGTGGAGAAATATAGATCAAGAGTCCAATGCCCTGAAACTTGGCTGCCATGCTGGTGGTGAGGAGCACTTGATAGGGTCGCTTTCACCAAGGGGCAAAAGCGGACTTTTTTTTAACGTCTGTTCCCAAAGACCTGAGTTCTAGTTTGTAAGGAGGAAAGCTCATGGAATATAGATTAGGAAAGCCTTCTTTAAGCTGTTGGAAATATGCTTTGGAATAATACATAAGAGATCTGAAATACTGTGCTATGTCAGGGTATATCAGAATAGTGTCAATATGAGGTTTGACCATAAGAGACATGGGTCTTCCTGTGACAATTTCCTAAGGAGTTAATTTGTGAGTTCCATATGGTGTGCTTTGTAGAGTAAATAGAGCTAAAGGTAAATTGTCAGGCCATGGCAGTTCTATGGATTCTGAAAACTTTGATAGTTAAGTTTGAGAATGCCATTGGTTATTGTTTTTTTTTTTCAACTTTTCTTGGTGATTGAGAATGGCAGGGGCAGTGACGATGCTGTGGGGCGTGTGCATCTTGTTGAGGGCCTGCATAATTTGATGAAATAACCCCTTAGTCGCTGAAAATTTCTCTAGGTATATCACAAGGTGGGGTAACATTTTCTACAAGGTTTTTTCCTTTCAATAGTAAGCGTATTGGCCTTGCTACAGGGAAAGACCTCAACCCATCCAGAAAATAAGTGAACAATGACTAATGCATACTGATAACCTTGTGCCAGAGCGAATGAATAAAATCCATTTGCAAATGTTCAAGTGGTCTCATCAGGGGCAGAGTTATTCTTCCTGAAACTTAGATGGTTTCACCAGGATTATGAGTTTGACAGGTCTTGCACCAGTTAAAAACTGTAGATGTAGCCTTAATGGCAATTTTCCCACCAATATGGTCCCTTAATTTGGATGATTTTTTTCTGCCCCTTGGTGTGTCATGGAATGTCAGGTGTGGAGTTAGGGGCATCTTGAGGAAATCTGGGAGAACCAGGCAGGCTTCCTGACCTTCTAGAGCTTGAAGGACTCATTGAATTTACAGCCCTTTGATTTTCAGTTTTGCTGTTCCCTGGAGGGAAAGTACTTCGTTGTGAAATGATGACCTGTGATGTGTGAAGTTGAGTTAGGAAATTAATGGGCCTTTGAGCCATACAGTGGATTTCATCAATCTCTGGATGCAGTAGATTTGGCCTGAAAATCTTCCAGTGGATTTCCCTGGTACTTGGACTCAATACTCTTAGTGCGAACCTCAATCTTAATTACAGTGAGCTTAGAAGGGAATAGAATGGCAGGCAGAAATTCTTCTACTTGTACCCCGATTTTAATAGGAGTGCTGCTTGAAATTAGCCTTTTTGTTTTCATAACATTCCAAAACCATGTACCACGCCAAAGGCATAGAGGCTGTCAGTGTAAATGTTAACTGATTTTTCTTGAATGAGTATGCACGCTCTGGTCAAGGCAAGTAATTCCGCCTGTTGTGCTGAATTGCATTGTAAGAGAAGTCTGCATTCAATTAACTCATATTCAATAATGACTTACTGAATATTTTAATATTTTCCCTGTTTGTTTTCGATATAGGATCCATCCACATATTGAATTAAATATGGGTTATGTGGGAATATATGCTTTAAATGTAGACGTGCAGTAACTAATTAGAAAATAACTCTCACGATGATGCTCTTCTCCCTTACCTGATAAGAGAAATAAGGTAGCAGGATTAAAGTTATATTTAAGATATATATTAGATGGAGATAAAAGTAGTTGATCATAAATTATGAGTCTACTTGAGGAAAGATGTCCAGTTACAGCCAAGTTTAGAAGACTCTGAAAAATATGAGGTGTTTGGAGATGAACATCGTTTCCTGTGGTCAGATCTGCTGAGACTTCTACTAATTTAGCTGCAGCTGCAACACACTTAAGGCAAGGCACTTTGGGTAAGCTCTAGCTAGTGTGTGAAACTGAATTCTATAATATTCAATAAGTATCATTCTTCCACTTTGGTCTTGAATTAGAATTCCTAAACCCTGATTATTCCACTCATGGACAAATAAGGTAAAATATTTGTCAGAGTTGGTAGGGCCAATCCTGGAGGATTTTGGAGGGCTGTCTTAAGTTCAGTAAATGCTTAGTCATGCTTGTCTTTGTAGCAGTTCCAGTGCTGAGGTTTTGGTGAGTGCATGAAAGGGGGAAACTGCCAAGGGAAAATTAGAAACTCAAAGCTGGCAATATCCTGCCAGGCCTAAAAGCCCTCTATATTGTTTTTTTTTGTGGTAGGTTTTAGAAAATTTTGTATTAATTGTATATGCTTTGGAGAAAGTGAAATCTGCTGAACTCTTAAGTCATGTCTTAAATAGTGAACAACCTATTTGCAAAACTGACGGTTTTCCTTTGAGGCCGTGTGACCTTTGTTTGCCAACTGTTGAAGTAAATGTATAGAATCTAATTTAGAGGCTTCCTAAGTAGGAGAACATAGCGACAGATCACTCACATATTGTAACAATGAGGGCCCCTGTGGGAATTATAGGGTGCTTAGATCTTAATACAGGGCTTGAGAAAATAGGTGAGTACGTCAGTAAATCCCTGAGGCATTATGGTCTGGGTATATTGCCTGTTGTTCCATATAAAGGCAAATAAATACTGGCTATTTGGAACCACAGGAATGCTAGAGAAAGATTAATGAACATAAGTTTACTATTATGAGTCATTTAGGATATGGTGGGACCTGTGATAATAAGGCATTTAGATTGGGTCCCCCAGAAAATGAGGAATTGCAATTCTATTTATCTCCCTTAAATCTTAGGCGAGTCATCACCCTTGCCCTTTGGGCTTCTTAATTGATAAAAATGGGAGTGCTTTAACATCTGGCTTGGGATGAAAACATTGTTATGAAGAGAGAGTAAGCTCAGGTCTCTCCTCTGGGTCTCTGGGAGGAGAAGAACATTCTTGCAGTCCAGCCCTTTGCCTCCCAGACCAGAAAAATCAGGAAAAAGATTATCCTTTTAGTTCATTCAGTGTACCCACTTTTGAACACCTGTCCTGAATCCTGGATCTCCCCAAATTCTTCCATGGCTCATCCTCAGGAAAATCGACTTTGCAATTTAAAATTCTTCTATTAAAAAAAAAAAAAAGTTACAAGGGCTGATACAAGGGGCAGATAACCTTTGGGAAATTAAAAAATTGACAGTTGGGGTGAGTCCTTGCATAGCTTCTAGTTTTAATGTATATTGAGGCAATTGAGGTAAAAGTTTGATAGAGTCTCTTTCAATTTTTATGAGTTCAGCACTCTTGATTATTCCAATGTTTGATAATGAAGTTGCCCAAAAAGTCTGGGGAACTTCAGACAACTCCAGAGTCTCATAGGATGACTCATCTTCAGTGTTATCTATAATAAATTATAGGGCATATAATAATTCTGACTCAGATTGGTCAGGGAATTCAAGGGGTATTTCTCTATTGGTAGTAAAATTTGTGCCCTCATAATTTAGATAAAAGGTCTTGACTGATTAAATTCAAAGAGATTGAATAATAAAGAAGAAAAGTATGATTGTCCTTGGGTCATCTGGTTTTGATGCATAGTCTCTTTGTATCTTTGAAACGCCCACTATTTTATATTGTTTTTCACTTAGAGGGCTGGTTGTTTTAAAAATATGGGGCTTAACATAGGTAAGGTCACTCCAGTATCTACTAAAGCTATATACGTTTCTTCATTTATTTTTATTAGAATTTCACTGTATTCACTTAGAGGAGCTATAGGAACCAGCTTTTGTATATTTCTCTAGGAGCCACATCTTTGAGGTGGTCTGGAAGTATGAAAGATGGTCTCAGCATGTGTTTTCTTTGGGGACAGTTCCTTTTCCAGTATCCTGTCTGTTCAGAGATGTGACATGGGCTTGTATAGGTCAGGCCTTTTGAATTTAAAATGATAAGATGACTTGTTTGTTAACTGAAGCCCTTGAAATTGTTGGATCTGGAGGGCTGTGAATTTGGTAGCTTTGCTTTTTTCCCTTAATTCTAAAGTATGTTAAAAATATTCAGCCAGAACACAAATTTCATCACCAGTCATGACTTTTCTATTCTGGTCTATTATGCTGGATCATACTGGGAAGATCCAGGAAGAGGCTGCTTATAAAGAGGGACAGTGAGGGCAGATTGATTTGAGGAAGTTATTTCAGTAAAACCTGAATGCCTCAGAAATAAAGTTTTGAATCTAGTTCTAAAATCTACTGATTCATCCTTTTTTTGTGTGTACAAGAGTTGAAATTGTACTTAGTAGGAATATTCTGGGAATGGCCTTTAAAAAATTCTGAGCCATTTTGCGAGCTCATCTAGCATCTCTGGCAGTAGCTTGGCTTCTGATCTAAATTCCCCTTTAGGTTTCTTCCAGTCGGCCTCTCTAAACCATTTTCAAGTTTCTGAGTCCTAAGTCATAAACATTAATCATGATTCTAAATTCCTCAGTTAATTTTTGAGGATATTCCTTGATTTAGGGAAGTCTTTTACTATGGCTCATAGTTCAGACCTGGGCCATAGTGTAAAAGTGGTTTGGGGAATAAATTTAGAGGCATCCTTGTTTTTATTAGGATTTTTTATTGGCCTGAGTGTTAAAAGGGAATTGAGTGATAAGATCTTCAGAATGGAAAGGGAGCCCCAACTGTGAGTCGAAAGTCTCGGGGCTGTTAGGAAGAGGGAGCGTGAAAGGAAAGGATACAGTCCTGATTAGAGGCACGTGTGGAGTGTTTTTCTGATTGTTTAGATTTTTATTGTTTTAACTGGATGGTAGCTTTTTGTAAGGAATCTTTAAGAGACATGACTTTTGATTCAGTAGCTTTTCGTTAGACATCAGCATACCGATTGAAGAAAGTATCCCATTCTTTTTATTTAGTTTTTGAGTGTCTACATTCAAAAGCTCTTCATAAGTATATATAACTGTGTCTAGTTTATAAGAGCCCCAGAATGGCTACTGTAATTCTCAATGACTTTTGGTTATTTTTTGCCAATGTTTTAGAAATGTACAGTTATTTGTACCTTATTTCTATATCACAAAAAGGACAGAAATCCCAGAAGATGTCCCTGCTTTCTTTAGATTGAGTAGTGTTCATTGTCTTCTCTCATTGAAATAATGCTTCCTAATTTGAGAAGATTTACTGTTTCTGGCTGCTTGTGCACAGTTCCTGAGACCTATAAGTCTCATTGTAAAAATCTGGAGTCTTTCACACTCTAGTTTCTACCCTGTAAAAATCTGAAATCTCCTCCACCCCGATTTTCCAACTGGAAGAATTAGAACAAACAACTTCAAAGAGCTCAGAACACAAAATAAGAAGAGCTATATCTGAGAGAAGCTTACTAGAGATCCTTGAGGGCCAGCGACCCAAAAAAGCTCTGTAGTACCTTCACCTGTATCTGGGAGCCACACCCAGAATCTTCAGCTGAGATCTTCAGATTCTATCCTAGTTGCCAATCTGTCAAATGATAAAAATACAATTTAGTAATGAGTTTAAGTCTTTTATTTAAGTGAAAACAGTCCATGGTTTGTGGAGTGCAGTACCTCACAAATAGGTACTTTTCCCTGGGGGATTTTGGGCTCTTGCCCAGAAGTTTTATACAGTGTTAGAAGCAGCAAGATAAAATAGAGCATGATTGTCTAGGAAGTCCTGTTTTATAGGGTAAAGGTGAGCTAGCTAAAGCTGAGTTGGAGGATTTTGGTTGGTGTATGTTAAGTTTTCTGAACAGTGAGGTGTTTCCCTTAAGTGTGGGCTGACTTAGGTTTAGACTGTGATTTGGAAAGCAGAATTCAGATTTCTAAAATACATAAACTATAAAAATATTTTCTCAATACTTTTTTCACATTGATTCAACTAGCATTTGGAGAGCAGATACTGAGCACTGGGCATCTGTTAATTTTAATGATTCTGTAGACTTTTTTTTTTTTTTTTAAAGAACATGTTTAGTTGGCAAATATACATCTGCCTCTATGTATAATACACAGTTATAGACCTGTGGTTCCTTTCATTATAAGATATTTAACCCTTTTCATGTATACAGTCATTTAATAAAAATAAAAAGAGAATATTCCAGGCACTGAGATTTTAGCAGTGAGTGAGAATAGACAAGTTTCTTTTCTTTATAAACCTGATATTCTAGTGGATGAAGGCAAATAAATTAGAAATGATAGAACTAAACAGAATTTCATAGTGATAAGAAACATGATGGAAATAAGCAGAAAGATGACATTAAGGGACAAATCAGGTGAACAGGAGATCTTGTGCCTAAAAAAGACTTATCAGGGAAGACTTTTCTGAGGATGCTGCCCTTGAGCTATAACTTGAGTGACGGGTCAACAGTTAAACCTGAATAAGCATCTTGACGGAAAGTATTATAATACTCCTCGCTGCTTTAGGAATTCTTCATGTTGGTTTTGGTCTTGTGCACCTATGCACAGGCTGTGCACATTTTAATCTATATAACACCACAAATAAATATGCAAAAACAGAAAAATAAAACACACAACTTCCATTGTGTTTTATTTCTACTTTAAAACTCTCCCTCTCTCCCTCTCCAGGGCTCACTAGGCTTAAAGGATAAAATTCACATACCTCAATTTAGCATCCATAGCTGCTAAAATGAATGCCTTTTCCTATTTATGCAATTTTAGCTCCTACTGTTCCTAAACATAAATTTTTTATTCCACTTAAACTACTCCAGCATAAATTACTTTATCTCGTTTCAGTTATTTAGTGTTTTGGTTTGTTTGTTTGTTTTACTTTGCTTTTAATCATTTTATCTGGACTACCCCTCTCCTATAACATATCTCTCATTTTGGGCCAAGCTCTATCTCATATCCTTGACTTGATCACCCAAACTAGGAGTGATCTCTCATATTATAGAACTGCCTCAGCAGTTATCAGTCCTATATAACCTTTTGTCTTATTGTCAGTGCTATGTATTATTAGTTCTCAATACATACTGATATATATATATATGTATAAATATGCATATATATGTGTGCATACATATATATATCTCCTATATATTCACATAAAACCTATCATCTAGTAGTATAGTTTATCTTTTTTGTATTTATATCTGTGCAACTAAATTCTACATTCCTTGGGGGCAGGTAACATATTCTATACTTCTTGGATCCTATATTTCTTTTTACCCATATTATCTGAACAATAGATTTCTTTTATTTTTTTTAAGATGAAAGATTTTTAAATGTTTTAGTTTCCTGTCACTTAAAACTACAATGAAGTATTGAGATTTTAAAATAATGAAAATAATTGCTTCTGATTGACAAAATTCTGTTGGAGCTTTGTGTTTAGAATCTGGGATGGTAACTAAATATGATTTACAAAAATATCAGGAAAACCATGTGAGACTGACCAATTATTTAATTATTTAATTTTCTTGAAGTTTTCTACCTGAGGAATATATAAAGGAAAGAGTTGAATAAAACTGTTATTTTTGACTCTACTTACAAAACCAAGGAAATAATAAAATTTAGTCCATATATCTTTCCTCTTTCACATTGTATTTGTTAGTAAAGTGTATTTAACTGGAAGTTGGGAGCCTGTAAGCATTACTAATATAAACTTTTTAATAAATTTAAATAAAATAGCAATTTTGACTTAGAAAATCATAAATAGAACAGTTTTATGTTGTTGTTTTTATTTAAGTGTTTCAACATTTTCTATGTTCATATTAAATTTCATTTTATTTTGTTTTATTAACTTGATGTCATTCATTTATTTATTTTTGTTTTCTTCTTTTCAAGGCCCTGTGGAATCCTACATGCACTGAAGGTTTATTTAAACCAGTACATAATTTCGACCTAAGTTAAATCATTATTTGACCATAAGGAATGTATCATGAATCACTGACATATTAAATATCGAATATAATTAATTTTCCATTATTCCATATGTTAGCTCTTTCTTTGAATATGTAATACAGAAATGTTTTCATTCCATTATATTTCACACTCTTTGCATTTGTACCAAATTGCATAAAATATTGATGAATGAAGTTTCTACTAACATATTCCTACCTTATTCTTGTTTTATTTTTAAAACAAAAATAGACTTATTTAAAAATTATTTCTGTGTACACCTCATTCTAGAATGTAATATTCCACTTGGCAGTACGTATTTTTTGTTCAACTTTCTCATCCATATCATTTGTCTCTCTGATTATAGTTTTCACTTAATTTTACCACATATTCTATGCATATTGGATAAGTTTGAAAATAATGCTTCCAGTTTCTCCATTCTAGTGGGACAGTTTCTAGTGAAGAACTAAACTATCTATTTCTTTTCCTTCCATTGAGACTAAAAGATGAACTAACTATGTCTTCAAATGGAATAAATAATGAAGTGTCTTATTCTAACTACAGGAAGTCAGAAAGCTATTTCTCTAAACAAGTGAAGAAAATTTACTAGACGTGGACCTTATATCGAGGGAAGTTTGTTGAGTGTGTCACAAGTGAAAGCCTGTCTTCTGTACTTGGCAACCCTACCTGATTTTGATGTGTCCTTGTTTATTGACTTTCTATAATAGTTCTCTTTAATTATCAAATGGCCAGGTGGCAAGGATCAGTGATGGAGCACAGAGTGGCTCAGTCTTGTGGGCAGGATGCAGGGTAATATTGCTAAAGAAAAGAAAGCAGGTTTTACTGAGTTCTCTATTTTGAAGAGATGAAATGAAATAATCATGATTAATGGTTGTATCATTCAGATATATGTTATAAAATGTCTTAAATTATTTGAATCATTATGTGACATATAATATACATGATCAAATGCTGGATTTAAACCACAGTTTTAAAATAAAACTATAAATATATTTATTTACATGAAAACATTGTATGTGTCCTTGTTAACTTTGTACCTTAAAGTACCCTTTTATGATCCAAATTACAGAAACCTATTTGTTCCTCTAACAGTTTTCTAGAGTTTATTCTTCTATCTTATTCTTATCTCTTTCTTTTTATTGTCTTATTTTATATTTGAAAATTTTAAGTGTAGATAATGTAAGAAACTGTATTACCTACAATAAAGCACTCCCAGTAAAGATTTTTATCAACTTGAAGGCAATATCATTCTGAAGAAGAAGGATCTCAATTAAAGCTATTTTGACTAGGATGCAAAGGAAAAAAAAAACTTGTATTAGTTAGTAGATTAGGTCAATAAATTTACTTTTGCCTCAAAAGCAATGTAGCAGAAACTGTCAATAAAGAGCATAAAAAGACACCTACCTCAAAAGATACGATTTTATGATTTCTCAACACCAGTACATTTCATGCTGCTCAGAAACCCTTCTCCTCCTCCTCCTCCTCCTTTCTTCCTCTTCCTTCTCCTCTTCCTACTCCTCTTCCTCCTTTCCTCTTCTTCTTCCTCCTCCTCCTCCTCTTCCTCCTGCTCCTCCTCCTCCTTTTCTCCTCCTCCTCCTCTCTCTTCTTCTTCTCTCTTCTCTTCCTTCTCCTTCCTCCTCCTCCTTCTTCCTTCTTCCTTCTTTCTTCTTTTATATGGAACTTGGGCTGAACATGTTTACAGGTTAATTTACTTTCGTAGAAGAATGTATTAAGAACTTCTCACAATATTTATTATATAATCTGTCTATTTAACTATAAAATGTTGTTTTGTATTTGATTATATTAAAAATAGATTAAAAACATTAACGTCAAAGTATTGTTATTGTTTTTGGAAAAATTTATAAGAACCATTGTAATTATTGTACTATATTCCAGGTTGTAACAAATTAAGGTTGATTATTGTTCCACAAAGAAGCAAGAGGCATCAGAGTATATCTGACTGTTGCAAATAATGCATCATTATTATTTATTGATGAAAGGAAACATTATGTTTCACCATTATGCATGCCATGTTTGTCTGAAATACTCTGACAGTCACTAACTAAAAGTAAGAGATGGATAAGTTTAAGCATATTTTTTTTCCAAGTAAGAAAAGTGGAATTTGAAGAGATTGGGTCACTTTCTCAATTAATGTAACTTTTCTAACATCTCAAAGCCATAGATCGTGCTCAGATGTTCCAGATCAAAGTCAGGATATTTTGTTTTCCTCATTTCAGAATGCTGGTTGATTGCATGACTGCAAAACTCGATATAAATTATACATATATTACATGTGTACATATAGAGATAATGGCATACTGCATATGTGTTAGATATTATTAAAGATTGAATTTCTCTAAAATTTGCATTATGGAATAGAGATAATTGTTATGATGAAGATTTACTATGTTAATGCCTAACTGTCTAAGATGATGTATATGAGCTAAGGAAATAATTTTATATAATAGTGAGAATTATTCAAATATAGAGAACTACTTAGAAGGAAAACCAAGGATACTTTTGCTAAATATTTTAATAATTATTAACACATACTTTATATTTTAATTCATTCTGAAAGTTTAATTTTCAGTGCCCTGAAATATATGCATGTTAAATGTTTTTATATTTTTAAATATAGGCAAATTATAATTCTCAGTTAGATTGATGACATATAGTTGTGTTTTAAATTATTTTAATGACTAAAATAAGAATATCTTATACACACACAATTTTTATTATGACACACATGAAAATTTCCTTGCTAAAGTATTCAAACTTCTATCATTTTCATAATTTCCTAAATTTGATAATGTTTAAAAAACAAAATGTACTATCTTTTCCACATTTAACTTGCTGCTAGAGGCAATAATATCCAAATTTAACAAGGAGATGCTTTTCATGTTTTGTTTTTTGCACTTGTCACAGAGTTCTTTAAGTATAGTTCTATCCTCTATTAATTTCTTATATGTAATCACTCTAAAAAATCTCTCTTGTTTTTTTGTAACAGTAATGACGATTATAATATGCTAGCACCTTTAAAAAAACTATAACAATAATTCATACATTTTTAAATGTGTCAATCTCATTTGATATGTATAGTTGAAAGAAGTTCATGTGTCAAGAATAGTTGAAATATATATCCTCATTGAAAAGAGCTGTTATTCCTGATATTAATAAGCATTAAGAACTGTGAGAATGTCCTCTGCGTTCCAGGCGACATCTGTTGAATATCCGAATTTGTGTAATATATTTATACCATTAATTATAATGGAGAAGAGTCAAATAGACTTAAAATGGGGGAGGGGTAGAAAGATATGTAAGCATTTTATTTTTTACCCTGACGCAAACATTCAGTAAATGATACGTATTCTCTTACCTCTGTTTTGTAAAAGTTTTTCTCCACTTTTCTATTTTCTTCTTTAAACACTCTATATTGACACACATACAGGAGGTTTATGAACAGGAGGCAAATGATAATATTTTCTAGAGACTTTCTAATATTTGAAAGCTATTTATTGCATCCTTTATAATCATTATGGTCAGATTATATACACACATACATATGTATACACATGAATGAGGAAACTCTCATTTTAAAGTTATATTTTTAAAAAAAGAATTTGATTAGGAGGAAGAAATGTCTAGGTAACCTGAGCGTTTCTGAGGAAGAAAGGGGAAGAGCAATGACAAATGAATGCTAAGTGGAGACAAACAAGTAGTGTGACAAGGGTAAAATCATTATTGCTATACTTAAAGATTTAGTTCAGTTTTACTAAGTTTCCAACTTTCTTTAAGTTATAAGACTCAAGAGATGAAGTCTTCCCATACCCCTGTAAAAGAACAGCCAGTAGCTTAAACTTTGATGAACAATCTGAAAGGCTTATGTACTAATTTTGAATATAATGACCAGAGAGAATGAATAAATGTTATGCCTTCCTACCTAGGCTCTTCATAGAACTTTCTCCTTCATAAGGCTGGCAGGATTTCTGACCTGGGAAGAGATTGATGTTTCCTTTTTTCATTAAGAATAACAGAGTGAACTTGAAAGAACAAGTAACTTCATTTGTCAATAAATATGCTACACAGATATTGATTTTCTTTACATCATGGTGTATATATATGTTTTAAGATGTTACCGTGTTAATGTAGATTTAGAGTTTCATTTACTAGTACAATTTTTATTCAACTTTATGATTTGTTTTTGGAGATCTCTATCATCTGAGTGTCATTTGGATGTAGTTACATGAATTTTAAGAATAGGATCCTAAAGATTAATGACTAGTCTTTTGAAAACTACTATATTCATTTCAGTAATGCAAATATGAGTAAAATCTTATATGCATAACACTATATAACATTGTTTTTTTAATGTTTTATCAGAATGTAATCTTTAGAAAGCAAAAAAAACCTCATTAATTTGATTTAAAAAGTAAACATTTAGTAGAATGTCATATATACATTGGAAATTTATTGTTGGCTTTTAATGAAAAAAATATTTATTATCTGGCGAGCTAATGCAGATGATCAAATTGTCAAATCAGACTAACACAAATTATAGATTTTACCCCAATACTAAACTTTACTAATCTTTCAAAGTTCTGGCAGAGTAGCTCAGATGAAAGAGGGAATGTTGGGGGCAGCTCTTAAAGCTCTTTTATCCTCACTAAACATCTTCTGTCTGATCCAGAGTAATAAATCAGATCGCCAAGTGAGGTTTTGTGGGGTTACTTCACACAGCAGGAAAAAGGATTGTTTCATCCATGAAACACTTCTATTTTATATCCTAATAGTGTGACATTTTTCAGGGAACCGTGCTCATAAATCCACAGATTCTAAGTTTATTTACTCAAATCAGTCTTTAACCAGGGACATGCTATTAAAATTTCCATATATGAGGATGTTTCTTCAAGCAAGTATTATTAGTTTATATTCTTGGAGAACCAGTTTTCATGTTGACAAGATTAGATGAGTTTACCTTCTTTCTTTTCTTTCTCTTAGAAAAGTCAGTTTAACTCCTTCTCCTCACCTACTTCATTACCACCATTCATTCTGAGATTGATAGTCTATTAGAATGGAATGGTAAACCCAATGTCCAAATTTTTCATTTCTCTTTAATGGTAAAGAAAATGAAACTGTAAAGAAAAAGTTTATCTGACTGAGATTGCAGTTATTTTTTGTTTGTCTTCTGTGTTGTAAATGTTTCAAAACACAATTTGAGGCCAGCGATAGGATATTGTTTTTCTTGGAGATTCTTTTTGTTTCCTTTTATTTTTCACTTAAGGCCAGCTTTCAGGAATTGCCATTTTTGAAAGTCAATAATTTTGTGATACACTTGGAAGAGAAAAAGTAAAAATTTTTTAAATAAAGTTTTTTCGAATATATTCTCTAATATACTACATAAGAGAAGAGCCAGTTATTTAAATGTTATATTTTTAAAAAAGAAACTTAACATTTAAAATGATATATTTAAAATTATAAATATCCCCATTTGCTGTTTATTCAAAATTATTTCTACTGGAGCAATAATTCATTCAGCTAATTGGACTAGATATATTTTTCTTCTTTTTTCATTTATACTATATACCTCATTATGTGTTTAATTAAATATAAAATACCTAGTCTTAATATATTTTAGATGTAGGTTTATTTTCTCAAAATCTCTATTCTTTATTTCATTTTCTTCCACTTGGTATATATCAAAAGTACAGTAGGAAAATTCTCATAAAAGAAAACACATACAAGAAAAACTAAATCCAATATCAGTGCCTTTACTCACATCAGTCTCCTAATTTATAGAGCTATTTTTTCTCTGTGAACTTGTTCATGTGAAAAAAGACTCCACCATGTTTCATATTCCTCAGCCCATCTCCAAGATATTTCCTAGCTTCTCCAGAAATGTTGGATCTCCATCTTTTCTAAATCATTCTGCAGTTCAATATGGGTAACATTTGTGACTCTTATAATGTATCAAGTGCTGTTCTAAAGGTTTTACCCATTTTAAATATTTTAACCCTCACAAAGTGTATGAGATAGCTACTGTTATCTGATACCCTTTTGCAAGCAAAAAAGCTGACATATAGACAAATAATTTGCCCAAAATGACATCCTAGAAAATTACTGGGCTGTATTGAAGCATAGGCCCTCTGGATCCATAATCTGCAACTTTAAAAGACAATTTTCTGTTGCCAATTAGGTGATTCACAGAATACTTGAAATTGTGCTTATCTCATGTGTCCTACTCTTATCATCTCAACCAAGGTATTAGCTCTTTAAAATGAGGAACATATTGTATAGGATTTCTCAATCTTCTTTAAAGATGGCGGAGGTGGATGGAGCTCAGAGGTAATCTGTTTCCACCTCCTTGCTTTACAGATTTAGTTAGGTGACTTGTCTGAAAATTAATTCAAAGAAGTTTACTTATTTGTCCAAAGTCACAACAGAAAGTTTATCAGTGCTTAGACTAAAGTACTACTTATTGGTCTTTGGCTTCTCAGTTCACTATACAGTTACTCATGCTAAGTCTTCTGATACAACACCTACTGGGAAAATGCTGGTATACTAACACCAGAGTAAAAGAAATGCTTTCCCATTGATGCTAGTGAATAACATTGGTGTCACTAATCTCACATTGCTCACACTTGTCATAATTTAAAAAAATATTATAAATCAAATATTCTGCTTATAGGGAGATATCACATATACATCATTCTGTGATATGCTGCTTTTCAAAAAATAATAGATATTAAAACTCCTAACATTCTAATAAAGTAAATTTTTGCCTTTCATTTTTATACTTATGAGTAATCATACTAGTATTATAAACATGAGCAAATGCAATTTTGCTGTAGTTTAGTGGAGAGAATAATGGCTAATATTTATTAGGTGCTACTATGTGCTAAACAGTATTCTACGTGTTTTATGTGTGCTAACTCATGTAATCTTAAACAAAACAAAACTAAAATAGATCTATTGTTATTCTCATTTTATAAAGGATGAAATAAAGTCACAACAACGTGATGTAAAATTCCCAAGGCCATATTAAACAGGTAACAACAGAGTTGGGATATAAATCTAAGCAGTCCTGATTCTAGAATCCACATCCTGAATCACTACACTGTGTGGTCCCCCGAATAGAATAGGATAAACTGAATCCATAGTTATACTGCAGAAACAATTCCCAAATTGTAATCACTTTAACTTTTCATTTATTTGCTTATTTACTTATTTATTGCTTATGCTGTACATTTATTGCTGGCTGACAGGCAGCTCTCTGCCCTCACTGTAAGACTCAGATCATTGGAACAATTTTTATTGGTTATGTTGTACCCTTTAAGGGGAAGAGAGAATCACAAATTGCACAATGGGTCTTAAATTTCCACTCAGAAGTAGCATATAACACTTCTCACGTTTTATTGGTCAAAACAAAGAAAATCAAATGGTCACAGCTAACAATCTCCAAGTGGTCAGGGAGGGCTCAACCAACCCATATGCCCAAGTGGGGAAAACCACAAAAAATGGGCAAACTTCACTAAATGACTGCAATTGTATTTTTTTCTCTAAATCTAGTTTAAATAAAAATATAAAAATTATTATTTGATAAATATACTGACATAAAAATCCTTTAATTTCATGACAGTTTTTCAGAAGGAAACTAATTCAATTTTTTTTTTCATGGTAGAAGCAAAATTTATCGATCAGTTGCTCCATGCTAGATATTGTTCTAAGTGCTTTGGAGGCATGATCTAATTTAATCGTCACAAATTACATGGACAACTTGCCCAAAGTCACATAGCTGGCAGAGGCAGGATTTATTTATGTGTATATTTATTTTTTTTGTTAATTTTTACTTTTTATTTACAGTTGACATGTGGTATTATATTAAGGTCAGGTATACAACATAGTGATTGTATATTTCTATAACTTATGATGTGATCACACCTATAAGCCTAGTACACATCTGACAGCATACATACTTATTCTAATATTGACTATATTCTCTATGCTATACTTTACATCCTCAAGACTGTTTTTATAACCATTCAATTTGTACTTTTTAATCCCTTCATGTTTTTCACCCATTCCCCAAACCCCCACACCATATGGTAACCATCGATTTATTCTCTGTATCTATTAGTTTGTTTCTGTTTTGATTGTTCACTTATTTTGTGTTTTAGATTTCAAATAAAGGGAAATCATATAGTATTTGTCTTTCTCTATCTCACTTATTTTAGTTAGCATAATACCCTTTAGATCCTTCTATGTCGTCGCAAATGACAAAATTTTATTTTTTTATGGCTGAGTAATAGTCTATTGTATATAGGTATTACCTCTTCTTTATCCTTTCATCTAGTGATGGACACTTAAATTTCTTCCATATCTTGGCTATTACAAATAATGTTGCAGTGGACTAGGAGTGCATATATCTTTTCGAATTAGTGTTTTGAATTTCTTTGGATAAATACCTAGAAGTAGATGTGCTGGGCCATATGGTAGTTCTTTTTTTAATTTTCTGAGGAATGTCATACTTATTTTTTTAAAGTGAGTACACCAATTTTAATCCCACCAACAGTGCACAAGAATTCTCTTTTCTCCACATCCTCACCAACAATCGTTGTTCTTGAGTTATTGATGATAGCCATTCTGACAGTTGTGAAGTGATATCTTGCTATGGTTTTACTTTGCATTTTCCCGATGATTAGTGATGTTCAGCCATCTGTATATCCTCTTTGGAGAAATCTACTCAGGTCCTCTGCCCATTTTTATATCAGAGTTTTTTACTTTGTTTTTTTTTTGGTGTTGAGTTGTATGAGTTCTTTATATATTTGGATATTAACCCCTTATCAGATATATCATTGGCAAATATCTTCTCACATGCAGTAGGCAGTCTTTTCTTGTGTGTGATGGTTTCCTTTGCTGTACAAAAACTCACTAGTTTGATTTAGACCTGTTTGTTATTTTTGTTTCCCTTGCCCAAGGAGACATATTGAAAAAACACATTGCAGAGACTGATGTCAAATATTTTACTGCCTACATTTTCTTCTAGGAGTTTTATGGTTTGGGGGTCTTACATTTAAGAATTTAATCTATTTTGAGTTTATTCTTGTATATGATGCATGTAAGAGATCTAGTTTTATATTTTTACATGTATCTGTTCAGTTTTCCCAACAGCATTTATTGAAGAGACTGTCTTTAACCTATTGTATATTCATGTCTCTTTTGTCATAGATTAATTGACCATATAGGCATGAGTTTATTTCTGGTCTCTTTATTCTGTTACATTGATCTATATGTCTGTTTTATGCCAGTAGCATGCTGTTTTGATTCCTACAGCTTTGTAGTATAGTTTGATATCAAGTACGGCAGCAGTCCTTAACATTTTTGGTACCAGGGACCTGTGCACCTATGAGAATCTAATGCCTGATGATCTGAGGTGGAGCTGAGGTGGCGATGCTAGAGCTGGGGAGCAGCTGCAAATACAAATGAAACTTTACTTGCTCTCCTGCTACTCACTTTCTGCTGTGCAGCTCAATTCCTAACAGGCCACGGACCGATACCAGTCCATAGCCCACAGGTTGGGGACCCCTAGTAGGGTGATACTTACAACTTTGTTCTTTCTCAAGATTGCTTTGGCTATTTATTTATTTTGTAGTTCCATATAAATTTTAGGATTATTTGTTCTAGTTCTGTGAAAAATGTCTTTTGGTTTGTGAAAAATTGGTTTTTGATAGGGATTGCATTGAATCTATAGATTGCTTTGGGCAGTATGGACATTTTATTGATATTAATTTCTTCTAGCCATGACCACAGCATATGCTTCCATTTATTTTTAACTTCTTAAATTTCTTTCTTCACTGTCTTAAAGTTTTCCAAATAAAGGTCTTTTACCTCCTTGAGTAAATTTATTCCTAGGTATTTTAATTGTAAATGGGATTATTTTCTTAAGTTCTCTTTATGATAGTTTCTTATTGATGTATAAAAAATGCAACTGATTTCTAATATTTTGTATCCTGCTACTTTACAGAATTCATTTATTCTAATAGTTTTTGGTGAAATTTTTAGGGTTCTCTGTATAGTATCATGTCATCTGCAAATAATAACAGTTTTACTTCTTTCTTTCCAATTTGGATGCCTTTTATTTCTTTTGCCTGATTGTTGTAGCTAGGACTTCCAATATTATATTGAATAAAAGCCGTGAAAATAGACATTCTTGTCTTGTTCCTGGTCTTAAAGAAAAAGCTTTCAGCTTTTAACCCTTGAATATGATGTTAGCTGTATGTTTGTCATACATGATCTTTATTTCGTTGAGGTATGATCCCTCTACTCCCTACTTTACTGAGTGTTTTTATCATGAATGGATGTTGGATTTTGTCAAATGCTTTTACTTCATCTATTGATATGATCATATCATTTTATCCTTTATTTTGTTTATGCAGTGTATCATCTTAATTGTTCTGTGGTTGTAGAACCAAACTTGCTTATCGTGTGTATGTATGTGTCTATCTGCATCCCTTAATTTACTGTTGTGATTACACGTGATCTTCCTACTTTTGTCTTTTAACCTTGCCCTAGCTTTTTAGTTAGTTCATCCAATGCTATTACCAAGATATTTTTCTTTTCTATATTTTCTTATTCATACTTTTGATCTTTTATTTTTTTCTTAAAGAAGTGTCTTTAACATTTCTTATAATACTGGTTTAGTAGTGATGAACTCCTTTAGCTTTTTCTTGTTGGGGAAACTATTTATATCTCCTTCAATTCTGAATGATACTCTTGCTAGATAATCTTGGTTGTAAGTCATTGCATCTCATTGCTTTGAATATTTTGTGACAGTCCCTTCTGACCTGCAAAACTTCTGTTGAAAAATCTGTTGACAATCTTATTAGAGCGTTCTTGTACTGTAACTAACTGCTTTTCTCTTGCTGCTTTTTTGTACATAACTTACTGCTTTTGCTGCTTTTAAGATTCTTTTTGTCTTTAACTTTTAGCATTTTAATTATGACGTTTCTTGGTGTGGGCCTCTTTGGGTTCACCTTGTATGGGACTCTCTGCTCTTCCTCCACTTATATGTCTATTTCTCTTAGGGTAGTTTTAAGTCATTATTTCTTCAGATAGGTTTTCAATACCTTGCTTGCTTTCTTATTCTACTGGCATTCCTATGATGTCAATGTTAGTATGATGTTGTTCCAAAGGACAATAAACTATCCTCATTTTTTTCTTTTTCTTTTTCTTTTTTTCTATTCTGTTGGATGTTTTTTATTTCCTTGTCTTTAAGATCATTGATCCAGTCCTCTTCTTCATCCAATGTTATTGATTTCTTACAATGTACTCTTCATTTTAGTTATTCTTTATTTCTGACTGTTTAGTTGTTGTTGTTTTTTTATGGTTTTTATCTCTGTTGAAGTTCTCACTAAGTTCATTTATTCTTCCCCTAAGTTCCTTGAGCATCTTTATAATCAGTATTCTGAACTCTGTATCTGATAGGTTGCTTGTCTCCATTTTGTTTAAGTTTTTTTTTTCTTTCCTAGAGTTCTGTTCCTTCATTTGGATCATGTTTGTCTCCTCATTTTAGCTGATTTCCTGTGTTTACTCTATGTATAGGTAGATCTACTATGTCTAATGGTCTTGGCAGAATGGTCATGTATTAGGTGTCCTGTGGATCCCAGTGGTTCAGTCTCCCTGGTCACCTGAGCCAGGTGCTCCAGGAGTGTCCTTGGTGTGGGTTGTGTGCACCCTCCTGTTGTAGTTGAGACTCCATTGCTGTTGTCACATGAGTGGATGGGGTTGTCCCTCAGGCTAACTGTCTGTGAGGGCTGGTCATGGATTCAGTGGTCGTGTTGAGTGACGGCTGACAACACAGAGTGGGAGCCTCTTTAGTGGGGCTCTAGTGCCAGCTGAGTCCAATTGAGGTGACATACCCTTACCAATGAGACATTTCAGGTGTGTCATTATAGATCTGTTTGAGTGGTGTTCTGGTGTGATCTGAAGCTGGCTGCTGTGTGTGTATTGGTTCTGAAGCCTCTTGAGAGGTGTTCTGGTGCCAGCCAATGTCAGCTACTGCTTGTGCTGTGCTTAGGGCCTCTTGTCAGGAGCTACAAAGTGATTTTTGGTTGTTTGCTGATTGCACCAGGCTTAGAGGCACTTGGTAGAGGCTACACTGCAAACTGAGGCTGGCTGTCAGTGCCAGGCTTGGGGACCTTTGGTTGGCACCATGATGTGGATGAGGCCAGCAACCACTTGTTCTGGTCTGTGGCCACTTAGTTGATGCTACATTTCAGGTCAACACTGGCCACCACTTGTGCCAGGCTTGAGGCACCTGATGTGACTTACAGTGCAACTTGAGGTCAGTTGCCACTTGTGCTAGGCTTGAGGCCACTTAACCAGAACTATAAGGTACACTGAGGTCAGCTGCTGCCTGTTTGAAGTTTGTGGACACATGAGAAATTATAGCAATGTCCACAGTGTCAGCCGTGACAGGATGCTTGTGTGGAGGAGCTACTGTAAGTGGCTTGGGCTGCGCTTATGTGTTGGATGGGGTGAGGTCTCACAGCATCAGTAGGGTGGATGAATGGTATTCACCATGTTAATGGAAAGCACAGATCTGGTGCTCTGCCAGCTGGATGGGAGAAACATTCAACAAAGGAATATTGACCCCTACCAGTACTTTAGTTCCTGGGGAAAGCTGCCCTGACCCTTACCCTTCCAGTCCTTGCCCTGAATCTAGTCAATTTAGTTTCTCCTGTGTCTCTGGTGCTTTCGAGCTACTGCTTCTTCAGTGCATTTTAGAGCAAGTGAGTTTGTGAGCAAGTGAGTCTGTGTGTGGCTCTATAAGAGAAGTACCTCAGTCTCCAGCCACCATCTCTCACTTGGATGCAATCCCTGCTGGTTTTTCATAGCCAAATGTTATGGGGACTTCTGGCACTGGAACTTTGGGCTGGAATGCCCGGCGTCATGCTGGGACCCCCTCACTCCTCAGGAGCCATGCCCACAGTTGAAATATCCCTCCTGATTCTTAATTCACATATTGTGGGTGTAGGACTTGCCCATTCCTACCAGTCTCAATGTAGCTTCTTCTTTATATCCTTATTTAAGATAATCTGCAGATGGTTCTCAGTGATGGTTCTATAATTTGGTTGTAATTTTGATATGGTAGGATGAGGCATAATTCAAAATTTTTAAACTTGTAAGTGAATACCCCTCCTTAAAATGGCACATGTATATAACACTTACCTCAATTTTTGAAATAAGACATAAACATGTTATGTATAGCATATTCTCCAAATATGTTTTAGTCATTCTATTAGATTTTCAGATATTTCTATTTTTATAAAAATATTTCTGTTTAAAATCAACAGAGTATCTACTGATTGGCCTAGACTTTGTTGATTTTACCACAGTCCTGTTCCAGCTTGTTTTAACTATTTTAAAATAAATAATCATACCCATATCTGTGAGTTTTTTTCCAGGCTACTTGATTATTTTTATGTAAATATCATTATTGTACTTGTCAGAATAATTCAAGGTGACAGTGATTTTCCAACAAAATTTTTAGTTGTTTACCTCCATACAAACTTTCATTAGGCACATTTTTTCCCTCTGTAAGTATCTAGAGATTTTAAGTGACAAGCATGATATTTTACATGTGTGTACAAAAATGACATTCTTATTCCCAAACAATATGCTGTGCTTGATCCAGAAATCAATAATTTGCATCAATAAATAAGTTCCATGTTGTGTGTCTTCCTTTGAATTTAATGTTAAAACCTTCTCCTTAATCATTTTTTATATTTTCAACATTTATGAGATAAAAATACGATCATTTTTAATTCTCACAATACACAATTTTTATTTAACGAGAAAATTGTCAATTGAAATTTTAATTTGTAGGCAAACCAAGCTGCATCTTTCTGCTTGCTCTTTTTTTTCACTGTTGAATGTAACATGAAATCTTTGATATTATTTATTTCTAGTCCATAATTTGTTGATTCCTACTATACTAATTAATTCAAACTTTTTTTATTGTAAGTAAAATACCTCAACATTCATTGTCAATATGATAGCCAACATTACCAAAGCTATCATTTACTTTAAATATCATTGTGTGTGTGTGTGTTCGTGAGTGTGTATGTGTGTGTGTCTTGGAGACTAATTAAACTTGATTTTTAGGCTGATCTTATTCAAATTCATTTACAGACTATAGAAAAAATAACTATGTAAGTAAGAAGAGTATTAAAATGTTAGAAATATATATTTTTTATTCTCAATATTTGTCACATATGTTTTATATTTAGATCATGCAGGATAAAAGAAAATTTGTAAATAATAGAAGTATTATTAGCCTAGTTTTTACTGTTACAATTCAAAATCTTAATAGGGTTTTTTAAAGCACAAATTATAAAAAGATGTTAATTCTAACTATTTGTCAATAATTAATTTTTTAAGTTTTAAGATATAGCTCCGATGTTAGGTAAATTTTATGCATTAGAAATGTCAAAAATCCAGAAATAGCAAAATTAAAACCATTAAATCAATAAATAGTATTTAGTAAGAGTTTTTTGTGCATGTAAAAACAGTTTTGGAACTGGGAGCCTTCGTAATCAAAAACTGATATGAACGCTCAGGGGCATTAAATTACAGAATGGCTTAAAAATGAAAATGAAGTTGTTTACCCTTTACAATGATTGGTAATTACAATGAGGGCACTCAAATGTCAGGGAATTGGTTAAAAGTGAATTTCTTATCCCATTTTTAGGAAGATGACTTGTTTCTTTTATGATTGTCAGAGGCATTTATAAGAAATAGCCTAAGTTCCGCCTATGTCTATGAATTAAGTTTGATTTAGTTTTGTCTGATCAGGGAATTCTCAAGTCCAGACTCCATTTTGTTTTTGATTTTAACAGAAAAAATAGAAGTGAAATATTCAGAATATTAGGTTGAGTATGTTTTATTTGTCAACCAAACTTTACAAGGAAATCATGATTTGCATGGATTCACATTATTTTTGTTTATTTAGGAAATATTTACTAAATACTTACAATGTATTGGGCCCTCGGGCATGAAACCATATAACACTATGTACTAACTACCACAGATGAATACAGACTTACCAGAATATGTAGGTATAATCACAGTGCTTTTTAATGTTATAATTACCGTAATAAAAATGTCTGAGGTGAAATGTGATAATTTCAGAAACAATGTGTTTTAGCATTATTTGAAATCTATGAATGTACTAATTTTTTGGATTATCTTATAGATTTCTATAGTAAAAGAGAAGAGATACTAACATATTAAGTAGCTCTGAGTATCAAGTATAGGCACACTTAATCCTTTTCAGTATGTTCTCTTATTTATTTTTTTTTTTAATTAATTTCTGCCTGAAGAAGACTCGTCGAATGTCTATGTGAGCAGTCGTGCTACATAAGAATCCAGTTTAATCCTTTCAGCTCCATCAAATATTTAGGAATGACAAACTTTAATAAGAATAAAACAATTATAAATTGTGGCTAGAGGACAAAAAACACATAAATAAGTAAATGTTTAATTTGAAGGAACATCATGTTCTCAAACTGGTTAAAATATGGTAACTACTAAAAAATCAAAACAATGTGCAAAATAGAAAAAGGTTGTATGGGGTCTCCATCATTGTCACTATATGGGGTCAGGGGCAGCACTATTGTACCAGTAATGTACCAAATTGATAATTAAATGTCTATTACCAGTTATGTTTCAGTCTCACGTGATATATCGGGAAAACAAATCATTCCGATGTAGTAAGTAGATGCCATATCATTCATACATTCATTTATTTGATAAAGCATGTATTGTGTATCAGTTATATGCCAGATATTCATGTAGTTGCTGGGCATACACAGTAAACAAAGCAACTATAACTCCCGCTCTATGGTGTTTTCTTCTCATTTGCTACCTATAACAATAGTTAGTTGCAGGCCCTGTCATTATCCCTGCTCTACAGATGAAACCATGGAGGTTTAGAGAGGATAAATAACTGACCTGATGTCGCAGTAAGCAGTAAGTGTCTTCCACGTTAGTCTGACAACAGCAACTGAGCCATTATCATCACACCGACACCTTTCCACTAGGTACAGTATTAGAACAGGAGTGATTATCTCTATTGGAAAGGTGCAAAAAGGCAGTGATGCTTTTGTTTCATTTTGTGGTAGATGAGGATAGAGATGTGACTCAGACTATTTGCTAGGATCCCTATTCAAACTATATTTTAATAAAAAGAGAAAAAGTGAAATAGACAAAAGACAATCTCTAAAATATTTTAATTGTCATATTATGAGTCAGTGTCTTAGAGAATGAATGAGTTTGAATTTCATTTTATTGCCTTTATATTTCTGAACTATCACACAGGTCTTATAAATGTAATTTTTTTTTTCTTGGAGACTAATTAAACTTGATGGAGACTGAATGTATTTTTATTACTGACTGCATCTGCTGGCGAAGACCCAAATAAAAAACAAAACTGAATTATATAGCTGCATTCTAATATCATCACCTACTAATCAAATATAGAAACTCTTAAAAAAGGAAAATGTTGAATTAACACAGCTCTAGCTATCTGATTCAGAAAGATAGGGTGGAAGTCATCTCTGTTTTCTGTAGAGGCTTTTGTAGAACTATAGAGCCAGGAGGCATATTTATAGCTCTCTAACAAGCATACATGGTAATTAAAAACAGCAAGGTTTCTGCTTGCATAGCCTGATTCTCTTGGGTATGGAGATAACCACTTTTACCTGACTCTAGGGTATTCTTGAAAGAAATATGATTGCACTGTGGAATCTCTTTGTTTCTCCTACATGTAATCGAAACATGGCTGACATGATATTTCAGTACTTTGTTCTGTCCTGCACTCTTACATTTTCAAGTTTCACAAATATGTTTAGCTTTGTTAATTACAAATAAGTATGAGATCTCTATCACTGACTATCAATTCAATAATTGTTTATTGTGTATCTCCTATGTACAAGGAATAGGCATTTTTGTAAGCAAAGTTGGAGTATAACACTAGAAATTTTACTCAGAATTAGTAGGGTTTAACAGGATAAATTATAATTTCATCTTACTGATAAGTCCGTAAATATGACTTTTCAGGAGCATTGACATCATGAAACCTAATGGCACACCACCATATGTCAAAAGGGAAGTGAACTAATGTTTCATCTCTCAATGGTTCTGAATTTGTTTACTTAGCAAAGTATAGAAGAAAATGACCCTTAACACATAGCTTTTGGTTTGGCACTCTTGTCCAAGAAGATAATAAAACTAGCTTTTGATAAACTTAGTAAATTAATAGTTTGTAAAGGAACTTTATCAAGAAATCTATGGGCCAAAAGGGAAGAAAATTCTGTGAAGAGCATAAACCTTTTTTAATTGAGAATGTTTTTTAAAGTAGGGGAAATTTTATATTTCAGTTATCTTTCTTCATTTTATAATATTCTCATGAAACAAGAGTATTGAAAGCGTGGGTAAAGTATTCTGTGTAAGTTTTCATAAAATCTTACAACATAATCTGTAGATTAACAAGCTTTGTTAGAAGTCCCATTCAATAAAAAACATAAGAAATATATTTTATAAATAATAATGAAGAAATATCAAAAAACACATTTTATTAACTGTTGGCATGTCCTGCAAAGAGAAATAGAATTGGATATCTGGCTTCATGTAGACATACTTGAAGACTCTTAGCATGGATAATTGTAATTTTTATTTTGAATGCTTCTCAATTCTTTATTCTGGTTTTCATTATTGCAAGTAGAAACTAAGATTTTTCAAAGGGGAGATAATTGAGGCTATTATTACAAATAAACTCTGATAGGCTAACTTTTCCATTCACAGTAGGATAACTCTCTAAATAGCGATTCTCTGTATGTTAATATTTCTCTCTCTCTCTCTCTCTCTCTCTCTCTCTCTCTCTCTCTCTTGTTCTTTTCTCATGTTATTATAGCGAATAGGGATTAAAAACTCCTGTCCATTTTTGGTAGGATATTAAGAAAAACTAAAACTTGAATTACATTGCAGGAAAATTCACTGGTAAAGAAGCCTTACTCTGAGGCATAGATCAATCAGAGATGATTAAAGGCATTTTCTTATTATAGGTTCAGTATGGAAATATTTATTAAAAATCAGCAAATGTACAAAAATAAAATATTAAGTCAAACTGTAAGAGAAGAGAGTTGAAAATAAAATCTCTAGGTGAACCATGTTACTTCTTTATTCTTATTCTTCTTCCCCACCTTTCCAGAGAACATTAGGTAATGTCTAGAGACATTTTTGGTTGTCATAATTGGGGGATACTACTGGTATCTAGTGGGTAGAGGCCGGGGATGCTGTTTAATATCCCAAATGCACAAGAAAGCTCCCACAGCAAAGAATTATCCAGCCCAACATGTCAATAGAGAGAAGGCTGAGAAACCCTGCTCTAGATGGTAGTTGTAAACAATGCTGAAGTATATGTTGGTAACTAAGTTGTTTTGTAGCACTTCAGGAAAATAATAAAGGGACTTGTTTACTGTCTCATAGTGTTTCTTTTTGCCTGGGGTAGCACCATAATATCATACTCCTAGACACTTCATTTTTCTAGTCCCCTTCTTACAACCTACTCAGATCAAGTCTCTTTTAGCTCAAGGCAGTCTATCACATTCTCCAAGGTTACCTCCGAAACGTTCTGTTTTCAGCTCATCACTTTCCCATGACAATATTTGAGTCAAGGTACCTAGGAAAATACATTTTAATTATAGGCTGTTTTTACTGTGCTTCTACTCATATCTATTAGGCTCCAGGAGATCATATATATATTGTATCCTAGAAACACCCTGGAGGCCCACACAGACAGAAATCTAATAGTGATCCTGAGTTTTAAATTTTTTTTTCAAAGCTCTAAATTTAAGGACCATAGAAAAAAATTTTTGAAATCACTTCTGCTTTAATGTTTCTTATATCTTTCCTCTCCTATATTGTTTCATATATTATTTTCCTAAACAAAGGATTTTCACATGTAACTTCAGTGATATTGAATTAGCATCCATGTGTATAATATTTATATATAATTTTTATCATCTAATTAACTTTTTTTTTACATGACCCATCAACAACAATTGAACTATGCTGGTCTACTTACATACAGATTTTAAAATAAATACTGTACATGTATTTTTTCTTATGATTTTATTAATAAAATTTTTTCCCTACCTTAGTTTATCATAAGAATATAGTATATAATATACAAAATGTGTTAATCAACTTTATGTTATCTGTAATGCTTCCAGTCAACAATGGACTGTTAGTAATTAATCTTTGGGGAAGTTAAAACTTATAAGTGAATTTTCAATTGCATGGGGGTGGGATTGGCATCCCTAACCCCCATGTTGTTCAAGGTTCAAATATATAGTTACAAAACAATGACTCTAGTATGTTAGTGGTGAAGTTTTGATGTAAAACCAGGAAAGTAAAATATGGAAAATCAAGTTAAATATCTTAGAAAAATCAAGAAAAATATTTTTCCAGCTTGAATTTTAGGAATGTAATTTTCATTCAAAATAGTATTCTTATTGATTTTTTTAATTTAAAAATTATAGATTTGTTGAAACAAAATATACCTTATTGTACAATGAAATTTTTTACTAGAAATATTCATTCAATAAACATTCATTAATAACTTACTGTTATCATAGTATTGCATAAATTATTCACCCTAGAAATATTTCAAAATATATTAGTATTTAAATAACAATTTAATTTAAATAAATATGAAAGCAAAGAGAGGAATAGACTTTATTTTGCCTGCCTCCATTTTGAGTATATATAATACTGTTACAGATAAATATCCTTTTCGTTCGTTTTTTTATGACTATATAAGTAGACTCCAGTATGTCTGTTTTTTATAGGTAATTATATATATATATATATATGTAGGTAGAGAATTTTATGATGACTCACTTTTTTTTTTACTTCTTTACTGAATAATTGAATTCATTGTATAGGTTTCAGTGAGTTATTTGTATCTGTAAACTTTCAAATAAAAAGCAATAGACTTTAAAAAAAAAATCTTTCTTCTTGTAAGTCTACATCATTTTTCCAATAATCTCTTTAGCAATATGAGAAAATGATAAAACTCTGTAGAGGCTTTAACAGAATAGGTTCTTAAATTTTTTTTTCAGTTGCATTCCCTGTTGCCTTTCAGAAAAGTATCATATACCATCAATAATGTTAGCTAATTTTGTAAAAGTTTGTTGATTTTTATTGATAAATACTTCTAAGTCAGTTATCATTTTTATAACATTGTGTATCTTTAGAAGTATATCTTATAGACCTCATTTGAAAGCATGTACTATCTTATTTGCTTAACATATGACTACATGAAACATTTTTATTCCGTATTTGCAGCATACAATATATTTTGCATGCTTCAAAATAAAAGGATTCTAGAGAACCGACAACACTTTTATATTTGTTATTTCTCTTGGAACTATATTTTATTATAATAAAGACATTTAATGGTTAATATTTTTATTCTCATTGGATTTCAACAGTAAATTAGCCAATTTATAATTAATTTATTTTTTTTATTTACACTTAATTTATACTCAGTATTTCACTGGGTGTTTATCTTATGAAAGATAACTGTAGTAGTATATCACAAGAAGTTGAAGGAATTCTTAACATAGTTCTCATTTTAGGTATCTCATAAAATTAGTAATGTTAGTTTAATATTATTCCATGTTAGTTCACACAAATGTTGTTCTCAGCTTCCACTTAGTGTAGGACTGAATAAAAATACATACCTAATGAAAAACAATAATGCATAGGTAGTCTCAATCTCTGTGAATATTTCTTTGTAAGTCCTAGTGAAGCAAGTTTCACATAGTGAAATGTGAAAACATTTTTAATCTTTTGTGATAGCTTTGAAATTAGTTTTTGTGTGCAGATGGCAAGCAGTTCATTTATTTAAAAATGAAGAATTATTACCGATAACAGTTGATTAAAACTACTATTTTGCAGAGTTAACCAGTAACTGAAGTAGCACTATCATTCAGAAAATCACTTCTCTGAAGGCATATTTAATATGAGTGCCTACATTTTTAAAGTGAAGAGATCAAAACACACACACACACACGCACACACACACACGCACACACACACACACACACAAAGAGATGAGGGTAGGAAGAGAGAGAAAGAGAAAGGGCTGGAAATATATACACCAGTATCTTAACTGTGTTTATTTGTGTTGGGATTATGTTATTTATCTGTCCTTTTTATTTATGGCTACTAATTTTTTCCATAATGAACACATTTTAAAATAATAAAATGAAGTTTATTTTTAAAATAATATGTGTAATAGAACAAGTTTGAAACAAACAAAGTTAAATACTTTGTGTCCTTGACAATCATAATGGAACTGGTGCTCCATTCTCCCAACCTCTAACTCATTTTTGATCTATTCTCAACTGATCAGCTAGAGGTCTGCTACTCAGAACACTCCAGTGACTTTTAGTTTCACCGTGGGGGAAATTTAAAGTCCTTACGCAGTCTCGCTCACCTACCATTCCCACCCCATTCACTTCTCTAACCTCTTTGACTTCCCTCTCCATGCATTTTTCTCTCCGCTATTACCACACTGGCTTTATTGTTCCTTTGTGCACATATCTCCAGCCTCAGGGATTTTACTCCTCTGATCCCTCTGCCTAGAATGATCTCTCACCACATACAGTCATGCTCAATATCTCACCTCATAGAACCTTTCATGGCCTAAGTAATATTGTCAATATTCAGCTCACATTCCCTACTTTTCTTGCTTGCTTAATTTTTTCTTCTTAGCAGTTATCACCATCTAATGCGTTAATATTTTATGTATTTATTTCCTATTTGAATATAAACTTAAGGAAGGCAGGAATTTTTTTTTTTTTTTTTTTGCATGTCCCTGCACTTAGAAGAGTTGTGGGTCACAGGAAGACACTCAGTAATTATCCTACAGATGAAGGATGTCAGAGGCTTGTAAAGCACAAGGCCGATTTCAGTTTTCGAGAGTGCCACATTTGTGTTGGTTTTAATCCCCGGTACAACATTTAGAATATCACTCTTGAGAGATTGCATCAGGCAAGCATTATCTCATAGAAAAAGGCAAATTGATTGGAGGAAATTAAGCCAACAAGGATAGACATCCTGCAACTTCAGTTCTTATTAAATCAAAGTCCCAAAGTAAACACTCCCTCACAGAGCTTCCTAACCTTTCCATATTGTGGCACTCATAGAAAATATTTCAAAAGCTTGTTGGGGTAAATGGACAAAGCTGTTGTGTCCAGAAGATACTACCCCAAGACATCTCACTCCTACAAGTATCTTACCACACTTAAAATCTAAAATCCTTAATTTGATTTAGACTTTTATAATCTGGCTCCTAATTGCCTGCAGAAGCACACCTTAATTTTCTTGCCCACATATGATGGTTTCATTTCTATTGCTGGAAAAAATTAAGTCCCATCTTAGGGTATTTATTCTAGATATTTCCTCCTTCTGAAAGGCTTCTCCTCTTTGTCATTCTGACTTTTGTAATTCAGATCAGCTTTAATATGACCTCAGAAAGGCCATTTCTTATTATTCAATTTAAAGAAGTTACATAGTTAATCTTGCATCACCAAATTTAATATTATGCATAAGATTTACCAACATTTAATATTTTTCTCATGTATATATCACTGAATTTGTTTATTCTGTGAATACTGGCCTGAGCAGGAAGTCTCTCTTGTTCACTGTAAGAGCACAGCACCTAGAACAGTGCCTGGCCTATCATAGATGTTCAATAAATATTTATGTAAAACAAATAAATGAATAAAAATAATTTCTTACAAACCAAAAAGTGTTTAATGATATTGCCAAGTATTTTAGAAGTTTTTTTTCACAGCTAAAATGCGATTTCCTTATATAATTACAATGAAATAAAAAACCCACAAAGCATTATTATGTAAGTAGTTTCAGTTCAGATTTTGGCTTGAGAAAAGCCCATTAGCTATAGTCTGGGACAAAAAAAAAAATTGCCAGAGTTTCTATATATAGACATAGAAACTTTGGCTACACACACACACACATACATATGTATATATTTAAATGATAACATCTAATTTATGATTAAGAGTTAAATTATATGAAATACTATGTGAATGTTAGGAGTAGTTGAACCTGTTGAACAAATCCCCGATGATGGAAAGAGAATTGTCAGACCAGATTTCTAAAATAATTCATTCTTTTCTTTATTCATTTAGCCATTCATTGATTTATTCAATAAAAGTTGAAAAGCTTCTGTGCTTTATGTGACCCATAAGAAATTAATTTGACCAGTCTTCAAAATTGTTTTACTTGTGGAGAGAGGCACATAAATAGGCAACGAACACACATTTTAAGAAGTACTTTGCTATTGGTTTATGAAAGTATTTCCTGGGCATCATGAATTCAGAACTTCACCTGATGTATCTAATCGTGGGTGAATCTAAAAAGAGAATAGCAGTAAGCAAGGTGAATAAAAGGGAAACTGGCAGGCACATAAACTAGCGAAGGCACAGAGAGAGGAGAGAACATAGGGAATGACAAAAAAATTTAGAACGACTAGAGAAATTCCTGTAAATGTTACCAAAAAAGGTAAAGTTTAGATTTTTTTTTTTAGACTAAGAATGTCTCCTGGGGGAAAATCCTCGTTGGTGTTCCCTCAGATATTTAGGTAACATCCAGCCTAATAGATCATTACATATTGACATATAAAATGATCAAGGACTAGGACCTCTGAAAAGAGGTCCTAGGACTTGGCTCCTGAAAATAATAAATTAATTTAAACTTACACCTGCAGGGAACTGGAAACATCATGTTCACTCAGTTAGGAAAAATGGAGAATAATGTCTTACAGTTTGAAGAAGCACTTTGAGTTACTTGAGAGAGCTTCTAAATTAGCGAGAGGACCTCCAAACTCTAGTAAGACCATTGATTAAGACCACCTTTGGACATTTCTGTGAAGTCCTCTTGGGGATATTTTAAAAATTTGTTTATGGTATGCACCAAGTTTTATTTAATGATTAAGATGCTTGAATTTTCTCTGAATTAGAAATAGTCCTCCTCCTCCCCACCCACACCCCCACCCCCACCCAGAAAGCTGTGATCATTTACAATCCAAATGGTCATGGGCAAAGTAATGTTAAAGTAACTGTCAATCTCTGTCATGCCAGCTTGTTGTGTTTAAGTAATCAGCAAGCTCTCTGCTGGTTTCCCTGTCTCTTTTTTAAAGTCTACAACAGGCTAAAAGTATAGCAGGGTAATAGGTCTCAGGTCTAACCCTTCAAAATATTGGCTGTATCCCATTTGGTCTCCCTACCTACCTCTTGGTTAAGATCTCCTGTCTAGGAACTTTAGCTGGCATGTCTCTGCTTGAGTGTATAGTAAACCTTTTTCTTTTTATTTTCCTGCACTTATGCTCTGGGGCAGGGTGTGTATTGTGGAGGAGGAGTTGTCTGGTGTTCAGTTAGGTGGCTGTGGCCCACCTGCCAACCTTAGAGGCAGGCCTCTATCCTGTCCCAATTTGTGTTTAGCTTAGTGAAGTGTAATTTTCAAAATGTTAAAAGCATAACTCATGTAAAGTGAATGTCTATCACATATTTTATTCAACACAGTAATTATGTTATCAGTGAAATGTTAACATTGCTTCAAATTGCATTCGAGTAACCAGATGTTTTTAGGCGATGAAGAATGTAAGAATAAGGTTACTGGGCTTATCAGTTCATCAGATAGAAATTATTTACATTTCTATTGTAAGTTCTATATGGTAACATCTGCTCTTACAGAATTATAAAATAGCCTTATTAATAGGAATTCAGTGCATCATGCACAGCAGTACACTGAAAGAACACCCAGTGGCCTCTTCGCCTATTTTCAATATCTATATTGAATTTCTGAAACTATGTGCTGAAATAACTCCCTAAAATTGTTTTTGAAGAATATAGATGGTTAAATTTTTAGCCCCATATTTGGAGTTGATCTTTAACATTTGAAATCTTCTTTGTCTGCTGTTGTTATTATTGCTTGTCTCCTAAATTAGTGTTTCCTAAATTAGTTTTTCTTTACTCTTCACTATCTTGGTTGCTGATCCTGACAATAACATATGCATACCTCAGACCCAAATGGCCAACCCTTATGACCTCAACCAGATACATAGTGAGATCTCAGAGAGATTCTAAGAAATACACTGCACTGTATCTGCACCTACTTGAACACTTTATTAGTCTTTTTATTAGCCAATTTCTTTATCTTCTTCCACAATAATGCTGCATAATAAACTTCTCCCAAACCCAGTGTCAAAAACGTTCGTTTCTTTGCTCACGGGACTGTGGTTCTAATAAGGCTGTGCTGGGTTCTGTTGGGATTTACTCAGTGATTCCAGGCTAAGGCTCCATACGCTTCTTCATTTTCCTTAGGGGTCATCCAGAGCACGTTCTTCTTGTGCTAGACTGCCAAAGGGCAGAACCATGTCAAACTGCATGATTATTATATCACATTTGATGATATCCTCGTAACCAAAGCTAGTTTCAGGGCAAAGCCCAGTATCCATGGAGCAGGAAGTATACTCTGCCCAAAATGGGAGGAGGAGGGAAGTTAATATTTGATTAACAAAAAATCTATCACATATGTATTTTATGAGACATATTTCTAATATACCCATTTCTAGGTAATGAATATTAGCTAAGATAAGCACCCCTGCAGGTGAACGTTGCACAAAGGGAATCTTTTAAGAATCTATATGAATATACAGAAGTCAACAGTAATGATCGTTGTATATCTTGAGCACTTACTCTATGCCAGGCGCTTGGTCAGATCTTAGGATCCACTATCTATATATATGCTAAAACTAACTCACCAAATAAATTTGGGTAGATAAACAGAGATTCAGAGAAGGTAAGCTGTCCAAAGTTCACACCATTAGTAAGTGGCAGGCCTGACTTTTTCTTTATAACTTACTCATATGAGGCACTGTATTAAATGATTTATAGGTTTTGTACCATTACTTCTAAATATACAATAGTAAGCACTCCTTTTTTTTTATGAGAAAACTAGGCTTAATAGGATTAAATAATGTGCAAAAGATAAATTAGAAGCCATTACCTGGGGCTTCAATACATAATCCCCTTTCCTTTCTGATAGCAATTCATTTAGTTTACCTTCCTCAGTCAATCCATATCCAGACTTTAATTATCTTCTTGCATGTGACCTTTGAGCTTTTCAACCCAACTTTGTCATTTGATACAGACCCTTTGAACTCTAGACCTTACTTCCACTTTGCTATGTCTGCTTCAGACTAATAACCCAGTTCAGACTGTTAATCATACCTTTTGCTTCAGCATTAGATTTGCCTATGCTTGTCTCTGAATTGTCCTCCAGCTTGACAGCTGAGCAAAATGGCCTCAATGCCATTCCTTGAAGATAAGGAAATAGCTTTTCTTGGTAATAATTGGACATTTAATGCTATGAGTCAGAATGGAAAGATACCTGAAATTATATTTCACAGGGCATGTCTATTCACATTGTTTTCATTAATCATTCTTTTTAAAAAGATTTGTTTAATGCTTTTATATGTAAGACACTGAGAACCACAGTTCTAGAATATAGAGATGAAAATTAGACATTATTCTGAAATGGATTCATGCATTAAGAAAATTATACTCACAGAGAAACTGCATAGTAAAATAAAACACCTTGTTTCTAACCTTGGCATCTCTCTTTTCCCCATAGGAGAGACATCTGATCCCTTACCCACATTCTGGTATCTTATCGGTCTTTATTCATCAGCCCTTATTTCTGTTCTACCCAGTCTACATCATTAGGTTCAGCGATACCCTGGACCTGAAACCTCAATTGCACTTCAGTTCCTAAGCCAATTTGGACTGAAGTGGGAGGCAGATTTGTCTGATCTGCACCCCTCTCAGGCTACCCCCAGTCTAGCTTAATTAATATTGTCTTCCCCTTTGCCATCTTTCTATGAACTAATGCCTCACTACTGACCACTGGGCTTCCATTTTGATTAAGAGTTAAAGCTCTACTTACCTTTACCCCCGAGTTCTAGTTCAGGTAACGGAACCGCTATACTTGGAGTCTTGACTCTTGACTCCTTGCTGCAGGAGCTGAAACTATGTTCCTATTCTTAACTATTAGACTAGACTGAGCCTAGAAGTTTTTGCGAAGTTACAAAATACTTATTTAGCATCTTAATGTAGCTGAGCACTGCTATAAATGTTTTACAGATACTATAAGGGAATGAATAGTGTTACCTTCATTTAATAGCTGAAGTAACTTGGGCTATACAGCTCAGAGTGCATACACTTAACCACCATGCAACCTGCTTCTCAGATTATAGCTCCCACTTTCAGCTGTGTTTATTGCCAGCACCTATAACTCTAACCTTGTCCCTAGTACCTATGCCCCCATAGGAAATGGAGCCAGTGTTGACTTTCAGCCCTCCATGACATCAGCTCTACTGGCTTTAGTGCCTTGACAAACTCTTGAGTTTTCCCAGTATTACCAGTCTCTAGGTTCTATTTTATCTCATTATTTTTGTTATATTCTGGGGCCTCCCAATTTCAAATTGCTTACCTACTACCTTTCTCTCCCTATTTAGAGTTCACTTTCATCTTCTACATATCTAGTCAGTACCTGTTAAATGATTTCAATTCTAATATAGGCCTTTTAGCTTGCCTCTTTCTCCTACTCATATATGCATTCTTAAACATACATATCATGAGATCACAACTGTGACTCAATTCAGTTACCAGAAAAGATCAATCATTATGTCATCTGATTCATCTTTCAGCTTTTTACCCTTATGAATGGGGGGTATAGGTATGTTATGCCTGTATTAGTTGTGCTAATTAGTGGGCAAAGCCAAAAAAAAAAATTTCAAATAAATATTTGAATATTAATATAGGTTTTATAACTTACGCACTGACAACTTACAAATGGATTAGAAATCATTAACAGATTATATAAATATGACTTTAAAACAGCATCATTAAAGTATCCATTTAAATTGTAAGTTGAAATGTTTGTATTCATTTACAAAAAAATAAAACATGCACATTTGTCCAATTACTACTCAGTGTTGTAGAAAAATATCGCCATGACAAAAGACTGGAATATGCATAATAGGCTTTAGTATCAATATAATATTAAATTATCTTAAATAGTTTATGTAACTTATCAGAAAGTTGACAATTGACTTCTGAAATTAATTAATTGGGATTGATTTTTTTTCCTCTCATTAGCCTAATGGCACTAACAGAAGAAAATAAATAAGATCAGGAAAGATTGAGTACAGTCACGAGTTGCTTAAAGACAGAGATACGTTCTGAGAAATACTTTATGCAATTTCGTCGTCATATGAACATCATTGAACGCACTTGGACAAACTGAGATGGTATAGCCTAATTTACACTTAGGCTTTATGATACTGCCTACTGCTCCTAGGCTACACAGCCTATACAGCATGTTATTGTTCAAAACATGAAATTAAATAAACCACAAGAGAAAATGATTTAATTAAGAGATGCAGTAAAGACGAGATATAGGAGGCTGCTGCTAGTGTAATATAGCATATTATTTTACAGCAAACTTATTTTTTATAAGTAGAAAAAATAAGTATAGTATAGAAAGTACATAAACCAGTAATATAGTCACTAATTATCAAGTATTGTATACTATACATAATTGTATGTGCTATCCTTTTATATGGCTGATGACACAGTAGATTTGTTCACGCCAAAGTCACCACAAACATGTGAGTAATTTGTTGCACTGTGACATCATGAAGGCTATGACATCACAAGGAGGCAGGAATGTTTCAGCTCCATTGTAACCTGTCATATATGCAGTCTGTCACTGACCAGAACATCATTATGTGACACATGGCTATGCTCATAATGCTTAGGTTATCTCCTTTCAAGAAAAAAACATTGCTTAAAGTCCTTATTCACTGAGCACTTTTTCTGTGCTAATAAGAATTCTTATTCTATTCTCACAACCTTATGATAAACACTTAGTCCCCATTTAAGAAGAAGCTTGAATCTAAACTGGTTCAATAATTTGTTTATAGTAACACAGCTAGTAAGTGGTGGAGCCGAGAATAAGCCCCAAGTCTTGCTAAATCACTGAATATTCTGTGCTACTGATATTTCCTTGACATTTCAATTATACCAATGTAAAAAAATTCTTTTCCATGATAAAAGATAGAAAATAGTATGTAAGAGCATGAGAAATGGAAGAGGGCAAAATTATTGATTTCTCTTTTGTCATAAAGCTGAAATAATGGTTTTTGCCAAATCATAGGCAAAGCCATGAATAAGAACGTATTATTACTTCTGTATTTGACGTACTATTTAAACAAAGCAATGATGAATATTATTTTGACTGAATTGGCTTAATTTTTAAGTAGGAATATCTTTAATCAAAATTTAATTTGACAGTAAAATAAAGGAGTATTTGAAATGATGAATATTTATAAGCCCTTGAACTTGGTTCTCAGAATGTAACTCAGTGGACCACACAGCTAATATTTCTGAATATAACCACATTACATCTGGAATAAATGTAGGGCTTAATAATAGGCATTTGAAATATGAAATGTTTAAATAATGCATAATAAATTAATGTACAATTCCAATGAGAGAATATTAAATAATGGCAAAAGACAAGATATCTTGGGGTCCTTACCTTTCAATTTCCAGGTAGTAGTATAGGCATACAAGATTGTTATTCTATACTCACCGTAGCCAGAATGTGCATGTTTTTAATATAGGGCTATTTTAAAATTAATTTATTTGCTTTTTGATAATAATTCCACTAGTAACTGAAGGCAGTTTATTAGCATTAATGAAAATACAACCACAGTGGCATGAAAGGAATAAATTATAACATAAATTTAGGTAATTATATTATTTTGTTTTAGAGAAAGAAAAATCATCTTTTAAATTTGAATGCTCTTATTTTTTATTAAATGATAAATCATATTGGATTTTAATATATTGCTAATTGTTCAGATTTTTTTAAGTATGTATTTTTTATAAGTAATCATGATTGTGTATTTATAGTTGTATTGAAAGCTCTTACCAATATATTTTTGTATATTGGTCTGTGTGAAGGCATTGGTGTAAACAAACATTGACTTGAAAATTATGAAATAAAATTTTTCCTAAATATCTGTTGAATAGCATCTTGAATTTCCAAGAATGTGATATGACAGAACCCCGGCACTAAACTTTCTAAGTTCCTGGATTTTCAGAGTCTGTGAATTATAGATATTGATGTAAAGATGAGAGAAGATATAAACATCTACATAATTTTTCAACATCTGTTATGGACTGAATTGTGTTCCTCCTAAAATTCATATATTGGAGTCCTAAATACCATACTTTAGAATATGATGATATTTGGAGGTAGAGCCTTTAAAGAGCTATTTAAGGTTAAACAAAGTCATTTAAATGAGAGTGGTCCCTATTATTATATGACTGGTGTTCTTACAGGGAGAGGGAGAGACACCAGAGATGTGCATGCACATAGAAAAGGCCATGTGAAAACACAGCAAGAAGGCAGCCATCTGCAAGCCAAGGAGAGGAAACCAAAGCCTCAGGGGAAACCAAATTAACTAATACCTTGATATTGGACTTCTGGCTTCCAGAACTGTGAGAAGATAAATTTCTGCTATTTAAGCCACCCTATCTGTGGTATATTGTTGTGAAACACTTAACAGATTAATACAGTATCTTACCATTGGTTTAAAGATACATGATTGGATAGAGAAGATGTAGTACATATGTACAAAAGCATATTATTCAGCCATAAGAAAAGATGAAACACTGCCATTTGTGACAACTTGAGTGGATCTTGAGATAATCATGCTAAGCGAAATAAGCCAGAGTGAAAAAGTTAAAAAACCACATGATATCACTCATATGTAGGATATAAAACTAAAAGCAACAAACATGACAAACAGAGACTCATGGCCATGGACAGTGGATTAGTGGTTATCAGAGGGAAGCCGGGGAGGAGAAGGTAGATTAGGGCTAAAAAGGGTCAGCTTTTGGTGATGGGAGGAATCTAACTCTGAGTGGTGAACACACAATACAATTTATGTATGACTTATTGTTGAATGATACACTTAAAATGTATTCAATTTTGTTAATGGCGCACCAATAAAATTTTTATTTAAAAAGTTTTAAAATTTTTTTAAAAAATTAAAAAAAAGATTGAAATAAATACATCTATTTGATAAGGCTTCAAAAAGTTTGGTGTTACTGTCAAATATTTTGTTTTCTCCTCCTCCTGCTTTTTTGATAACTGTGTGACCTTATATTACATTTAACTCCTCTGCCATTTAATAACTGTGTGACCTTATATTACATTTAACTCCTCTTGCATTAGTAACTTCATTTTAAAATGTCAGAGGTGTATCTCTGAAACTGATTCAGTTTGCTCAAAATTTTTCTTTTTAGTAATGCAAACATAGTAAGTATATAAAAAGCCATTAATCTGAGGAAAATATTTGCCAGCAATTTTGACAGGTAGAGTTAATATCTTAGTTTATATTAAAAAGCCACAGACATTGTTAAGAAAGGTATTGAGAATCAAATTAATAAATTGAAAAGGGGAATGAATGTACAATTTAAGAAAAGTTAATTTAAGTATAACTGATGAAGAAATAGGAAAAATGGTAAGGTATTCAGTCACCAAAATGCAAATAAAGTTTCATGTTTTATGCACAAACTTGGAAGGATTTAGAATTATACTATTTAATTTAGTTGTAGGACAGATAATATGTTTATTGTTATTGTAAGAGTAATTAGCAATAATTTGTTATTAAGTAATTGGTCAGTAAGAATTGGGATTAAAAATATATTAAATATATTAAGAGCCTTCAACCCAGTAATTCTATTTCTGGAAATGTACCTTAAATATAAACAAAAATAATATAAATACTTTAATATTAAAACAATGATTATAGCATTATTTATTATAGTAATAACTAGAAATAATCCAAGGATCAAATAATAAGTGAATATTTAAATTAAGTATGTTATAGTCATTTTGTAAATAAGTAAAAACAAAGCAGATGAACCAAGAAAAATATTGCTGGAGAATCCATACTATTATGTTATCACAAGTTGTATAGGTGATGAAAATGTAGGTGATTATTTTTTCTATAAACTTTTAAACATTTTTAAATTTTCTACGACTATTTCTTATTGTGGTATATACAATGAATTCTATACTCAAAATCATTTTTTTATTTCTTGGTAACAAAATCCTGAGTTTTTTAGACAGACATATTGTCCGCTAAAAAATATTAATTCAGCATTCCTTGAAAAAAACAGTGCCATGGAACAGTTGTGCTTAATGAAATATAAACAGAAGAAATTGAGTGAGGCTTCCAAAAAACTTTTCTAAAATGGGTTAATTTTTTATGGCAGCCAACTTTTGTTCTTTTGTCCTTCTCCATCTCATGCCTAATTTGAAACAACAGTGCTGGAGGTAAAACAACCAATTTGTGACCACAAGACCACAATTATGAAGCTAACACCCCATACTAAGGAAGGCTTACCTGAAAGCTGGGAGTATCTGGATTTCTGATATCATTTTGGAAACTTTCAGCTAAGAGCTACCTACCTTCAGACTTCTTAAGGGATGAAAATTAAATCCCTAATTTGTTTAAGCCACTGTTTAATTACATTTGCTGATATTTGCAGCTAAAAGCAATCCCTGACACATTTGTATACGTACAGCAGTTTCTCAAATAAACACCATTTCATTCAACCTCATTTCATTAAACATTGATGACCTATCATAGGTATTTAACTCTCATTTGTATCAATTAGCCTAGGATAAAATTAGTTTTCTTATATCTCATTTTGCTTAAAGTCACAGAACTTACTGACATTAAATGAAGACTTACTGTTTTTGTGTATACAAATATGTATACTAATTATTTTATATATTAATTATACATTTAAATTGATGGTTTTATATGTTTCTATATGATTGCAAAATGTATAAATTTAATATACATAAGATAATAGCACATATTTGGTGAGAATTTTAGTGCTTAGGACAGTTAGGAAGTTCTCAGTAAATGCTATCTATAAGTAATGATTTGTAGTCAATGTGCATAATTGGATCCTGCCACTTTGAAAATACCTCTCAAGAGTTTTTCTTTCCAGAATGTTTATTATTTTCTTTTCTTTTCCATTGCTTCATTAAATCTGCAGTTAATTAATATATTTGTTACAATAATCTAATTTAAATTCAGGTATGTTGAATTTTCTAACATAGAGTCTCAGTATGAAAATAATAATTTTGTAGACCAAAAAAAATGAATCAAAGTGATTGAAATTGTGATCTCCAAATTAGCTTTGTGGTAAGGGATTCACAGACTGTAATTCAATCTTTCTCTTTGTCTCTGTTAGGTTAGAAGATATTCCCTGGGGAAATGTGAAGTTTACATATTTTGTATGCATGATTTATAAAGAAGCCATTGATGGGAATTGTTTATATGATAGTCTTTAGAAAGCTTCTGTGATAAATCTCAGTTCTTAAAAGATTTCACTTCAAAAGCTCTTAATTCCAGTTTCCCACTTTAGAAGAAAACTTTTACTGTCATAAAATATGTATTTAAATATTATGAATATCAAAAAAGGTTAATTGTCTTCATAATTATGTAGAATGTTAAAGTCATAATTGTATTCTGGAAGGGAAAAACAACAAAGTATTTTTAAGCATCCTAAAATAAACGTCATTCTTTTCACATCCCTAAGTAAGTTACACTTTCCAGTATGAAATAACTGATTATAAATTGCTCTCTTTTTTATATATGTGTTTGTATATTTAAAAAAAAAATTTGTGTACATGTGTGCATAATAATATTTTAAATGTATATCTTTGAAAGGACAGCTAATTGGTCACTTGTACATTCACCATCGCTTCTTGGCCTTTTGGCTAAGATCAAGTGTACATTCACCAAATTACCTTATTTATCTAATTATTCATTAAAGATTTATTGAGGGCTTATTATGTACTGAGCATTCTAGGTGCTAAGGATCTGAGTAGAATACATAAGATTCTACTCTCATGGAGCTTATCTATCTACTAGAATACTTTATGTTTTCTGTGTAATGTGTTTATGTATATTCTTAGGCAGATGTTAAGGGAAATGTCTACAAATTTGTTTATATAGTGTGTGGCTTATTCAACTTGTTCCTTTATGCATTCTACAAACACTTACTGATTATTAATATGAGCTAAGTACTTGTAGTAGTTAAGACTATCTCAAGGGCACTTAAGATTACACTTTCTGCCCTCTGATTATGGGACTTGCATTGGCCAATAAATTGTGAGTGGGAGTTGTGATTTCTGTTATTCCCAAGTTGATTTAAAAGTCAAAGTGTTACCATTCAGGGCGATCTAAACCCTGGTGCTGCCCCAGTAACACTGCGGGTCCTCAGTTCTTTCCATGATTCAGAGAGAATTCCAGCTCAGTAAGATTTCTGGGAGGTAGGATTTATTAAAGGCACATTTTGAGGTAGAAGTGGTTCACACCTAAATAGGCTATAACCATGCAGAAATGAAAGGTACTTCGCAAATGAGGGGCAGGTTATAATCAAGAGGGCTGTAACAGCAGAGAAGTGGGAAGGTCTGTATTATATTAGGACCATGATGGGGGTTTTAAAAGGCTTTCCTAGGTGATTGGCAGGTTAGATCATTCTGATTGACATTTGGCTGTTTTATAACTCCCTGCCTAATGTACATGTGACTACCCAAAATTCAGTCTGTTATAATTAGATTCATGAACTTCTGGGCATAGGCATGATATTATGATGATGGTATAATGAAGCTGAGGTGAAGAGAGCATCAGAGTAGTCCTTAATGAGCAAGCTTCTGTGGCTGAATAAAACCAGCTATAGATTTATGGTCCTTTAGACCTTTGTCTCTCAGGATGCAGGAATGATTTTTTAACTACAAAATAGGTGTAATTTGGGTGGTCTCTGGACTGGCCTTTCACTCCTTTGAACCCCCATTGCTCACATCTGCCTAACTACCTAATAAAAGTGATCCTGGAAGATGTGACAAATGAGGCCTCCATTTGGCTTGTGTGATTGAGTGACTGTGATGAACTAAACTTGATTCCGGGTTCATATTGCCTTGTAGACTGTGATGAAAGATACTTTCCGTGTGTTAGGCCATGAAATGTTGGAGTTGTTTTGTAAATGAGGCATAACTTAAAATATGTGGACTGATAAGAGTACCATTCTAAGTTCAGAGAGGATAATAGTGAACAAAGCAGATAATGATAAATTGATATATAATATGAAAAGTGCTATAAAGATAAAGTTTAAAAAGGATATAAAAAATAACAGTCGATACTATTTTAGAATGAACAGGAAGGTCATTTCTGCAGAGGTGGTACTGGATCAGAGACCTGACTTCAAGGAGGACACAGGCCCTTAGGGCCTTGTGCTACAAATGATAATGCAGATTTTAAAACAAACTGTGCGGATACAATTATGAGCCAGCCCACCAGTTGCTAGCTCTTGCAAATATCTTGAGAACCAATGAGGAGATTGGGAGGCTATGAGGCGAGAGAATACTCCGTGTGAATAGCATAGAACTCAAGTGCCTGCAGTGAGCTGAGCAAGGGAAGACTTATAGGAGTTAAACATTGTTTGAGTATACAGATCAAGGAAACCTTGATAATAAATGAGAGAAGACAGTTTTGAATACAGGAATGAGATGTTTGGACTTATACTTTTAAAAGATCACTTTGACTTCTTGGCAAAGAATAGGCCAGAGGAGCAAGAGTGGAAGCAGAGAGATTAATTAGGATGCTATTGAAGAACTAGGTAGTTGTGATGTAGGTGATACAAGTGTCAAAATAAGAAAGTTTAGAGACTGAACCAACAGGGTTTGCTCTGACATTGTGGTTATAAGATGAAGAGAGTGTGGCAGAGACACAGGGGGAAAGAAGCTGGGAGTAGGGGGTATAAGGATTGATTAGAGTGAATTTCTGGAGACCTGTACTAACTGGAAGGAAAGAATGCCAAGATGAATTCTTGGAATAAATAGAATGAGAAGTCAGATCTCATTCTGAATTTCAGAGCAGATGTGACCTTGAGCTACATTAAGGAGCTAATACTCCATCACATTTATTTTTTTCTTACAAGGAGTGCTATCTAAGATTCGGGTAGTGCACACTGTTGGTACCCTGCCCATATCTCCTTGATGAATTACCATTTCTGTGCTTGTAGGTCTAAGTCCCAATCAGCCAGAACCTTTGCCTGAGGGCTCTTTAGGTAAATGCAAGGTGCCAAGGAATTAATTCCCTCTAGGGGAAGTCCTCAGACAATTATAGAAGTTGCTCGGTAAATGATTTAGCTCTGAGCTAGGCATTCCACACTGGCACCTAGAGTTTCCTGATAAGATTAAACTCCAATTGTCCAGATTGGTAATATGTTTGATAATTTTATCCTGTATTTGTTTCTTTTTTCTTCCCTGGCATACATCTGTTCTCGCTGATGATTTTCCTTGTATCAGCTCTTTAATTTAGTGTACTGAAATCCTTTTCTCAAGATCTGCTTCTAAGGAAACCCACATTAAGAAAGTTCGTACATAGATAACGATTTATCGAAGTTGAATATTTTCTAAAATAAAACCTATGGTTCTACATAGCGAAAGTGAGTCAATATTTACTGATGGTTTATAGGTACAATATTGCAATGATTATCACATTTAATTCTCAAAGCAATCATATAAGGTTTGTAACGGGGAGCTGCTAGAAAAGGAAGTAACTACTAAATATAAAATTGAAAAATGACAAAGGCAAGGGTCTTTCTTTTTCTATTTCAAAGACCTAGAAGAGTCCTTGTCACAAGCACTCAGTGAGTATTTTAAAGAACATTTAAAATAATTCAACTCCATCTTGGAAAGATGTTGTTTTGGATGGGGAACCCAAACTCAAGAGGGTATCTACCTGAGCTATGAAGGAGAAGGCAGCTTGCAAGCAATCCAGAGAGATCAGCTGAAGCAATCACTGCAATCAGAGAGCACATATAAGGTCCCCTCAACTTTGTGGATATTATAAACATGTTTTAGAGGTACATTAACTAAGGCTTGGAGAAATAAAACAGTCCCAAAACAAATAAAAGAGACTGCTTTTGATCTCGGGCTTATCTCTGTCTACCATCACCTTAGCATATATAATCTTGAACTCCTCTTAAGAACAATTATGCTTTAAAGAGACTGTGTGTAAGTCCATGTTTTTGAAAACAGAAATCTTTTTTTTTTTTTTTTAATGAGTACCTTAATCAACTCAAGCTGCTATAAGAAAACATCATAAACCAGGTGGCTTATTTCTCACAGTTCTGGAGGCTGGAAGTCCAAATTCTAGGTGCTGACAGATTTGGTGTCTTCAAAAGGTTTTCAGAAAGCTGCCTTCTTACTGTATCCTCACATGATAGAGATAGTGGTCTGGTCTCTTCGTTTCTTTTTTATAAAGGCTCTAATTCCATCTAAGTAGACCTCATCTAACTCTAAATATCTCCCAAAGTCCTCACTTCCAAATACTATTACACTGGGGATTATAACATTAACATATGAATTTGTGGGAGACACAAACATTCAGTCTATAGCAATTAGCATAATTTTACAGAATAGCTTCAATATTAGTTCTCAGGTATAATTGGAGATTTTAACCAAGGCTTAATCTGAGACCAGAATGGGAAATAGATTATAGAATTTTAGACTAAATCTAATGGGATAGTGGAAGGGAAAAGGGTAGCACTTGCTTTTTCATATTAACAAGTAAATGGCAACACATAAAAAAGTCCTCCAAATGTGATAAATTACAATGTACTTAAACAAAAGTGCCTAAAATAAACTGCTATCAGGAAGGAAAGTAAAATTCAACTAACAGGTGTTCTCACAAAGAAGAAAGGGTCATTTCTTTGAACCTAAGAGACTGAAAAGAACAAGGAAAAAATCTTCTCAAATAAGACTTTTATAATAGGTTCCTGAGGCTTGAGACCCTAGAGCCAAAACAAAACAGCAAAACAAAGAACAAAAAAAACAGGCAGAGTTCTTGCAAGTAAACCAGTGGACCTATATTCACATCCACCCTCAGGCTGAGAACACAATTCATACTCATAAAAGTGCACACAAGTGAGTCTCCTTAAGTTTTCTGTGACCTGTCAATTGCCCTCTCCTTCCTTATTCCCTGTCATTTACCAGTCAGCAGCATGACTTAAATGATGCATATTCATTCTACCCCCACCTCTAGCACAGGGATCCTAGTACATTTTTTCATGAATCACTATCATAACCTTTTCATAGTTGGGAGTGTTTAAAATAAAAGTAAAGATGTTGAGATTCTCTGAATTCAATTTTTCCCTGAAATAAAAGTAATCAATTATTAAGATATCAGATTTTTATAGAGAATATTTCATGTCATTTTTTAAAAGATTATTTATACATTTTTCTCTTTGACTAAAAAACATTTCTATAACTCTAATTCCAAAGTCTAATCTTATTTTTCTCTACATACTAAATTGTTTTTAATAACTCTACCTGTTATTTTGCGAAATTCATCATAAATAATTAGAGAACTGGATAGATGGCCTCCAAAATCTCTTCTATCACAGGAATTCTGTGGTTCTACCATAAATCTTCCATGAACTCTCTCCAGTAATGTTCATTTTTTGAAATGCTTGAAGAGTCCTGTTTTCACACTGCTAATAACAGAGCCCCAAGGACCCTAGCATAGCAAGGCTTTAGTGTATTCAAGCAAGACTAACAACCCAAAAGAATTTAAGGAAAGAAATAACTTACAAATATCACAAAACAAAATAGTACTAAAGGGAAGGGAATAGAAATTGTGTATTTAGACTATTAGACATTCTTTTCTCACATAGTCTTTAATATGTTAGCTAATAAAAGTGAACACCCAAGCATTTTTCTCTAGAGTATATTTCATTTTACTATATACTATTCTTTTACTTTAGTGGATCATCTGTGGTACTCATTTGCCTAGATACCACAGAGTTTGGCACATAATCACACATTGTTTATATAACTCTTTAAATCCTTGTCTCCCTGGGAGATTGCAAGTAATTCAATTCACTAAAGTACTGGTTTCTCTCCTTTTTTCCTGTTACAGTACTGAAGTAACCATTATTATACTTTTCAGTATAACTGACAGTCCTGGGCACACTGCCTTGTTCATAATAAATTCTCTAATATCAGTTGAGTTAATGAATAAATGAATAAATACTTGTTGAGTTGAATTAAAATTAAATGCATTCTGGAGAAGAATTGCTACTGGTGGAAATCATTAAAACTCTGTTTGTGTCTAAGCTGTTCACATGCTATTTATCTCTGGATGTATATTATTGAGAAAGTGCTATAGGCCAAGTACTGTTAAGTGCTTTACTTACATCATCTCACTTAATCCTCACAATAACCCCAGGGAAATAATTCTTACATTGTTCATTTGCAACTGACAGAAAATTCAAATCAAATTAGCTTAAACAATAAGGAGGTTGTGGCATGACTTCATTCTGGGCCCACAGGGGCAAAGACATGCCTCCTGGCTCTACATGATCTAGGTGGGCTCCTGGTTGTGGCTGTTGGTAGCATTAGGCTCTCCCTGCTTGGCTGCAAGATGGTTGTAGTTACAGAGACAACCCCATACCTTTAAAATATTTGAAATGCAGAAAGGCTTCATTCCAAGAAGTCTCAGCAAGTGTCTCTCCAGATGAGCTATGTACCCATCCTAAACCAATCAATGTAAGCAGTAAAATGGAACATGCTACTGGTTTAAGCTAATCAGAATTTCCTGGACTGGAGTAATGTCAACTCACTTGGAATCATGTAGACTAAGAGGGGGAAATAAATTGACAGGAATATCAGGGTATGATCATTAAAAAATGTAGGACATTAGAATGTCAAATTAAATATAAGAAAACCACTATGTCCATTACCTCTGTTTTAAGGTTAAGGAAATGAAGATGCAAAGGGTTTATGTCACTTTCCCAAGATTATACAGCTAATACTGACAGAAATGCAATTCAAAATCAAGTCTGTCTTCAACATCGATATATTACATGACCTTCCTTAAATATTTTTTCACTGTTCTTAGCTCTTCAATCTGTCATCTCCAAAGTGCTTCTAAAGTTTCCTGCCAATGAAAGAGTATCTTGTAGACTGTCATTACTAGTAATAAATATATTTTCTTTTAATAATATAACTTTATCTGAATACCATGTCTCTATTCTACTATTTATTTCTATTTAACTGATAAAATTTTTATTTACTGAGTAATTTTTCTTCCAGAAGCAAATGCCCACACATTTGAATATATTTTAGGACTATGTTGATTAAAGGGAAAAAAATGTATATACACACACACACACACATAAAGATACATATATATATATATGTGTGTGTGTGTATATGTATATATGTATACACACACACACACACATATATATATACATATACATATATATATACATACACACACACACATATATATATACATATACATATATATATACATACACACACACACATATATATATACATATACATATATATATACATACACACACACACATATATATATACATATACATATATATATACATACACACACACACATATATATATACATATACATATATATATACATACACACACACACATATATATATACATATACATATATATATACATACACACACACACATATATATATACATATACATATATATATACATACACACACACACATATATATATACATATACATATATATATACATACACACACACACATATATATATACATATACATATATATATACATACACACACACACATATATATATATATAAAGAAATGGAATTGTCCAATCAGTAGTGACAGAAAATTAGTAGGAGCCATATTTATGACAGCAAAAATATTAGAGTATTAACTAATGCATTCAGTGTAGGTTTTATTTTTTATTCAAGCATTTTCTTGATGAGGTCACAGTGGGAGTCTAAGATTAAGGAAATCAGTAAGCCTGCTCTGGGTGAATATTACTTTTGCATTCTGTTAACCTAAAAATAAAAAGTCAAAATGAGAGGATGCAAATATTTATTTGAGATCAAAAAGAGTTGTAGTTCTTGGAAGCATTTATGTAGGCAGAAACCCAAATAATGTTCTAATTATGAGGTGAAGGCGAAAGGATATTTATGAGAAAGGGAAGAGAAATAATTACATGAATAGAAGGAAAGAATATCTATTGGTGCTAATAAGCCAAGGAAAGAATTTCTATTGTTGCAAATAAGCTAAATAATTCTTTACCTGTACTTGGTGCTCTAATTCTAAAGAATGTTCTTAATTTTCAGCCCTCACAGTCAGGATGACCTCTTTCTAGTTAGCTTTACAGGCAGTTGTTTCACTATAATGTTGGTTTGGCCCAGTCCAAAGGTTATTGTGCCCAGTTCATATATTGCAAAGGATTGAGGAGTGAGCCATGCAAGGCATTTTCTCTAGAATGGCAGCTCTAATTCTATTTTGAAATGGCTCTGTTTATGTCATTTTCACAATTCTGATATTCCATGACTGAAAAACAAATTATTCGCTAGCAATTTAGCTGAACATATGAAATTAATTGATTAGTATGTGTCAAAAAAATTCATAAAATTCTATCGTTTTAATTTTGGATATGTTAACTATATCTTAATATTTGTAATTGAAGAGCGTGTTTGCACGCCATTTTCCCTAATGTAAATTAAATTTATTAAAGTCAAAGATGTTTCCTTTGTTCAATACTTTTCACTAATTCCAAAGAGAATTATTGAATCAATTTTTGATAACTTTTTGGAATCTTACTTTCTCTGTCTTTTTCTCTTACCCTTCGCTGGAAGAAGATTGCTTCACTATTTCATATCCAAGATTAGATCGACTGGTTTTAATGTTGAGGTTTTTAATATATTTTTTAGTTAACATTTATAAATATTTCTATTTGAGAAATAAATTCAAACAAGTTAGTTTAAAAATCTGAACTCAATTTTATAATAGAATTTAAAACATTGATTATTTCCACAACAAAAATGTTATAGAAAAAAATAGTGTATGTATAAACCTGTATTTAAACATTTTATGTGCCTAAATAAGTCGAAGGGAGAATCCCTAAATCAAGAAAGCCTGCAGAGCCACGAGAAGCATAGAGGTGGAGGCAGAGGTCATTAGATCTAGTGGGAGAATGGACTAGTCAGTCACCAAACCATGTGGACTAAAGGACATCCTAAAATCTGAGGACTGAGTCAACTATCATGTTTAGGTTGGTCTTGGATAAAAACTTGGCCATAGAGGGATTAAGCGCTCTTTGACATGGAAAGTGTTATGTACTGAATGTTAACATTAGCTTTGTCAGACTGCTGTTAACAGATATGTAAAAATGTTGGAAGCAGCTAAGGAACTGGCTAAAGGGTAGAAAAGCTGGAGGAGTTTTGAAGTGCATGCTAGATAAAGCCCAGATTGTCGTAAGGGACTGTTGATAGAAATACGGACATTAAATATGATTCTGGTGAAGGCTCAGAAAAAAAAAAGAGGAGAGCTGGAAAGAAAGCCATTGTCTTCTTAGAGAATATGTAAATAATCACAATCAAAATGTTGGTAAAATATGGATGTTAAAGGCCATTTAGGAGAGACCTCAGACAGAAATGAGGAATATATTAGACAATGGAGAAAATGTGATCCTTGTTATAAAGTGGCTAATAACTTGGCTGAAGTGTGTTCTTGTGTTTTATGGAAGACAAAATAATGAAATTAGATATATAGCTGAAGAGATTTCTAAGCAAAAATGTTTAAAGTGCAGATTGGATTCTCTTGACTGCTTATAGTTAAATATGAGAGGACGAATTAAAGGAGGAATTATTAAGCAAAAATAGAACCAAAACTTAAAGATTTGGAAAATTCTTAGCTTCTTCATATTGTAAAAAATGAAAAAAATATGTTCTGAGAACACCAAAGATGTGGCTGGACTATCACTTGATAAAGAGATTATGGGATTATACCAACAGAGACACTGCCAGTTTAAACTGAAGGGGTAGGAGATAGATGAAATGAAGGAAGGCTGTCAGAATTTTTAGATTCTATAAGACCAGACAATAGAGTTACCTGGCTGCAATTTTGCCTCATTCTTTAAAAAAAAAAAAAAAAATGAAGAAAGACCCTAAGGCGATTCAGAGATCTGCAGAACTGCCATTTCCAGCCACAGGCCCAAGAGCCAGAGCTGGTTCCTATTGGTTCAAAGGTTGGGACCTATTCAGTTTTGCGTGCCAGTATGTCACCATCCAGTGCGTCAGGGGCCAGGCCAAAGACCAGTATCCAGGAAATGGGCCACTACACTGAGCTGAAGGGGCAGGGCATCCCCGCAGAACTCTGCCATCCCATTCCAGTGGGCCTGGCAAAGAAGTTGATTCGCTAGGCTTAAAATTTAATGGAGCTTGTCCTGTTAAAGTTAAACTTACTTGTGACCTGTCATTCCTTTTTTCCAATTTCTTCCATTTGGAATGAGAATGTCTATCCTACGCCTGTTCCACCATTGTATTCTGTACATTAGATTTTCTGAACTTATTTGTCTTACAACAGGAAGATTGCACTTTTTGACTAATATCTCCCCATTTTCCCCAAGTATCTATTGCCGTGGGTCTGGCTTTTTTTGGTTCCACACGTGAATGATATTATATAGTATTTGTCTTTCTCTGACTTATTTCACTTAGCATAATGCCCTTAAAGTCCGTCTATGTTGTTGCAAATGGCAAGATTTCCTTCTTTCTCATGGCCAAATTTTTTATTTGTGTGTGTGTGTGTGTGTGTGTGTGTGTGTTTATTCATTGACTGACATTCAGGATTGTTTTCGTATCTTGGCTATTGTAAGTAATACTGCAATGAACGCGAGAGTGCAGATAGCTCTTAAAAATCTTGTTTTCATTTCCTTTGGATATACACCCAGAAGCAGGATTGCTGAGTCATATGATAGATCTACTTTTTATTTTTTTGAGGGATCTCCTATACTGTTTTCCATAGTGGCCATACCAATTTAAATTCCCACCAACATTGCACAAGGGCACAAGGGTTCCCTTTCTCCACATCCTTGCCAAGACTTGTTATCTCTTGACTTTTTGATAATAGTCATTCTAACAGATGTGAGATGATAGTTCAAGTGATTGTTTTAATTTCCATTTCCCTGATGATTAGTGATCTTGAACATCTTTTCTTTACCTGTTGGACATTTGTATTTCTTCTTTGGAAAAATGTCTATAAATCATTATATTATTTATCTCATTTGCCTAGTAACTTTTTGTCTTGTTCTAGAATTGTATTTTCCTATAGGACTTTATACACTCTTTTTATCTGGTGAAAATATACAATATTTTAATTTCTGAATAAATCCTTTTGGAATGTAACTTTCTTCAGTGCTTTGAGATTTTAAAATATTGGCTAGTTTCTTAAATATATGCTTCTTTTACCAAGATACTAGTATTCAAGATTATTAAAACTGCTAGATGATTGGGAGGGAAAAAACATTGAATTATCATTTTTAAACATGTATTATTGTGTAAAATGATCATGATTTTCTTTACCTTTAGTATTAGACTTAAAAATATGTATGCTTAGGTCACAGCAGTGTTCTTTATCTCACAGATCTATGGAGGTACAAATTTGTTCTCTTTTGCTCTTAATTGCTCCAGAGGAAAAGTCCAATAAATACTACCATATCAGAATCATTATTATTAAATAGAGTTTAATTCGTTCACATAAATTTTATAAGGTTTAATATTTTCTAATATTTTAAATATTCATAGTTCATAATTTTCACAGGTTTTGCCAATATTTTATTAGAAGTTATTAAACCAGAGTATCTGGCATAAAATCAGAATTAAAATCCACATTTTGGTAGGTGGAATAAAGAAAAACGAACTTAAAGGTTCTTGTATTGACATTTTCATTAGTTAAAAGGACATGATATTGACTTTTTTCCCCTTACCCTGCCAACTTAACTTGCTCAGGAGTTATGCCAGCAGGGAATTTTAATTATGTTAAAATAAACCAATTATAACTGGTGTTAATCACCATATTTTTATTTGATGAAAGAAAATGACAAAGTGATATTTATAAAATTATGTCACTGTGTTATAGAAAGGGTACCAGTAATATTTATACTTAATATTTGTTTTTAAGGAATGTAAACTGTAAATATTTTTAGTATCACATGATAGATTTGATGGCTAATTTGTTTTATTTCCATCATTGTAGCTCTCTCATATTTTCATCTGATGTTAGTACTTTAACTGCAAATTTTAAGTTTTGACAAAACATGGGAAATTAGAAGTCACTACAATAAATAACTTACAGAGATTTTCCTGCTAGATTTAGCACAAGTCAATAGCATAGGGGCTTTTTGTTGTTGTTGTTTATGTTTGTTTCTTGTAAGAAAATAGCTGTGGGTAGACACAGAATCTCTACGTTAGAAAATAAAATATTGAATGCTGGGATAAGCTATGAAATTTATAGTTTATAAATTTATTAAGACTTTTATTTAGTAATCCACGATGTCAGAATTCAAAAGTTCCATATAATTTGCTAAGGTTTTTTAAATTTTTAAGTTGACTGTTTTGAGGCAGATCCTGAAGTTCTGAAGACATGAAATAATCTCTATAACCAGAAGACATTTTCCTGTTGCTTCAAGAGAGATTTTTACATGTGATAGCAGGAGAAAGTAATGGAATCTGTGTGTGCGCGTGCCTGCATGCTCACAGTCTCTTAATGGTTGTCTTCCAGTCTCCTCTTGAATAGTCCAGCAAAAGCAAACTTAAACCCCCTCATATGGAACAGATCGAAATGCTTGGAAACATTAGTTATATGGATATTTGTGAATCTTTGTCATTTATGTTTCTTTCATCTAAATGATGAAACACATCTTGGGTATAATATTTCGAAGGAAAACAAAAAAGATCTGTTTACCACTACTTAAAATATCCTCTATCCATCTCTGCAAGAATATTTGAAAAGATGGGAAAACCAAGCCACCTGGAAAAGTTTGTGAGAACTGTAGTTTCATTTTGAATGAGTGAATTATTGAGGGGATTTCTAATCTAAAGGTAAAAGAAAGTCACTGTTTTAATGAAAAAACAATGCTTTAGAATAAAATGAGTGAGGTTCCTTTTAAGGTAAAACAGGAAGAATGACTAGAAATTTCAGATGTATAAGGCTAAATATCATGTTTTCCTGTCTTAAATTTATGGCAATTGTTTTCAATCTATGGGTCGAAACCTCAGATGTTAGAAGTGTTAAAAGCTCTCAAGGTGATTCTAGTTTCTAGCTATGTTGAAAACAACTAAACTGGAAAAGTAGCTTTTAGATTTGACAGGAGAGAGGGATAGAGATGAGATAAGGAGATAGAGAAAGAAAAGCAAGGGACAGAGAGGGATTGAAAAGAGGGAGATGATCTCGAAGTGTATAAAGCATTAATATTAGAAATCCACCTCTGGTTTTAAAACTTGCTTACTGATTCTTCAGGACTTTAATTGGCCTAGGGTACCCAAAGATGTTTTATCTCTGAAATATTTAGACTCAGACAAGATCTTGAAACGTAAATGGTCTTTAAGATATTGTGGGACATAGAAAACAGCTATTTATCTCAAAGAGATATCTGTGTTCCCATGTTCATTGCAGTATCATTCACAGGAGCCAAGGTACAGAAACAATCTGTCAGTGGATGAATGGGTCAAGAAAATGCCACACGCATACACACGCACACATGCATGCACACACTGGAATATTATTCAGTATTAATAGAAGAAAATCTTGACAATTAAGAAAACCCAGAGTGCATTATGCTAAGTGAAATAAATCAGACAGAGAAACCCAGATAAACCCAGAGTGCATTATGCTAAGTGAAATAAATCAGACAGAGAAAGACAAATATGATCAATTAAATGTGGAATCAAAAAAAAATTTCAAATTCATGAAACGGAAAGTTCAAAAGTCGTTTCCAGGCCTGAGAGGTGGAGGAAATAGGGAGATGTTGGTAAAAGGGCACAAAATTTCAGTTATAAGATGAATAAGATCTGAGGATCTAATATATCATGTAGTGACTATAGTTAAAAACATTGTATTGGATAATTGAAATTTGCTAAGAGAGTAGAACTTGAATGTTCTCCTCAAATAAATAAAATAAAAGCAAGGTAAATATGCCAGGTGATAAATGTGTTAATTAACTAGTTGGGAGAATCCTTTCACAATGTATAGATACAGCAAATCATCACATTGTACACTTTATCTTACAATTTTATTTGTCAGTTATGCCTCTAGCTAAAAAAAAAAAAAAAAAGATTGAGGGACATTATGAGATGGATCCTTAGTCGTCATATTATCTCATTTGCATATTGAATGTATTAGTTATTCCTTTTTAAAAATTAAGCAACTCTCTAGAAGGAGTGCTTGCAGGTGGAGCATAGAGTGCAGTATTTCTCAATTTTCTGGGAAAACAGCCACAGTTACAAGATATAGAAACACCACCTTGACAAGAACCTGACCTCTGTACCCCAATGACATGAGTTGCACTCACTAGGTCAAAATGTACCACACACTAACACATATTCTTCTTAAAATATGGCATGTATAACCAATCACAATATTTCAACCTCAATTTGACTATCACACGGTATAGAAACTTACATTTGTTGATCTGCATAATATATAGCTCTTAATGCTGCCAAAGATTTCATTAGCATCTCTGTTTGCTTTGTCAGACTTTGAGCTTGCAATGAGTACTCCTGACTTTAGGTATTGTTTCTGGAAAGCACATGCAGGTTGTTCTACTTCAGACACAGATGAAATGCTTCCTGCAGGTCCAATTCTTGGACCCAGGTGTGCTAAATCAGAATTGCTGAGGGTACGGCTGAAGAATAAACAAGTATACTCCCTAGTCTTTTTAATATACCTTGTTTGAGAGTTCCACTGGGAGAGTTGGAGGGGCTGTTACTACTTATAAATGTGTAGATTCGAGATGAATTTGGTGTATATGGGAAACAACAAGATTAGTCAAAGACAGACCTATGGTTGAGTCTGACTATGTACCAGAAGGGCTGGGGCAAGAAAGAACAAAATAATAAATCAAGAAGCTTTACTTGGAGACAGATAAATAATCCACATTGGCAAACAAATACAAAACATGCCATATAGAAGAGGAAAATAAGTGATAGTCAGAAATCCATATTTAAAAACAGGGAAATATTTCAGGATAATGACTTTGTACTGCAAATCTTTGTGCTGCTATAGAAAAAGACTCAACAAAGACATAATTATTTCCAATGGGACCCAATCTCATCTAATATCTAAAGCTTACAATTCTAATACAAATCTGGAATTAGTCCTCATACCCATATGCCAGAGATCTGATTTTAAAATTGTAAATTCTAAAGTTAATGATTTAACTACCAACACCCTAGGTCTTTTATATTACATTATTTGTTTTTAGTCGAGGTATAATTGACATACACCATTATATTAGTTTCAAGAATACAACATAATGATTCAATATTTGTATATATTTTTAAATGATTATGGTAAGTCTTAACACATATAGCTACAAGATCTTTTTTCTTGTGATGAGAACTTTTAAGATCTACCCTCTTAGCAACTTTAAATTACGCAATACAGTAATATTAACTATAGTCACCAGGCTGTATATTACATCTCATGTCTTATTTTATGTGTACATTTTTATAAGTGTACACTTATTTATTTTATAAGTGCACCTTTGACCCTCTTTACCCATTTTATCCACTCCTTTCTCCCTCCCCTGCCTCTGGCAACCACCAATCTGTTTCCTGTATCTATATAAGCTCGGTGTATTTTTGTTTTTCAATCTTTGGGTTATTTAGATTCCACATATAAGTGAGTAGATCAGTGTTTCTTAAACTTTAATATGATCAGATCACAATAATTGCAAAATCCCAGACTCCACACTCAGAGACATTTTAGACATTGTTAAAGACATTTTTAGACATTTTTTAGGAGGCCTAGGAACCTACCTTTTTAACAAGCCTACAGGTGGTTTTGTGAGGAAGTGACGCATTGAACACTCTCTTGATCCCGTCCTCTTGTCTCTTCCAGGATCGTTCTCCTTTCAGGGTTCCCTTTGTAAGGGAATCTTTAACTTCTCTATTGCCTTGGATTCTTCTCTTCAGTATGAACAAATTTAAGACATTTGTATCATAAAATCATTTCTTTTTAAACTTGTATTACTTTCCTAGGGCAGCTGTAATAAATTACCCACAAACTAGGTGGCTTAAAACAACAGAAATGTATTGTCCCAGAGTTCTGAAGCCTAGAAGTCTAAAATCAAGGCATTAGCAGGCCAATCTCCTTGTAAAGCCTCTAGGGAAGGATGCTTCCTGCTTCTTCCAGCTTCTGGTAGCCCCTGGCATCCCTTGGTTTGAAGCAGGCTGGCTGTAGTCTCTGCCTCAATCTTCACATCACCTTCTTTCTCTGTCTCACGTCACGTTTTCTTCCTTTTGTTTATATTTTCTTTTTCTAAGGACAGTCATTTTGGACTAGAGCCCACCATAATGTAGTATGACCTCATACTAACTTGATTATATCTACAAAGATTTTATTTCCAAATACATTTATGCTCAGTATCACGTTTTGGTCAACAGTGGACCACATATATGGTGGTGGTCCCGTAAGATTATAAAGGGCTGAAAACTTCCTATCATCTAGTGACATCATAGCTGTTGTAATATCACATATTACTCATGTGTTTGTGGTGATGCTAGGGTAAGCAAACTTACTGCAGCTGCTAGTCATATATAAGTTTAGCACATAACAATTACTGAAGTAGGCTATACCATCTAGGTTTGGGTAAGTGCTCTTTAAGATGTTCATGTGATGACAAAATTGCCTACTGGCTCATTTCTCAGAACATATCCCTGTCATTAAGCGATGCATGACTGGAAGGTCAAATTCACAGATACTTCAATACATCTTTTTGGGAACACAATTCAACCTATAACAAAACTGTATGTTATTGTCTGTCTATTTCCCCATTGCTCTCCTTCTTTAGCTAAGATTCTGGAACAAAAACTACACTGATTATCACTTCATTGTCACCTACTGCCATTTGGTTTTGGATCGCATTACCCAATGAAACTGTGCTTTCTAGAGTAATCATTGAACTCTCAGTTGGCAAATCTAAAGAACACTTGTTAGTTCCTATCTGTCTTGCTATCTTTATTGCCTTCCAAAGTACAATAAAAATCTTCTTAAAGCTCCTCCTATTTGAATGAACCTAAGTCAACCTGGTTACATGCAACTTTTAGATCCACTTTTGTAGATCAATATAGCCACAGAAGAAGTTATAGTGAAAGCAAATTTAAGATAAAATTATGCTGCACATGCAGGTAATTTTAGTTAAAATTTAGAAACACTAGCACAAAAACAGTTCCTGAAACCTGTGCCATTAACTAGAGGAACTTATGAATCCTTCTTCTTTAAGAGCTCCAACCACTTTGCATCTAAGGTTTACACAAAGCAGATGCACCGATAGGCATAATTCTATAACGTTGCATAGCTCATATCATATCACAATGCCTATACAATAGTATTTAAAATTAAATTATAGATACCATTATAATGTAACTCTCACCTTGTTTTTTAGTTTGTTTTTATTTTTACCACATAGGAATACTGCCTTTTTTTTTTTTCCAATGATAATTTTACTCATTGTATTAATTCTCTATTGCTGAGTAATGATGTTATAACTATTTTAGTGGCTTAAAACAATATAAATTTATTATGTCACAGTTTTTGTGAGTCAGGAGTCCAGGTATGGCTTAGCTACATATTATGCTTAGACACTCACAAGGCTGTGATCAAGGTGATCATCAAAACTGTGGTCTCATCTGAGTCTCGACTGGGGAAGGATCCACTTACTAACTCAGATCAATAACAGAATTCATTTCCTTGCAGTTTAATGGCTAAAGTCCTCAGTTCATTGCCGGCTATTACCTGAGGCCAACCTCAGCAGCTAGAAGTCACTTGTAATTCCTTACAACATGAGGTTCCCCAATATCATCACTTACTTTGAAGCCAGAAAGAGAGAGACTCCAGTAAAATGAGTGCTACAATCTTATGTAGTCACATAATCATAGGTGGATAATCATGTCCATTTCATCTATTGTTTAAAATCGTCACAGATCTCTTTCATATTCAACAAATGGGGCTCATGCACAGGCATAAATACCTGATGTCTTCTGTCCTCCCATACTCAGTCTTCCTACTATAAATATTCTGCTTAGGAATCTCACCTTCATATATGACTTCAACTGCTAACTATATACTGTTGGTTCCAAAATCTGTATTCTAGCCTAAATATTTCTCCTAAGATCTCAATTCATATGGTCAACTCCTTTTGATTACATTTTATGTGAATGTAGGCATTTCTGTGTGCACACCAATATTAACACCGTTCTTCTCTCTCCAAATTGCTCCTCCCTTTTGCCATCTTAGATGATGATATATTCTATATCCAGTGCATATGGACCATAAACCTGAGACTGTGATTTAATTATTCTGGAGTGGAACCCAAATATCAGTATTCTACTTTTTAGTTATTTTGAACATTTTTCAATTACAGTTAACATTCAATATTATATTAGTTTCAGATGTACAGCATAGTGGTTAGACATTGATATAACTTATAAAACAAGCCCCCCCAATTATACCCCCTGACACCATATATAGTTATTATAATATTATTGACCATATTCCCTGTGCTATACCTTACATTCTCATGACTGTTTTGAAACTGCCAATTTGTACTTCTTAATCACTTTACCTTTTTCACCCAGCCCCTGACCCCTTTCCCTCTAGCAACCATCAGTTCAAACATCAGTATTTAAAAGAAGCTTTCCAAGTAATTCTAACGTGCAGTGCTTGTCGATAATTGACATGTAGCATTACATGTCAATTATCTGCTTTGTCTGCTTTATAACATGTTTCACCATCAAAAATTATTATGCCCCTTTATTACCTTATTCTTTTTCTGGCTCTTCCTTAGAGTGTAATTTTCTTGAAAGCTCATTCACAACTATATCACCAATATATATTTAACTTACTTATTGAATGATTAAATAATAAATACTAGTTATTATAAGTCAGTTTATTATAAATGCTTTATATACATCATTTCATTAATCTTTATAAAACTCTTATGAATGTCTTTTAGATTCTATTATTATTCTTTTATTGATTAGGTAGATGTGGCAAAGTAATTCACCTAAGGTCACATGTAAAGTAGAGCTGAGATTGAAAACTGATCTGCCTAACTCCAAAGCTTGTGTTTTTGACCAGTATGTTATATATATATGCTTTCCAGTTATGCATGTTGCTCAACTTGTTATGCCTTTGAGTATGTTATTATTTTTTGAAATAGTCTCTTTCTTCAGTGATTAATCTGCTGTGCTATGATTAGAATTCAGATCATTTATCTCCACCAGATTATAGTTGCTTCTTCATTTTGCTCAAAATCCTTACATATTCTGTTTTCTGACTCTGATAGTTATTCGAAATGCAGTAACTGTCAGCAATGAATATTATTTTACCAACAATGTTCTAGACAGAGAGAGAGCAGAAGCATACTATCTGACATGCTCCCTGTTCTCCACTTCGATCTGTAAAATTTATCTACAAATCTCCTTGTGTTTTACAATCATGAATTCTCCAAACATTCCATGAGATAAATGAATATTTATTATCTCTATTTCACAGATGCATTAAGTTAGACATTGACTAAATAAATTCTTCAAGAGCAGACAGTGAGTTGATTGGAAAATTAAGGTTAGCATTGAACATTCCCGATTATTGCTTCTAAAATGAATGGTGTCTTAAGTTGGTCTTGCTGTACATACTTGAAAATGTTTATGTTAAATTTTCTTGGTCTATCCTCCATTAGTTTTTGGACATTGCCCAGAAGAATTCACAGAAAATTGATATTTAGCCCTAATTGATATTTAGATGTGTATGTAGTTTGAAGCTATTAGCTTCTGTGGGAGATGCAAAAATAAAACTGAAGAAAGAATTTAGCCCATAGTAATTATATCTTCCTGTAGAGAATCTGGTAATTATGTTTAGAGATTTTTTTACTATATAATTTAAAGGTTTTTATTTTGTAATGTAGCTCTAATTTAGCATATAGAAGTAAGCAGCTAATTAAGCTGAGATTACTTTCTACTCACAGCCAACATTTAGAACATAATCAGAGTTATTATTATAAAATTGTTTGAAGTTATATTACTATTTATGAATACGAACCCAAACCAAAATGCATAGGATAATAACACAATTTAAAAAGACTATATTACTTCATTCAGCATGCCACCATTCAAATAACCAAATTAAAACTGTCTGTCCTCCATTTCACCAGTCGGTAGATTGTTAAACTTGTAAAAGATCCTTAGTTAATTTGTAACCTCTTATATCTGGCTCTTAAATAAGATGATATATTTTTCTGACTTTTTTAATTCTTAAATTTTTTTAAATGTAAAATCAATTTAACAACATACACATATAGTGCCTCACCTCTGCATATAATTTTTAATTTCTTCTGATTTTGAGATTTTTGTTGAATCAAAATTTAAATTTAAATGCATGTTCAAAATCATTGTGATTGAAATGATCTTTATGAATTTCAACAGTTTTATCAACAAGAAAAATAATATTCAAAAGGGGCTTTTTTTAAGGTTAAATAGGATTTTATTTTCATCTGCATATGTCATTTCAATCACTGCTGGGTTATTCAATTTAAATATTAACTTTCTAAGACAGCTGCTCCATTAATAGGTGAGTAGATGATATTTCTATTCTCATTTCCGAAGGCTTTCCACTTATTTATACAGATCAGAGGATATTATATTGAAGAAGAAGATAAACACATTGAATTATTACAACTAGCAATGTGACTATTTTGGATTCTAATTAAATACCTAAAGGAGAATTACATGCTTTTCATCAGTTAGACTAAAACTTCAATCATTCTACCAGTAGAAATTCTTTTACTGATTTACCAAAGTTCTCACCACCAAATTTCACACTAATCTTCTTCCTCCTCTCCTCTACCATTCCAGACCATTGGTAAACACTAATATGTTCTCCATTCTAAAATTCTGACATTTCAAAATGTTATGTAAATGGAATTGTACATAGTATAATCTCCTGAAATTGGCTTTTTGTCACTCTATATTCCCATGAAGAAAAATTGATGTATCAATAGTTTGTTCCTTTTCATTACAGAGTAGTTTTCCATGATACTTATGTACCACAATTTCTTTAATCAATTATCCATTGAAGGATATTTGGGCTTTCTCCAGTTTTTAAATGAGTGAAGCTTCTGTGAAGTTCATATACAAGTTTCTGTGTGAACTGTTTTCATTTCTCTGGAATAAATGCCAAAAAGTACAATCACTGGTTTGCATTAGGTATTAGTTTATTAGTTTATTATTAGCTACTATAAAAAGTTATCATAGACTTAGTGGCTTAAACAATACAAAATTTGTATTTTACATTTGTGAGGGTTAGAAATCTCACTGGCCAAAATCAAGGTGACTGCAGGGCAGTGTTCCTTCTGAAGGCTCTAGTGAAGAATCTACTGCCCAGCTTTTCCAAATTCTAGTCTGCCTACTTTCCTTGGTCATTGCTCCTCCCTCCATCTTTAGAGCAATAGCATAGCATCTTCAAATCTCTCTCTCTCCACCCTCTTTCTTTATCTCACCTCTATTTCTGTTGTTACATGTCCTTCTTGGATTGCCCTGCTTCCCTCTTTCCTTTATAAGGATCTTTGTGAACATATTGGACAACCTGGGTAATCTAACTTGATCTTCCCATCTCAGATCTTTAATTTAATTTCTGCAAAGTCCCATTTGCTATATAAAGTAACATATTCACAGGTTCTGGGAATTTGAAGTGGATATCTTTTATTGGGCTTGGGAAGCAGATTGGCATTATTCTGTCTATCACATATGGTAAGTATGTGTTTAATTTTATGAGAAACTGCCAAACCTTTCCAGAGTGGCTTTACTCTTTTACATTTCCACTACCAATGTGTGAATGATCCAGGTTCTCTGCATCTTCACAAGCATTGGGTTTTGCCACTATTTTATTTTATTTTATCCATTTCAATATGTATATGATAATATTTCACTGTGGTTTTTATTTACATTTCCTTGAGCATCTTATCATGTGTATACATGCAATTGTCATATCTTCTTTGGAGAAATATCCGTTTATCTTTTGCCCATTTCTTGCTGGATTATTTGGTTTTTACAACACTCTGTTTTGAGTGTTTTTTATATATCCTGCATAGTAGCCCTTAATCAGCTATGCAATTTGCAAATCTTTCCTTCCAGTGTATAGCTTGCCTTTATCCCTTCACAAGGCCTCTCACAGAGCCAAAGTTATTTATTTTGATGAGCCATAAGGCTTCTGATTTAGTAAATTATTCTAATTCTTAAAACTATTGATTTTTTTCAGAAAGGCTATTAGGAGAATTATAGGATGATTGATATATCATATTCATAAATTACTGCATTCAAATAAATAAGATTCCATATATTACTCGATTTACTCTTGAGCATTGTTACATACACTATGACTGCTAGATTTTTCTGCAACTCTGTTGCCACATATTAGAGTTATCATATAATTTCTCTTTATTAAACCAAAACCACGATACTTTAGTAAACTTCCTTATGACATATGAAAGAAAATTTTACCAATTGATTGCTAGAATTAATCAGTTTACTGAAAGTTATGGGATATATATATATTTTTCTTAATTTTCTTCATGTCAATCAAATGATTCTTTATACTAACTTTTAGAAAACAAATGATTTGTGTTCTGAGAGCCATTGAAAATCACTAGCATGTGTTAAAACATCATAAAGCTTACATTATTTTTCTGTAAAATATACCTGTGTATTCACTTCTTTCCAAGTGCATCCTAATGGTTTGCATAAAGAAAATATATGCAATAGGGTAAATAAGATGGAAATAGAAAACAAAGCCTTTGGAAGACAGTGAGCTTAGTCAATATGCTTATATGATTTTATGACTTAGCTTCCTGAAATTCATCACTCACATCCACACACGGGCACACTCAATATTCACAAGTGTGTGTGCAGAAAGTATATATAAGCTGAATAGATATTATCCAAATGAATAGATATTATCCAAGTATTCCTGCTCCTGAAGAAAATTTTTTTTGTTATGTTGCTAAAGAAATTTCTTCCCTGGAAACTTTATGGAGGATACACCAAGAAAATAAATAATAGTTTTTAAATGAACACAGTCATGATTTTTTATTTGGCTATTTCTTACAATAATGCCTGATAAAAGTTGAGAGCACAATGTTAAAGTGTAGTTTTGGAAAGGCATTTCTGCTAATGTGATCTTAGTATTCAGCTGAAAAGAATAGAATATGCTTACTATAATTCCCCCAATTGAATCTTTATTAAATACTAAAAAAAAACAACTTGCTTTAATCTACTATTTAAACATATCATTTTCCCTCCAGAATTACTCTTTTTCTTGATGCGCATTAAAAATAATTGTTTTTAAGATGTTATATTGGTCGAATCATATCTGATTAGTTTTATTAAGTGTTTTTGATGATCAAAATTATTTCTTAGAACTACTTCTAGAGGTAATATTTAAAATAAATAGTATCCCTTTAAAATAGTGTATTCTAATTTAGATAGTTTCGTTTTTGTCTTGAAATTATTGAAGTTCTGACCTTAAAAAACATTTTTTAAATATAGATGGATATTTAAGAATTCTGCTTTAATTCTTTGTAGCGCTATGAAGGAAATTCTGATTTAGTTTGCCATTTAACCAGTTGGCTCTGTTCTCATTCTATCAATCTTGTCCTTCACAAAGTATGAATATGATCTCAATTATCACTCTAAAAAATTCTAAAAACATAAATCCTTTGATGGTTAATTTTTAAGAGGATCAAATCTAAGAAGAACTCAAGATTTATTCCCAAAGGAAATTGAACTGATTTTTTTCCTTATTTTTGATGATATAGGTAAAATTCAGTTTATCTTAGAGTTTGGATCTCACATTAATTTTGATCACTTAATGGACTAAAGAAAAATGTATTCTTTTGATATCATAAATTCCATTTACTCAAATTATTCATCTGCTTCAGAATTAGAATTTTGGACATTGAGAGAAAAGAAATAAAGGTAATTTTTAAATTAGCAGTCTTTTTCTTTTTTCCATGGAATTTTCTCTTCTCAAAAAATAGATTTTACACCAAACTATTTCCCATATTGATTTTAAATCATCAGTAGAAACTGTGAAATTATATTTACTTTTAAATATTATATACTTTTCTAAAAGGATTCATGCTTTATAACAATTTATCAAATTTTCAAATATACAAATGATTAGTATGTAATCCATAAAAATCTATTGTTAATTGCTCTGAAAATAAACAAATTTTATAAACAATGTTTTTATTTGTATATTATATTTTAAGCTTAAGTCAGCTTGTCAAATTTGCATTCACAAATATAAACAGTATTTCATAGAATATTCTTGCCTTCCTGTCCTGCTCTTTTATTATTATTTTATTTTTATTTTTTTGGACAAATTCTTACTTGTCTTCTGCATCTCAATCTTAAATTCTTCAGGAGACCTTCCCACTCTAGAGTAGTTACTGCTAAATAGCAGCCTGTAATAGCAACTATAATAGTACTCCCTCTAAGAGCACCCTGTACTACCAATATCATAGGTCTTAAAAATATTTTATTTTATTTAGATTTTTAGGATCTGATTTGCATTAATGATTTAAGCTCTGTTTTGGCAAAGTTCCAATATATCTTCTAGTCTCTATTTCAGGGACTAGACCCAGTGACTGGCACATAATAGATATGCAATAAATATTTGTTGAATACATACATGAATAAAATTATCACTCTCTAGTAAGAATAATTATGATAATGGTATATGTTAAAAAATAAAACAAACTTTTTAAGAAGAATCTTTCAAAAGCACATGTATAAGCCAGATGATCATTTTATTCCTAGATTTTCTTAAAACATTGTAGTAGCTAGTGGACATATCAAGATGGATAAAAGCCAATCTGAGACTTAGAATCAGCACTCCATTCATAGAGACAAACATCTGTCCAAATAACTATAACACAGTCATAATCCTATAATAGATACATAAGCTTTGTTAAGGGAATAAGACCTCACAGAAGAGGTGATATGGAACTGAATATTAACCTGAAATATTAGACGTCCTTTCCTAATTTTTTCCCAGGCTAAATATAAAATAAAACCAAATATTCAGCTTCTACTCGTTGTCATGGAGTAATGTGGGGCAGATTTTTCAATTCTTTATGGGATGCTTTTATTACTGTTATTATTATTTCTATTATTATTATTTCTATTATTATTATTATTATTGATTGATTCTGAGGCTGTTTATACATCAAAAGCTACTATTCCTTCACGTTTTCTTATGGCAATATGAACCATGACTAAAGAAGGACAAGTGAATAATATTTTCTTGGAATACTGTTTTCCCAAATTTTAATCTCTTTCCATGGGCTTTAGCTACTTATGCCTTTCCAAATCACATACCATGCTTGGCAGTGGTTACAGATACAAATATGAAAATGCTCACAAAGTAGACAAATTTATTTTAATACTTGAGAGTTACCAGCAGTCATTGCACATGGTGGTGCTGGTATACTGCACAAATTCAGGGGATTTGCATCAGAAATGTGCAGTGTGCCACAAATTTAATGGTAGGCAGTGGACCCTGGCACAATAGAACAGTCCTAAAATTAATGTGAACAGAACAGTATGCACTGGCCCTTTTGCCATTGGCCTAAAATTAGCTTCAGTAGTCAAAATTCTTAATCTATCTTCTTTTTTTTTTTTCTCCTTATTGACTTTATTCTTATGGAATGTTTGCATTTGACATGACTGAATTGGCTGATAGCCAATGCTAGTGATTGTCATCATGATATATGGAGCACAGATTATGGGCCCTGCTGAGAATTTCAATGAATGATAAATGTAGTTTGAGACATCGCAAATTTTTGACAACCGCTACTACTAAGATCAAGGTGCTGGGTTCAATAATTTTTTGATCAGTTAGTTTTTTTATAGGATTATGCTCTTAATCTCAGAAAATTATCTCAAAAATAGCATATTAGTTATGGTATTGACTGTGGTTTCATGTAGGGGCGATTTAGTGTAAAATAGATCTACTGCCACTATCAGGTGAAAAATTTTTAGAGCAACTTTTTTTGAGAATAATAAATCAGAAGTATATAGATGATGTTACATTTTGAAAGCAGATTTAAAATAGTGGTAATATATATATATTTTACTAAAACTTTAGGAGTATAATAGATTGATTATTTCCTTCTTACAGTACTAAAGATACAGACATTAATATGTTGCTGGGTTATCCTTTTCTTGTCTGTGTAATATACTTCTTGACTTAATGAGAGTTATATCTTTTCAGTCTCCTATACTTCCCAGTGAAAATAATGATGAATTCTTATTTAATTAATAATAGGGTACCCCTTCTCTCTATAAAGGTAGAACGCTGAGATGTTTGGAGAGTATTTGCATATGTGATTCTCAGTCATAAGTGCCAGGAATCTTTCCTGATAGTATGAAAAATACTAATTTATGAATATAGTATTAAAAAAATGATCTAACTATATAACTTAATACCTACTGAAATATGTTCATTAATCTTTTTTTTTTATAAAGCTTTTATATTACAGAATATTTTATGGACACAATTGTCATTTTGCAAAATTTTATGTCATTTCGAAGCTTTAACATGATGAAGTTACAACACTGACTTTAAACTACTGTTTAAAACTAGCCTTTTTATCAAAAGGATAAAGATTAATAAACAATAATGAAATAATTTCAACTTTTCTATAATGAAACCAAGCGTGTATGCATAAAATTTTTTGGTGAGTATAATTTCTTGAGTTCTATGTGTCTGGCAAATTAAAAATAATGTTATGTTAGACTCAGAAATCTTCCGAAAAGGGCATCTGATTATGTCATTTCCTGTTTAACATTGAGCTGCCAGGCATGCAGGAGTTAGATAAATATAATCTTAATTAAAAAAAAAAGACTTCAGTGGAGTTTTTGAACACTCAAAACCTCTACTTATGAAAGCTTCTATGATATTCCTAGATTTAATGTTTAACCACTGCATTATTTGCTCATGAATAAAAAGATTTTGTCTTTGGTATTAACATTCATGTATTTCTGAGTAATTTATTTATTCAGTGGTAGGTATTATTTCTAAGTTCTTTACAACTTTATCCTGGTTGTGGAAACAAGATCACAGAGACACTATTTTAGATCTTGGCTTCTGTTCTGTATTAGCAAAGGTGAGAATGAATGCTAGTATATTTACATTGTTTTTAACCAACTAGAAGGATTTTGAGAGAGAAGCATAAAATGAGTAGGAAGAGTGTTGCCTTGGATACCTCTTTCTATATTCAATCTGAACATTGTACATCTGACATCTTAGTATGTTTAAACTCTGGAATTGTCCTAGGAAATAATTTTATTGTCCACCTTTATTTACCTTTCAAGTAAATAGCCCTGAAATCTACTCTACGTTGACTTGTGGCGATAGAGTTAACACAAGCTTTCTTTCCTCCAAATGATAGCGGACAAGTCTTTCTGTCGTATGAGAGTGTCAACATAAGAAACATCCAGAACTTTAGAAAATTTTTATGAGAGTTTATTTGAGCGAAGCAGATGACAAATGTCAACAGTGGGGGTTGGGGGAGCAAGATCTCAAATGCTCCAGAGAATAACAGTTTTGCAGCTTCTTTTTGAATTTGAAATTAAGGAGGGAATTTAAAGATTATCTAGAAATGGGAGAAAGCAAATCAGGGATTCCATTATAAAATAGTTAACAAAATTACATGCTCTTTTAGGCTTATTTCAAAGGTGCTTTAACCTAGATGCACAGAAACAATGGTCAAGATTGCTTAAGGCAAAGATAAACATTTTACTGAAAAGTTACATGCCTGGGGCATGACTAATCACCATGACCCGCACAGTTAGGAATTTATGTTCAGATCACCCTGTGAGATTATTGTCCATAGGATCCCTTTTTTCAGCCACTAGAGAATAAAATACTGACAGTGTTCCAGTGTGAAGTTGTTGTGGCTATTTAGTCTTCAGTGAAAACCATGGTTCCACCATTTATTACATTAACTTTCTATTTCATTGTATTTTATATTTCACAAGAAAAATTTATACACAAGCATGATAAAAATTGATTTTCATAGTTCTGTGAGATGGGAATGAACCTTCAGATTGTTAAACACCCAAAGCACTCCTCAGGACTGCCTGCACCCTGGAGTGTTTATAAGGGAAGATAGATAATACTGTAAGATGAAAAAATAATTATAGTAACTGAATGCCCTCTTATGAAGAGGTAAATGGAGTTTATCTCAAAGAGTTTAAATTACATAAGGTCACACAGGCTGTATCAGCCTGGGGAGAAAAAAGGAGTCATATTAGTATATTTTAAAATAAACAATTTAAAACATTTGTCTGACTTTCACAAACTTTCACCCCGCTCCAGAACCACTTAAAGTCTCCAATACGGTTTTCTAGATCCATATCTCTTCCACTAAACCTTTTTATTTGTCCTGTGGAATTCCCTATTTTTCTTCTTTCTTTTTCCAGCTGCCTTGGGACAATTCTGTAAGGGGTCATGAGCCCAATCTGAAATCTGTGCTGCCAATTTAAAAATCAATCATGTAACAGTTTATCCTGTTACAATTTTTATGAATTTATAAACCAAGATATCACATATTACTTATGAGAGTGAGATTTTTAGACAAACTTTGGCAGACTTTTAATTTTTTTCTGTTTTTTTCTTTATTTCTTATATCTACTAGATTGGGGGTTGGATTTTGGTGCCCATTATTTAGTATTACTCTTCTACTTCAAGCCTCAGAAATCTATGGCTATCTTTTTAATGTACATTAAAGCTTCCAAGTATTGCCACATGAAAACAATAAAAGAAAAATTGATAGAACCAATTCTAATAGGTTTGATAAAAGCACAGGTGATATCAGCTTCCTCTCTATAACTGATGTGCTATTTCTTCTACCCCAAGATGACTCTGGTCACTTTTACTGTTTTTACTTCTCTATCACCATCACCACCACTTGAGCTATAAAAGATTTCTATATTCTTTAAAAATTAGATTGTAGAAAAGTTAAATTCTATAAACATTAAACATTTTACTAACAAATGAATTCTGAGTACTAAGCAATTAAGTTTGTACTAATGTAGTTACACTCACTCAACTGTAAGATAAAATTCTTGCTGTTTTTTTAACAAAGACAGATTCTTATTTCTTGATATATTCAAAGCAGTAGATTTTGGTAGATATCTACTTCACATTGTTACCACTGGGGTTGATCAGAATTTGGTGTTGCCCCAACAGCAGGGGGCAGGGAGAGCGGTAATGACAGCACAGAAGTGTAGTTAGCATTTTTCCTCAGTTCTTACTCATTGATGCAGTGAAGAATCACAGTGTGAGATTTAAAAAGTATTTATTAAAAGTATATTTTAGGAAGACAAAGAATGTCCCAAGAAGGCACATGGTTCCAGGGCTGTAACCACAATAATCACCACAAAGGGCCACAAAAAGGACACAAAAAAAGAGAACCCAGAAGTGGGAATGTCTGCATTATATCTGGACCCATGATGGGTGGTTCCAAAGCCATTCCTAGGTGATTGACAAATAAGGTTATTTTGATTGACACCTGGCTGCTATATAACTCTTTGCCTAGTGCACATGTGCATACCCAGGATTCTGCTACAATTGAGGTGTTCTTTGGGTGATCTCTAGACTGCGTCTCTATTCCTTTGTTCCCCTTGTCACTTATGGCTGACTAGCTACCTAACAACATGTAATCCTGAATGTGAGATTAGAAGTTAAATATTTAAGTTGATTTATACTAAAAATAACAAATACTATAAAGACATCATGAATAACTTTTTCTGAATTGCAAAATTTAGATTGCCATACCAAAGATAATTAAATTTTGTTTATGTAGAACTGGGGGGTGATAACATTTGATATAGAAAAGTTCAAGTTAGGAGAGAATAAAAAACAGTTTATCTCAGTGGAAATTGGGAGGATAAATTATGTTATCGGGACAAAAAGGGATCCACCTGCTTGCTCACATCTAAGCCAAGGAAGAGATATGTGCAGGTTTTGCAGCAAAGAAAGTAAGGTTTATTAGACAGTTGCAAGTCTTAGAGACACAGGCGAGCTATCGCTCAAAGCCTGGCTCTCCAGGTATTTTGGGAATACAGATTAAACAGGGAAAAATCAGTAGTCATGGAAACTAAGGGAGTTGAGATAGTGGGTACTACTGACTGGAGGACTGGAAGAAGATGAGGTAATTGATCATTGTATACACTTTTGGAATCAGCCATGGTACCATCCGGTCTAGTCCCCTGGCCAGTGGGGTCGTTGTTCTGCCTCAATGGGCTTTGGGCTGAAATACATCTAACGCCAAGATGTTGTCCTTAGTCTAAAGTCCAAGGGAAGCCTATTGTCCTCATGATTATAGACCTGAGGCTCCATTAATCTTATGTCCTAAGGTTTACTAAATAAAGTAGCAGGCATACGAGGTAGAAGGAAACCGACAGGAGAAAGAAAAGCAAGTGAGCTGCAATGCCATTATCTGGGCAAAACCAGCTTGAATCAGAGAAAAAAACCTATTTAAAGAAATGAAGTTTGTGTGTGGTTACAATTATTCACAAAGCTTTATATTGTTTTTAAAGAAAAAGTATGTTATAAATACAAACATACTGTCTAGCTTAATGGGCCAAAGTATAAAGCATTTTCTGAGGAAAATTAATCATCTATACTTGTCTCCAGTCTATATTTATTAAATATTTATTAAATGATGCTAATTTATACATCTGTTTGATTATTTAATAACTCATTCTCCCATTATTTAACTTAAGTAAAAAATAATATAAGAAAGTTGTATTTTCATTATAAACTTACAAGTTTATAAGTTTACATTTTCCAAAAATATATATGGCTATACCTTTCACTGAATTGGTCCATATACTAGCAAACTTCTACTTGTGATCTTAGATTAGTAAATGTAGGTTATGTAAGAAAAATAATGCCTATTCAAATTTGTAATCAGATCTATTGCTTTTCAAACATTAATTTTTCACCAATTCGTTTTAGCTAATCTGCTACTGTGATTAGATGTTATCTCTGTTCATCACATGGAGTTAAAGTCAAACTCCTGGTTATTTAAATGAACATAAGGAAGGAAAGGAGGAAGAGGGAAGAAGGGAAGGAGGAAAAATATTAATTTAAAAAAAAAGACTAATCCATAAACCAGATGATTTAGGGTATAAATTTATAAGTTTTATCAATTTTTTAATGTAAATGATGGTTTTATTTAAGTTGTAGGGCTTTATTATTCTCAGATGTTATTTTATGTAGTTGATTATTATTTCTAAAATTGATTTTTATGTTTGCCAGAATACAATATATAAATTTCTATTAAAATAGGCCTATTATAAAGTCTACACAAATATTAGTAGTTATTTTGCTATATAAAAGATCGCCTTTACTCATGCAAAATATAATAATCTTTTAGCTTCATACTAAATATATTAAAGAGCCAATAATAACTAGAGAATAAACTTCAATTTCTTTGTCTGAAAAGCCTTATTTAGTTCATGTATTTATTGTCTTTTATGCTATTAAAATATTTCAAATTCCACATTTATAGAAACCTTGGAGCTATTCAGATATAAAATGTTAGGGACTAAGCTTAATAGCATTTTTTATAAACATGAAAAAAATTATGTATAGTACTTGATTTATTGAGATTTCATTTAAAACAGCTTATGTTCATTCCTCTAAAAATGTTTATTATTGAACAGAATTTTTATTTGGATCAAGAGTTCTCTGTCTACATTTATGCAACTTATACAAGTTGTTGGCTTTAAGCAGCAGGAAATGTTTATAAAATAACAATAATAAATATAGTTTTAATATCTCTCCATTTTCATTTGAAGTTGCCTGGATGAGGTTGAATAGCTCTTAGTTTTAAACATGTACTTTTTCTTTATTTTTTGAAAGTGTCATTAGCAAAATAAATTTGATCTTAGTAAAATGATTTTTAAATAGTTTTATACTGTTTTATGTCTTTAAAGATTCCTAGACTTCATCTTTAATGTATCAGCAGAATAAATACAATTGTATATGACTATTTCTTCTGACTTGAATAAGTAACAAAAAATTATTTCTTGGATATTTTAAATATACTATAAACTTTCTGCATACATTTAAAATAATTATTAATATTATTATCGTCAATACCAGCATGGTCATCATCATCATCTTCATCTGTACTTTCATCTCTACCGTGATTATGACCTTGATAGTTATTATACATTCTAGGCCAGGTAATACATAAAGTTAATTTCTTCTTATTCCAATTACCTACCATTGCTAATAGTGCTTTGATATTGCTATTCTGAAAAAAGAAAATTTGTACACATATTTATATACTATATGTAACATTCATATATAACATATATATATGCTATTTAAAAAGAAAAAGTAAATTTTTCTTTAGTAACATAAAATGTAGTATACTAGATCCTGTACATGCAGATAAAAAATGGTGTGTTTCCATTTAAGTAACTGTCTGCCTAAGTATACAAACAGGCAGATATAGTTTTAGAAGGATTGTTGTTTTTGTTGCTTGTTTTATGTTAAGTAATTACTTAGCTTTGTTTTTAAAGTATGAGTGATTCAAGGGTAAAGTGAGAACAAGGAGGGGGTGTCTAAATACAAGAAAGGAATAAATGATAAGGCAAGATGCCACAGGAGACAGGAAGGAATAATGCTCAGTGCTAAGGAACTAGTCCAAGTCTCAAAGTGCCTGCCTGTCTCCAGGGAGACTTCAGGTAGGGATAATAAGAATAAATGAATAAACTGATAAGGTTATTGGAGCAGAGCATGGTCAGCAAAAGGAAGTGCAGAGGCTGAGTAAGTGTCTTTATTTTCTTAGTGATAGCAGAGGTAAGGTTAGCTCTTGAAACATCCAACTCTTTACATTCATTTACTAATGAGGGAGAAGTAGAGGCCTAAGGAAAATGAACAAGTTTTAAAACAACAGCACTGGAGAATTATGGGAAAGAGACTAGAATGAGGAGATATAGAAGGATTTGAAAATATTCTTAAAGATATTTTTCATTAGACCCTGATCTTCTACTATTGCTTTTAACTGTAGATTGAATTTAAGTAGGAAGAGTATCTTTACCCACCATATGATCATGTCAGAGTTACAAAATTCAGATTGCCCAACCTGCAGGGCTTCATGATATTTCTTATTTCCAGGATGTATGAGAAGAGGAAAAAATATTAAATAAGGGAGGCCCAGGAAAGTGAGTGAAGTGCATTCTGGAAGCATCAATGAAACTATGTTAACCAGGGATTTATATAAGTGAAGTTTGCCACACATTCTGGAATCTGACATCTGACTAAGGCCAACCCCTACTTATTAACTTTACTTCTTTATTTTTTAAAACTATATATTTTGATCATAAGTATATTCATATAGCCATGAAGAAGTTTGGTTCTATGGTTTCTTAAGATTCTAGGTCACTAAGAATTGAGGAATTTGATAATATTTCATAGGAACATTTTAAAGAATAGTTATTATGATAATTTGATCATAGATTTGGACAGGAAGGAGATGAAATAATTACTCTAATTTAGAAAGTCCCCAGTACCAAAAACATAGAGCTCTCAAATAACTGTGTTTTTTTTCCCTGGGCAATCTCATTCACAACAATGTTTTTAGTTACAAATTAATATTTCTCACAATTCATCTATTTCTTCATCCCGGCCCTCTATCAAGTACTTCAGACTTGCTTTTCTCATGCTTAACATATGTTAAACTAAATTCATCTTCTTCAAAAAAGTGTACTTTCTCTAGTATTTTCTTAATAAATGGTGCCTGTGAAGCCAGAAGGACATGTGTTCCCTCTTCTTCATTCCCTGCTTCATATCAATTATCAAGTCCTATTGAATTTGTCTCCAAATATGCAGGTCATTATCTCTCATTTGAACTACTGGCCTCCTAAATTATCTCTTTATCTTAAATCTTGATATCATTCTTCAGCCTTTTTGACTAGTAGAGTCACTTTACTAAAACATTTATTTAATCAGATTATTTCCTAGTTTAAATTCTTAATGATTTTCATTATTCTGAGGATAACAATCTTTCTCCTTGACTTGGTTATGAAATTCTCCATAATCTGGTATCTGCTCACCTCTATGGCTTCATTTCTTGCCATTCTTCTAGAGTTCGCTACCTCTTACTTTATCATTTTTTCTTTGTTTTGTTTTTAAGTTCAATACTACAGTGTCACAGGCCTCTGAATCTTTTCTCATTCTGCTTCCTCCTCTGTCTGGTACATTACCTCCTAAGCCCTGTCTTTTCCAGGGTCAATTCTGACTTGCCCTACAGTTGTACATTAGCTTCCTTCAAGAGGCCATTTTCATTTCTGAGACATTGGATGCCGCACTCCTATACTTCCCCTATGATTTTGCTCACCCCATATTATAGTGATTATGACTATTTGACTTTTCTCTCTGCACCTCGCTGTGTGAGAGCAGAGATCAAGTCTACCTCTTTCATCTTCATCAGGTTGTGCAGTGTTTGACACAGCCTCTCAATAAATGGTTATTAATGAATGACTGGAATGCTGTGAATTTGAATATGGTATGACAATCGATCTTTCTATTTTTACTATTCAAAATTTGAGTTTATTTCTAAATGTGCTATTTTAAGATACTTCCTTTCAATATTTATTTCCATTTTTGTACAAGGTTTTTGCTTGTGCCTCTATAAATCTATAAATGATTTGCAAAATATATGTTTTGGACTGGCCTCTCACTTAAAATGCTCTACGTTCGCTACTTCCAAATTTCAAACTTAACATTCATGGGTTTTATGTAAAACTATTTAGAATTTATTTACTTTTTTACTATTTCATTTTCCAGTACAGAAGATATAACCGTGCCTTATTGAATCTGAAAACACAAATGATTTGAGCTTACTTAATAAGGGAATTCTTCTTTAGAGTTTGCCTCAGTGGCTGTGAAATATAATTAATATCAAGAGCATAGAAAGGCAACATTATGAGCTTTGTGCTGGTTTTTGAAAGTCCATAAGATGATTTAACCCATTTCCCATTTTCCCTGAGTATACTTGCCAGCGGCTCTTGCAGCTGTAGGATTTACCCGGAGATAACTCACAGATTATAGTTCTAAACTACCCCAAAGTTTGTCACAAAAAATCTCGCTTTTATTATTTTTTTTGCATCACTCTAGTATATCAACAATCTTTAGAAACAAATAACATCATTCCATTTATAGCATTCTGTTTTTAGTAGTGGTATTTCCATTTACAAAATATAGTAATTCTCAATCACTGAAAATGTCAAATCCTAGAAAATGTAGCGTTCTACATGTGATGTTAACATCGTCTCAAACAGTTAGTCAAAGATTCATTTGATGAATCCGATTTATATATACATTTCTGTTACATTAGGATTGGGGACAAGTTCTGTTTAGAAATAACTCCAAGAACACTTTTTATATTTTATTTTCACATTGAAAACCAGTCAGATTTGCTTCAGCCTCAAAGAGTGTGTCTATGTAAAATTAAATAAATGCTGGCAAAGAACTGCACTTTTTTTTTTCTAAACGGGAAATGGGTTAAAGGACAAATGAGGCAAACCTATGCCTCCAGTTATATTCAATCATGCACATACCCAACCTTTCTTCTCTTTCATAAGAAGATTTGCATCTGTTGCTATCACCAGAGAAAGTAATCAATAATGATGAATAATCATGTTATGTAACTCACTCAGAAGAGGCATATTACATGGATTTTAGAAGTAAATTACGTGAAAATCCCTTTTGAAATGCCACAGAAGTCATTGATGAATGAGACCCTTAGAGCATAGTACATGCCAGACCAGCTTTAGACAGCCTAATGGTTTTGCCCATAAGTAAATAAGTTAATCTTTGTCATCACACACGGCTGTTTCTTTAAGCTTGCTCTTCAATTATGCACAACTGTGAACAAATATGGTACAGTCACCTAATAGCCTTTGAAGAGGGAAAAAATATATATAATTTCAAACTGGCAATAGCTTTCAAAAATAGACATAGCCACCAATTTTAATGGCAGAAAATTCATCAGATCTACTGTTTAGCAGGAGTGAAAAGTGTGGTGTCCCTACACTTTTTGGGAAGAAATAAGTCTCTTTGGGAAGAAAAAAAGAAATAAAAACTTAAAATTAAAATTTCTAATAAAAGATTCACTTTGAAAATAAATGCTTGCTTAAAATATGGTTTTATCTGTATTTGGAGTTCAAATTTAAATTTGCATATAAACCTAGAATTATAACTTCAATATTGTGAATGTTGCTATAGATCCACACACCTTGCAAAGTTATATGTACTTATTCATTAAAGGATCTGTAGCCTTTTGACAATAATTCTATAATTATTGATAATTTACTTTAATAAATGGGTCACTCTTTAAAAGCACATACCTTGACAATTTTATAAGAGCAAGAAAATATTAGGAAATCTGAAGTTTGTATATATAACAAAATATATCTGGTTTTAGATCATGTTTCTTTGCCAGTTTGTCATTATAAAAAGTATCTAAGGTGCTTATGCTTTGTTTCTATTTTGTTGTTGTTGTTTCTTCTTCTATGTGGAAATAGACTCGGGAACCTTGAGTCTTATGTAAATGTGATCTGTTATATACTGTATCACATGGAAAGCTAACCCACTTGTGTTTTTGTGTAACCTAAACTGCTTGCCGTGTTCTTTTACATCTTTAAAAAAATGAGGTACTTTGAACTTAATGTCTTAAAGAAATGTTCTTATAGAGAACATTCTTCCGTTAAAAGATTATGCCAATAAGAAACTATTGACTTTTGAAATTAAATCCCTATATGAGTATGAGGAAGAACTGGCAAGATTTGCTTTTAAACTCAGAAGTCAATTTTTAAATTTCTTATCACATTTTTACTCAGATCTCTAGCTTTGCCATTTTTCTTTTATTCCTTTCTTTTATTTCCCTGAAGTGCTTCCAAGTCACTATTTGAAGAAAAGGGAAATTTCAGCACACTGTGTCAAGAGCCTGAAAAGCTGCTTGCCACAAGATGGTACCTGTGATAAAAGCAAAACTATTTCTACAGATTATTTCTATACTGACAATAGTTGAAATGACAGACTTTGAGAAAATGCAGTCATCAATCTTGGGTTGATATGTAAATCATAAACATTTCAAACTGATCTTTAATAATAATTCTAATAAATAATTTATAATGACAAGGTGTAAATTTGCAACCCAATTGTTGTATGCACATATTTTTATAAAAAAACAAAATGAGTCAAAACTTTATTATTTTTCTCTTTTTATTTCTTTCCTATGCAAGGACTAGCTCACTGTGCTAAAGACAGCAGTGTTTTGCAGACATGTCTGTGTATTCTTTTTAGTAGAAGCATTTTATAATTTTCTCTTAGTTTAATGCAGCTTGTGTTGAATGACTCATTTACTCAACACATGTATTGCTCATTTACTGTGTCCAGATACTATAAACGATATAGGAAAATATTATTTACATTAAGTCTTCTCTATGCCAGTAGCCACAAATTCAACATGAGACATCCCAAGTGGTGGGAGTAATAATATTCCATAAGGCAAACTCCAAAGTTGACTGAGCTTTTAAATATCTAATGTGAATGATTCATTTGGTTTTTGTTAATATGTGTGAACACACACAGAGATACAGACAGAAATATAACATATAGGCATATTTAAAATAGTTAAATTTTTCTGTATCTTGTAATTGTGAATACTCTCAAAATCAATATATATTGGACCATTCAATCTAGTGCTTATCAAAGTGTGATCCAGAAAGTGTGATCTAGAAAGAAAATAAATGAAGTACCTGACTTATTTCAATTCTTTAGCCAAAATAAGGCTAATATATTCAAATTATGTTCATTGTATCTCCTATTCCTATTTTCATTTAGATATATAATGCCAACTTATAGATACTTAAAAATAATATTTAATAGTTATTCTTTTATTTAAATTACTACATAATTATATAAGAAAGTTCATGTTAAAAGAGCCCAAGTATATTTTTATTTTCCAGTGTAATATTTTACAAAGAAATATGTCATATTTAACATATGTTTGAATGAACAAAATTTTTTAGGATGAGATATTGCTACCTAACTTCTTACAGCTTTATATAATTTTTTAAATTAAAAAAAAAATTGCAGGAACATGTGCATTCTGAAGATCTTGTAGCCTTGCTCTAATAGACACAAATACTTTTCAGAACATGTTTGTTTTATATCATTTTTGTTATCTATGGTGTCCAGCCTGGGAGTTTAAAAAATAGAACGATAGAATAATAATTGAAGAAAGTATTCCTCTAGCTGTCTCTCAACAATTCTTATAAAATTTTCAGCCTTTCAAAGTCATCTTCTTATTTTTGATAGTCTTCAGAGAGAATCTCGTATATACTTAGACATACAGGCAGCATTTTCCATTTTCACTTCTTTTTCTGGTTTCTGCTCTGGCATTTTGAGATGATGTAAAGGTGCTGAGGCTTCAGAAACACTGGAAAGTCAGAAATTTTTGTGAAGGTGTGTATCCATTGTAGCTGCCACTGTGACTGATGTCATTAGGACATCCTGTCAATATTGGCTGAAGGCATTCTGTGGCCTCTCTGAAATTTCTCTCCTCTGCAAGATCTAGCACACCGTGGCAAAAACAGCAAGGGGTTTTGCAAACATGATTATTACAACAGAAACACCTAGTATTCTGAGCTAAAAAGAGACAATTATTTTCTCTGACCTTCCTGTCATACTGCTGCTGCGATGGACCCCAAACCCAATACGGGCTCACTGTAGATAGGGCTAGAGGAAGTGATATGAACAATCTATAACAAACATTGACAGGATCCTTTACTGGGACAATTTCAATGCACCAAGCTTGTGCTTTGAGTTTTCAATGGTCTACTTGTTACCTTCATGTAAATTGGCCTCTGAAGGCCAAACACATTCTTCATTTTAGAGTGTTCACAGATTAGTATTTCTTAGATCATGATTTGCTAAATGGGATATACATAAATTTTAAACTTGCTTTATACTTCACAATACATACATATGAAATCGTAGGTCATCATAAATATTGCCATTTTTCTTTTTCTTTTCTTTTTTTCCCTATAATCTTTTCCCTATCCCAATGTTCATTGTTTAGTCTTCTACTATGGTTCCTCTTTACTGATGAATGATAAAATAAGTTTAAGTGTTTGGCCTCAACGAATTAAAAAAGATGTTGAAATTAAAAAAATCATGTTTTCAGTCAATCTTTAAAATACCTTTACTGTTTGTCTAAGGCCAGTAAATTTTCAAGGTTTCATGAAACTGTTTTTTTGCTGTTCTGGCAATATTCATGGTCTCCTCATCTGTCATTGTACTAAATTAGCTTTGAAATATGTGACCAGACATGCAGTTGAAATCATGAGATGTTCCAAATCCGTATTTTCTTTGTGATAAGAAAATAAAATCTGGTTTTACATATGCATAATAGTAGATTGAACTGATTTTTCTTCAATTAAACTTCACTATATACCATTTTAGCACTTATTCTGTAAGTACTTCCAGAGTTAATAGCTTATTGTAAAGTTTAAAAAGCAATTAAGCAGATTTAAACAATCTTGTTTAAAGGAAGAAGCCATGTTTTTGCATACCATTAGCTGAAAGGTATTAATAAAAGGTATGACTTATTAGGCAATAAGGATAAAAACTAGAGGCATTCATTTCACCAGGAAAAGTCGAAGGTTGGCATGAAGCCTGTGGGCAAATTATAGCTTTAAATTAAATTAAAATTTTTTATTACTCTGTCAATTTCTAAAACAAAATTATGATTGAGAGATTATTTTCTCTTAGCTATTTCTATAAGAGAAGTATTTAAACAAATGCTAGTATAAATCAACCATGTAAAATTGTTTTGAGATCAGAGGGAGCTGCCAGATAAAACGGAGTATATCCACATTAAATTTGAACTTCAGATAAACAACAAATATCTTTTTAGAGTAAGTATATCCCAAATGTGCATGAGGCACATTTATGTTAAAAATCCATTATTTATCTGAAATTAAAATTTAAGTGGGTGTCCTTGATTTTTATTAGCTAAATCTATAACCTTAAACTAGGAACAAAGGAAGATAATCACAAAAGTGAACCCAGTTAATTAGCTTAGTTAATTTTTAACTTTCTTCATTAAGAACATAGAAATTATCACCAAGATATCATAAGAGATCATGCATATGCAGAAAAAAATACATGTTTAAATTTCTTTTTGCTCTAGTTATTAGTAGATCAGTAAAGACAATATTATATCTATTTGAAAAAATTCATTTGTAGCTGACTTTATGAAGTAAAATGTCATTTGCGGGTATAGTATACATATTTTGTGGTGCCTGTCCAGTTCACAGCCCCCTTCTTTACATTAAAAGGTGGAATAAGCTTATGTGGTAATGTTTTGGCATTTATAATTCTTCCCCTTCTCCCCTAGAAGCATATCATTTTCATTTAGTTACTGCTGGTTGATCAAGGTGCATGTTTAATTTTAGTGGGGGTATACCGCCCTGTGAATTTTGGATTGAGTTAACGTGAGCCAGAGCAAATTTTCTTTGGGGAGCAGAGCTTAGATTATATTTAGTCCTGGCAAGACTAGTTAACATATATGTCAAAACCACACACAAGCCAAAATTGTGAAGAAGCAGAAACAAATGGGTCTTCGGGTATAGTTTGAAAGTCTTCTATGCAATTCTGATGAATATATTCCGATCATTGTAATTCTACTCTCTCTAGTTCGAACATGAAGAAGGAAAAAAGGACTAGTAAAGGAAACCATTATATGTAAAAAATTAGATGCAGAACCTTGTTGATTTATTAAAGTAAGCCTTGTAATTATAATGAAATATAATAGGAATTTTAAGAACTAAAATATTCAACTTACATATTTGTATATCTATAATTTAATAATAATCTTACATTTTTGAAATTAAAGAAATATTTAGTATGTTTATCAGCATGAGATGCTTTTCTTCTCCATTAATCAGAAATAAAATATATTGCCTTTATTCTTAGGAGTCCTAAGTTAGTTACAGGACAGAGTTGATAAGATGGAATTATAAGTAGTATATACAAGTGTTACCTTTGAAATAATAGAGTTTAAGGGGAGAAATATTGCTAGATTAGCACAATTTACTGCTAATACAAAATAACTCAAAAGATACATCCTAATGCCATTACACCAAGAATTGTTTGCTAACAAAAAATAGAGTAGTTTTATTATCTGCATACAATGACATGTATGTAATACTTACCAAGCATGTCAATAACGATTTGAGCAAAAGAGACCATGAATATTAGCAATATAATCTTATTGGGTCACATAATCCTCCACTAATACACAAAAGTAATCTACTTGTTTCTTTGGTGCTTGTTAACAGTTTTCTGATTATTCATGTGTCCAGAAAAAAAATTAATGCTTGAAGCCCTAAACCTGGTGAATATAATGAGTATGGCTCCCCATGGATATGAAAAAATTAGATTGTTGGTTTGAGACAGATGCAGCTATAACCAGAGGGAATGCTTTTGCATTCATATCACAGTGCAGCAGAAACATCATTTAGAAGTTTTAACACTTATTAATACTATGTTCAAGACAATTATAAGCTCCAGCAAACAAAAAATAAAGATCCAAAAGAGTAAAGTTACTCAGTACTAGAAGCTCCACTAAAACAGTTATACTCATATGGTAATTTCATAATTAGTTTTAATATGTTAGCTAGAATAAAATCTTACATAAATGCATGAGAAATACATTCAGAACAAGGACAAGAGTATAGAGTATAACTCTATATAAAGTATAAAGCAAATGAAATGATTATGAATCCATTAGTCATAGTTTTCCCATTTCTCTTCATTAAATAGATTCATATATGTGCTCTGAAAAACTAATTTTATCTTAGAATTTTATCTGATCCATCACACTAATTTTAGCAGAATACTTATCATATGGGATTTTAACATAAAAATATATAAAAGTACTAAAGGCACTTGTTAAGGAAATCATATACAAAAACAAAACTATGCTCTAAGAGACTCAAACATTTTAAAACAAGTAATTAGATATTAGAGCTAATCCACCCAGATAGTTTGAGAAGCCAGGGTAAAGAGATCTCTATCTGGTACTTACTACATGCGAATTGTATAAGGCCCTTACAACAGTCATCTAACTTATCAACTCATTTCAAAAATAGACGTGTAGACTTAAAGGGAGTACATGAATTGTCTAAAATCACAGAACTAAAAATCATAAAAGGCAGAGTTAAAATATGCCAACCTGCTACTCAATAGTTGTACAACTATTGGTTAACTTAGATAATTTACTTCATTTCTGTTTGCCTCAGTATCCTATTCTATAAACTAAAATTAATAATTATACCTACCATAATGGGTTATTATAATAAGCAAAGCAATTAATAATTATAGAGCACTTAGAACATAAAAGTAGCACGTAGTAAATTTAAGTGTATAGGTCTCTAGCTCCATGTTTGTTTCACTGCACCACTGAAAAAGTGAACACTGAATTCACATTAACGATGAGCAAATATTTGTACCGCTAAATGATTATTTTATATAGATTTTTTCATTGCCTGCTGCAAGATTGACTGTATTCCTGTGCTTAATATTTTTCGGTTATTAACTTCATCAATTAAAAGGTAATGAATACTACATGTCAAAAGTGGTGTAATATTATTATTGCTATTTTTTAACACTAAATATAAGCCACTCATTTTTCTAAGCAATGTACAGAAAATGACAATGAGTGATTTAAGTATGAACTTTTGAAAAGCTAGAAAGCCAAGTTATATTATCAATATATTAAGAGAATTCAAAGAAATAAGTTTCAAAATTAGTTGAAGAATGAGATACTAACACTGTCTAATTGAACATTTGGCAGTAATGGAAATGTTCATTTCCTACTCTATCCAGTACGGGAGCCGCAAGCCATATATAATTATTGGGCACTTGAAATGTGGGTATTGTGACTAAGGGACTGTATTTTGGATCTTTTATCATTTAATAATCGAAATACAAATAACTACATGTTATTAGCACATCTCTAGATAGGAAGCAAGGGTGAGCCGATGCCACCCTGGAGGCTGACAGAGCCACGGAGGGAGGATAGGTTCTTGGTCATCCATTTCTGTGGGAAGAAAGTGACCTTCTGAACCTAAGAAAGAAAAGAGATTGGCAGATTGGGTAAATGAAATTTACAGAAGCCTCAACTGAGAGTCTTTGATCCATACTGGGTGTGCTAAAAAGTAGAAAATTTACATAAAAACCTCAACTTCCAAATTCTCTGAAAAAAAATAGAAAATATGTAGACCAAATTAATTAACCTCTCTGAGGCATATTTTCTTCAGCTATAAAGTGCAGAAGCTAGATAAAAAGACATTATCTCACCCTGAAAGTCTACTTTATGATTACACATTATTCTGTTAGACATATTACTTTTTAAATTATATTTGTTTAGCACAGTTTTTATAGCAATTGTCTAGTAACTCCAAGGTCACACCTTCTCTCCTCAGAAAGTTTCAGACTGTTGACTAGCCAGCCATCTCATAAATATTTGCCTTGCTTAAGGGGAAAATCAGAAGTATAAATATATATTTCTGCTGAGAAAGTAAAAGAGCAGATCTCTTTCACTGTGGTTATTGTTATCTCATATATACATGATACGGAATAAGTTGGACTATTGCAGATGTCATTGCCTGAATGAGCTTGACTTTGTCATAAAACGTATAATTAATTTTTCAAATAACTGTTTACAACCCTAAAGCTGTACAAGTATATTAGGTTATCTTGGAATAAATTCTTCCTCTGACGTAGTGCCCTAGAATATTCTATTTGTCCTACATAGATGAGCATTCTACCCCAAAACAGTAGTTTATTTACTAAGTCTGCTGTAATACCAGGAAGACATGTATTTGACAATAAATATTTAGATAATAAATGGACTTTATTTTCAAGTCCATTACTGATTTATAATAATGATTTGCAAATGCTTATTCAATAAGAGCTCCATGGAATTTAGAAATAATGCCTGCAAAATGCATAATAAATGTCAAATCTCATACATAAAAAACACCTAAGTTTTATGCTGTTTGGTTTGACTATATTTTTCTGTTAGGCTTTTAAAAATCTAGAGCTGTTAAAATAATTTGACCTCTTCTCTGTTTTGGATAATTTAAGCCCTATATTTTTTTCTTTAGGATTACTTGGTTTTCTGAGAATTAAATCTTCCTTTGAAGTTATATAAATTCTATAAGGATTTAAAATACCACAGAATCACTTCTTGGCCTTTTAGCTAAGATCAAGTATAGTAAAATACCACAGATTGTTCACAGCATTATTTTAAAATGATTACAGCATAGATATATTTTGGTAATGTATAGTATCAAGTAAATGAAGTAAATCATTAAAACATACAAATCTATGATGTAAAAATTTATCTTTTACCACAAATTTATTCTTATGTCACATAGATCTTTTTTTCTGATATTATTTATTGATAAATGTTGTATTCTAAGCAACAGTGATTATTTCTGAACCATAAATTTTTTAGATGCTAAGTTATTTTGTCACCTCGATCAGTTCTGACTTCATACTCCAACACTTATACATAATATTTTGAAACAGTATTTGTTATAAAGTAATTGCCTAGTACTGAAAAAAAAGAAAATGTATGCTACCTTTGCATAACTCTGTATCTTCTTTTAATTCTGTAATTTCATCAATTCCCTAGTTTTTATTTATATTGTTTACATGTTATAAATTTCTTCAAAGAACTATACCTTAGGAGTGAGTATTTTAATGTGCATTTTCAAATATTAGTATTTTTGCTAGGTCAGACAATGCTAGAATAATGCCCAACCCATCTATATTCTCTAATTCTAGAATTAAAAAATTCAAGAAATATTGAGGCATCATTTTTACTCACAATAATAATCTAGGGAAGATTAGGAAATCAAAGTTAGGACTAAGAAAAGGAGAAAAAGAAAACTAAACACATTAAAAACAGAAAAAGATTTACCTGCTTTGAAAAGCAAGAAACGTTTTGAGGGATAAGTGTCATTTATGTCAGATTTTGAGTAACATAGGATTTTGATAAAGAAGGGACATAGATCAAGAGGGTAGATTAAAGTTAATGTCTAGATATTTTAAATAATGGCTGGATTTAATTGCAGGAAATAGATACTGAAGGTTTTTAATTTACAGGAACATGGATTATGTTTCTTAACTGTTATTAAGAGTCTAGTTCTCAAACTTTAGCAAACAGCAGAATTATCTGAAGACATTTTGAATCACATCATCTGGCCTCACCCCAGTGCTTCTGATTCGGGGCCTCTGAATTTGCTTTTCTGACTAGTTCCCAGATGATACTGACATTTATGGATTGAGATTGTTATTGGTGATCTAGAGTAAAACTTTTCCCTTAGTAGTTTCCTCCTGCCTTCCAGGTAAGGGAATCAAATAATATTAAACTATTTTTTTTTCTATTAGCAGGTAACTCGTATATGGAAACTCTAGAATGACAAACCCTGGAGGAAAATATATACAAATTCACAAAATTAAACCTTTAATCAAGTAAATAAATGATAGTAACTGAAGTAAGAAATGCTGGAAACTATAATACTATTTTACCTGTATCATCAGATGGCAGAAAACAGAAATTCGTGCAGATGGTTTAAAAAGAGTATTTAATGAAGGGATAGTTATAGACATATGGACATAGTTGAAAGGTGGCTGAGAGCCAGTGCCACAACTAGGTGTCAAGGGTAAAGCGGAAACTATTGCCAGAGTCTGTGAAGAGCTGGAGTATGAGTCAGAGACTGGTCCTAGAAAGGAGTTGGAGTTTTCTTTGAGGGATGCAGATGCTATCAGAGAAGTGCTGAAGCTGGGAAGGGATAGAAAGAAATGCCCCAGCATCTCTGTTCCCTTGTACTCCAGTCTTCTATTGGTTCCTCCTTTTGGCTAAAACCAACCAGAAGCCAGTGTTCGAAGGTAACCCTGGAGGAGGTGGCCAGTGTGAGCAATTTCTGGGAGCACAAATAAGTTTTCAGAAGCCTGAAGACTATAAGTAAGGGACCTGGTTCTACCTTCCCTTGTATTATTGTTAAGCCTTGTTTCCAGTTCTCTTTTATGCCTTCGTATTTGGGGAGCAACAGGCTGAGCAACGAGGAGCATAGGGATAAGATAAGCAGTCTAATTGTTTGCTTACTAGGGACTCAAGTGGTTTTAGAGCCTCTTTATCAATGGGGCAAAAGTTCAAATACTCCTACTACAGCGGTTTCTTAAGCATAAGCACTCATAACTCAAAAATGCTGTTAAAAGCCTGTTGTTTGCTCTGAATATAAGGAGATAAATGACTGTCCAATTCAAGCTGCACAGGGACGATTTGCTCTTTCTTTCTGAGTTGACTTCTAAGGCCCTCAGGCTGTTGTATAAATAGCAAGAAGGCAATAAGAGCTTAGCTGTCCCACCATCAGAGAGGAAGAACCTTTTAGAAGGTAGTTTGATGTGATAAATACCAGCACTATTTTATAATTCTCGGTCACAAACAAGAGATTGACTTTATTGTCTCAGTTATTTTCGGATCCCTTCCTGTAGTCTCTCCAGAATTTCGGAAGCAAGAACAGAGGCAGAATTCATTGCCTAATGATAGCAATAAGACAATATGTGACATTCAAAATGATAGAAGTATCTCAATTGTCTCTTCTTAAGTCCTATGACTTTTCTATACACATCCTAAGTATAAGGCAAAAGAAGTAAATATTTTTAACCCCAAATGCCACATGTTTAACTCACTCTGCATTTCTCCTGTGTAATTTATTCTGCTGAAACCTTTTCTTATTCTGTTTCTGCTTATTAAAATATGTAAAATTTTGTCTCAAATACTTAGCCTTTCTATGAATCCTTTGATTCTTTCACTCTGAAGCTTGACTACCCAGAGCACAATGTTACTTTTAAGCTACTTTCATTTTACCTTTTATATTATAGTTAAAAGTAACTAAATATTTTATATTCTCAATTTGAAGTACCTTCTACTACTTACTGCATGATTTATAGAGAAATATTTGTATGGGCCTTGAACATGGTATATCTGAATAGCGGTATAAGTGTCTAAGTTATTTAATTTAGGGTCATTAATCTCTCCAGTATCATCTGTAAAATGATTAGTCTAACTTGCTTCAAGGTATTATGTTGAGGTTCAATTGAATAAACGGTGGTTAAAATGAGCAAATGGAATAGTAGACTATGTTCTATTACTTATTTTTAGTGTCTTTTTCATGGTAGGAAACCAGAAAGTTTGTATTAAATTAAACAGAATTGGAAGTTCACAGAAAACTAGACCGAAATTTAAAATCCTTAATTCTCTTGAGTGCATAAAGAGGAAAGGAGAGGGAAAAAATATTTTGATATTTTCTTCATGATTACAAAGCTGAGGTAAAACATATACATGTATACTTGTGTACATATGTATTCAAAGCTTGTTTCAAAAAACAGTTTGAAAATGTTTTGCAAAATGAATAAGAAATATCATTTGTACCAACAGAATAGTAAGATGAAAGAGGTAAGGCACAGAGGTCAAAGTAAAATCGGGTATGGAAAATGAAATAAAATCTAGATTCCAATATTACGAGAGTCAAACATGAGGGGGAGGAAATAAAGATGAATTGGCAAGAGAAGCACAACTATTTTTGGACTGAATCCAAAGAAAAAAATTCATCCTTTAGCCTCTTTTAAGAAGATGATGTATCTTAATGTGGTGAACAGTGACATTTTTAGAGTAAATATGCAATATGGTTGGCTATTTCCATCCATAAAAGTGTAGGGCACTGTGCCAGAGCATAGCTCTGTAAGCCTGTACTACAGGAGATCATTATTATTGAGATATGTGACTTTCTCAGGGTAGCTTAATCAAAAGACACATTTTAAAATATCCAAGAAAAAGGGACTGTGTATTTTTCAGAAAATTCACCATAAATTCCGTTGCTCTTAACTGAGCTTTTGATTACTACTGTTAAGTGGTTAATGTGATGGCAAGTACCCTGTTCCTTATATAAGACCATTTGATTTAGCAGTCAGTCAAGCAGAGGCTATAATTGGTAGGTTCTGATAGATACCTGAATTTCAGGCCATCAGATCTCTTAAAATCAAGTGAGAAGGTTGATCTCAATACAGTTAATGAATTCTATAAATATCATGTTAAAAAATTAACATCAAACTGTTAAGAGTATTATATGAGATTGTTGGAGCAGAGAGGGCTGTAAGATATTTTTTATTTATAGATTTTATAGTTTTTAAAAGATTTTTTACAGTATAATGCATTGCTTTAATACAAAAAAAAAAAAAAAGGAACTATAGAACCCTAGAGCAAGTCAAAACTAAAAATAGTAATTCTGAGTTTTCTGCACAACCAACTTAATGTCTGATAGAGGGCTTCATATTCTCATCCATAAATCAGTGGTTGACAATTCACTAGTAGAATGACACATTTTGGAAATTCAACCTATGTATTATCTTCTTGTAATTCACAATATACATGACTATATTAAACCTTTGAAGTTTTAAATTAAAGAATCATTTTGGACTTTGTTTAATCCACAAGAGTTAGAAGTGAGCAGGACATGCCTTCTAAGGGACATCTGAAAATGTTTGTGTATGAAGGGGATATTTGGTGGCCACAAGATTGGATGGACATGGCTGATATTTAGTGAGCTGGGACCAGGGATGCTAGAAATGCTACAGTATCAGACAAATTCACAAGACAAATCTATCATAGTGCTTAAAATACCGACAGTGCCCTCTTACAGAAATATTTTTTAAAAAACTTATTTAACATGAAACAGTATTTTGTAGCATTTTTATTATGTAGTGTAGAATGATGATTATTTGAAATTTATATTTTACTCTAAAGTCATAGGTTCCAGCATATACCTCCCTTCTTAATATTCCACTTTGTTGTTTTAAAGATAGCTCAAAGTTGATGTGTCTAATATAGAAATGCAGATTTCCACTACCCGCCAAAATTTCCACTTTCCCAAATCAGAATATTTTTTATGTTGATAAATGGAACTTTCAGGTATTTATTTGTTCAAGACAGAAACCACGAGCCTAAATTTTTGTTTATACCCCATAGCTTTTTTAGTCCATTCCACCTATAAAATGTATTTTAACTCTTTATTTCTAAAACCATGAAAGGTAAAAACCTGAAGTGAAGGTATAATATAAAACATAAAACTAGAATTATTAAAAGTAGAGATTTTTTTCCTTTAAAGAAGACAAAATGGAGAATAGAAATGAATAATACTGAATTAGAAAAATGAAGCTCTGAATTTACAAAATAGAGAGTGAACTAAAGTTGGAAAATGATTGACTGAACTACTAGAACAGCCAGCCAACTATGGCGTCTCTGTATCTCCCCCCGCAACCCGCCCGCCCACACACACACATCCACACACACATTTACATACTCTTTTGCTCAGAGCCAGGCTACTAGACTTACCTGTGATCTGCAGATACAGAGTTTTGTCTGGTGAGCAAGGGTCATCAGAAAAGCCTTTCCCCTGCCCCTCCCTTCTAAGAAATTTCAGATGCAGCTGGAGGAAATTAAACTTTTCAGAGCAGAGGGGAAAGCCATCTATCTGCTGATTGTTTTTATTTTATTTTTAATTGTGTTCTAATTTCATTGTCATTTTAACTCCAATCTTTTCTTAATTACTTTGTTTTTTATCCCCTGTTGACCTATTTTTACCTCTGCTCTCCTATCTAATTCCTAACATTTAAAAAACTTATTTCAACACTTCTGTGATTCTTTGCTCTATTTCCCATGAAGATAAAAAGAGGACTCACAGAGCAAGATTTGTATACATATCTTAAAATGTGTGTATTTGTAAACATCTTAATATTTTCCTTTATTTTTTAAAATTAAATTTGATGGAAATAAGATATCCATTTTCCCAGCTGTATTGATATATAATTGACATACAACTTTATGTAAGTTTAAAGTGTAAAACATGTTGATTTAATACATTTATGTATTGCAAAATGATCACCACTATAGCATTAGCTAACATCTCCATTCCATCACATAAAGGCCATTTCTTTTTCGTGGTGAGAACGTTTAAGATCTACTCTCATGACACCTTTCAAATATATGATGCAGTATTATCAGGTATAATCACCATGCTGTACATGAGATCCTCAGAACTTGTTAATCTCATAGCTGGAAGTTTGTACCCTTTGACCATTATGTCCCCAATTCTCTTACCCTTTAGCCCCACATGACCACAGCTCTGTTTCTCTGAGTTCGGTTTGTTTAGAATCCACATATAAATAATATACCTTATTTGTTAAAAGTTACAATTTTTATTAATAAATAATTTACTAAATGCCAACATTTAGAGAATAAATGGAAATTTTAGAATGTTATTTTTATAATGAGCTCATTTTTATAAAACGTGTACATACTCGATAGCCATATCTCTGGAGAGTAAAAATATGAAAATATTTTTTAAACCATCTTTATACATAGCATTTTACAATGAACATATGTTACTATTGTAATTTGCAAAATAAATGAGTATATTTTAATGTTTCAATTATTCCTTTGGGGACCAGATAACAAGTATATCATAGAGATAATGTCAGTTGAAAGGTACTCTGTCCACAGGAAGTTCTCCATCCAGACAGAGAGGGCCAGTTGCAAACACTTTTTTCACGTGGATGGTGCAAAATTTATTAAACTATCATCGTATTGATAGGCATTTATGTTGATCAATATAATTTCTGCCACCGCATTTCTTTGGTGACTATCCTTACCCACATTTATTTGTGTATATAATATGGATAAATGTCAGGGATGAATTCTTGGAGGTGGAATTGCTGAGTCAAGGGATATAAAATTTTAATTTTTGAGATGTTGCCAAATTGTTTCCCAAGTTTTACTGATTTCCATTATAGAATTATTAAATTCATTTTTCTTCTAATTAAAAAATATTTTCATTTACAATTGACATATAATATACTGGTTTCAGATATACAACATAATGATTAGACATTTATTTAACTTATGAAGTGATCACCCTGATAATTCTAGTACCCATTTGACACCATACATATTTACAGTATTATTGACTATATTCCTTATGCTGAACTTTAAATCTCTGTGATTGTTTTTATAACTGACAATTTGTACTTCTTAATCCCTTCACTTTTTCACCTATTCCCTGCAACCTCCCTCCTATCTAGCAACCATCAATTTCTTTTCTGTATCTGTGAGTTTGTTTCTGTTTTGTTTGTTCATTTATTTTGTTTCATAGATTCCACAATTAAGAGAAATCATATGGTATTTGTCTTTCTCTGACTTATTTTACTTAGCATAATACCCTCTAGGTCCCTCTATGTTTTCACAAATGGCAAGATTTCATTCTTTTTTTATGGCCGAATAATATTCTGTTATATGTATGTACCACCTCTTTTCATGCATTTGTCTATCAGTGGATACTTAGGTTGCTTCCATATCTTCTTGGCTATTATAAATAATGCTGTACTGAACATAGGGTTGCATATGTCTTTTAGAATTATTGTTTTTAATTTCTTCAGAGAGATACTAAGAAGTGAGATTCCTGGGTCATATGGTAGTTCTAGTTTTAATTTTTTGAGGAACCTCCATACTATTTTCTATAATGGTTCCACCATTTATGATCCCACCAACAGTATAGGAGAGTCCCTTTTTTCTCCACATCCTTGCTGACACTCATTGTTTACTGATTTATTGATGATAGCCATTCTGACTGGTATGAGGTAGTATTTCAGTATGGTTTTAATTTGCATTTCCCTGATTAGTAATGATGGGAGCATCTTTTCATATATCTGATAGCCATCTGTATGTTCTCTTTAGAGAAACACCTATTTAGGACCTCTGCCAATTTAAAAAAAAAAATTTTTTTTTTGGTGTTGTATTTGTTTCTTATATATTTTGGACATTAACTCATTACTGGATATATAAATGGCAAATATCTTCTGTTATTCAATAGGTTGTATCTTTGTTTTATTGATGGTTTCCTTCACTGTGCAAAAACTTTGGTTCGATGTAGTCCCATTTGTTTATTTTGCCTTTTGTTTCCCTTGCCCGAAGAGAAATATCTGAAAAAAAAAATATTAGTAAAGGTGTCAAAGGGTGATATCAAAGAGCTTGTGTTTTCTTCTAGGAGTTTTATGGTTTTTGTCTTACATTTAAATCTATAATGCATTTTGAATTTATTCTTGTATATGATGTAAAAAAGTGATCCAGTTTTAGTTTTTTGAGTGTATCTGTCTAATTTTCCCAACACCACTGTTGAAGATACTGTCTTTACCTCATTCTTGCCTCTTTTATCATACCTAAGTCCCTCATTCCATTTGCCTTCCACTCTCAACTTCCACTTTCACACCCTATCCCATTCCAACTCATGTGAATTTTCCAGCAGGCCATTTTTCTTTTCCTTCAGATTTCTTTAACTCTCGCAGGCAATTCTACATTCCTCGACTCACCCATTCTCCCATTTTCATCCCCCCAACAACCACGCCTACATTCTTCACTCCACCTGTTTCACAGCCCACTTCCAGCCAGTTTTCCCCATCTCTCATCCTCACCCTAGACACTCTGGCCCACCACAGAAGGGCTGTAAAATTAATTGACTATATTGACATGAGTTTCTGGGTGCTCTATTCTGTTCCACTGATCTATGTGTCTGTTTTTATGCCAGATCAGTGCTGTTTTGATTATTGTAGACTCGTAGTATAGTTTGACATCAAATAGCATAATAGCTCCAACTTTGTTCTTTCTCAAGATTCTTTTGGCTATCAGGGTCTTTTTTGGTTCTGTATACATTTTAGGATTATTTGTTCTAGTTCTGTGAAAAATGCCATTCATGTTTTGAGAAGGATTACATTGACTCTCTAGATTGCTTTGAGTACTATGGGCATTTTAATGATGTTAATTCTTGCTACCTATGAACACAGTATGTATCTTTTTTTTATTTGTATCTTCTTCAGTTTCTTTCTTTAATGTCTTATAGTTTTCTGAGTACAGGTCTTTTAACTCATTAGTTAAATTTATTTCTAGGAATTTTACTATTTCTGATGTAATTATAAATGAAATTGTTTTCATATTTTCTCTTTATAATAGGTTGTTATTGATGTATAAAAATGCAACTGACTTCTGAATATTAATTTTGTATCCTGCTACTTTGCTGAATTTGTTCTAATAGTTTTTAGATGACCTCTTTAGGGTTCTCTATAGTATTGTGTCATCTACAAATGATGACAATTTTACTTCTTCCTTTCCACTTTGGATGCCTTTTTCTTTTCTGATTGCTGCAGCTAGGACTTCCAATACTGTGTAGAATAGAAGTGGTGAAAATGGACATCCTCGTCTTGTTCCTGATCTTAAGGAAAACTTTTAGCTTTTCACTCTTGAGTATGTTAGCTATGTGTTTGTCATATATGACCTTTATTATATTGAGGTAAGTTTCTCTATTCCTATTTTGCTGAGCACTTTTATCATAAATAAATGCTGGATTTTGTCTAATGCTTTTTCTTCATTTATGATTTTTATCTTTCATTTTGTTTATGTGATATATCATGTTAATTGATTTGTGGTTATTGAACCAAACGTGCATCCCAAGAATAAATCCTACTTGGTGTATGATCTTTTTGATGTATTGCTGAAATCAGTTTGATAACATTTTGTTGAGAGTTTTGGCATCTATGTTCATCAAGGATATTGGCCTATAATTTTTTTTTTTTTATCATGTCTTTTTCTGGTTCCAGAATCATGGTAATTGTAGCCTTGTAAAATGAACTTGGGAGCCTTCTCTCCTCTTGAATTTTTTGCAAGTTTGAGAAAGATGGGAGTTAATTTTTTGAGTGTTTTGTAAAATACACCTATGAAGTCATCTGGTCCAGGACTTTTGTTTCTGGGGAGTTTTTTAATTACTGATTCAGTTTCATTGGTAGTTATTAGTCTGTTCAGATCTGTTTCTTTTTAATTCACTATCAGAAGATTGTATGTTTCTAGAAATTTATCTCTTTCTTACAAGTTGTCCAATTTGTTGGCACAAAATTGTTCATAGTATTTTCTTATAATCATTTGTATTTCTGAGATGTCAGTTGTGATTTCGCCTCTTTCATTTTTGTTTTATTTATTTGGATGGGTTCTATCTTTTCATAGATGTGTTTGGTTAAAGGTTTAAAAAAATTTTTTTTCAAGAACCAGCACTGATTTCATTGATCTTTTGTATTTTTTAATTAAAATTATTGGGGTTACATTAGTTAATAAAATCAAGTAGATTTCAAGTACACAGTTCAATAATGCATCATATATATATCACATTGTGTGTTCACTGCCCAAAGTTAAAATTTCCTTTCATCATCATATATTTGACCTCTCTTTTGTATAGTATTTTGGACTCTATTTTTTTAATATCCATTCTGATCTTTATTATTTCATTTCTACTACTCACTTTGGATTTCGTTTGTTCTTTTATGAGTTTCTTTAAATGTAAGGTTAGATTGTTTGAAAGTTTTCTTATTTCTTGAGGTAGGCCTGTATTGCTATGAATTTCCTTTTCAAACTGATTTATCTGTGTCTCATAGATTTTGGATAATTGCGTTTTTATTTTCATTTGTCTCAAAGTATCTTGATTTCTTTCTTGATCTCGTTAACTATTTATTTAGTAGCATGATTTAGCCTCCATGTGTTTGAGTATTTTTTAGTTTTCTTTTTGTAATCGATTTCTAGATTCATACTATAGTGATTAGAGAAGATGCTTGATTTTAATCTTAAATTTATTGAGACTTTTTTGTGGCCTAACATGTCTATTCTGGAAGATGTTCCATGTGCACTTGAAAAAAAAATGTATATTCTGCTGCCTGTCTGTGAAGTGTTCTAAAAATATCAATTATATCCTTCTGTCTAATGTGTCATTTAAAACCACTGTTTCTTTGGTGATTTTCTGTCTGGATGATCTGTCCACTGATGTCAAATTGGTGTTAAACTCTCCTGCTGTTATGGTATAACTGTCAATCTCTCCCTTTATGTCTGTCAATATTTGCTTTATATATTTACGTGCTCGTACATTGGGTGTGTAAATGTTTGCAAGATTTATATCCTCTTATTGGATTAATCTCTATGATTATGAAATGTTTTTGTCTTGTATTATAGCCTTTGTTTTAAAATGCATTTAAAACGCATTTTAAAATGCATTTAAAACACATTTTAAAACAAAGTATTACAACCCTTCCCCCCTTTTTTAAAATTTCTGTTTGCATGAAGTGTTTTTTCCATCCTTTTACTTTCAGTCTGTGTGTATCTTTTGATATGAAGTGGGTCTCTTGTAGGCAGCATATGTATAGGTCTTGTTTTTTAATCCATTTTGTCACCCTATGTCTTTTGATCAAAGCATTTAGTTTATTTTCATTTAAAGTAATTGATAGGATGCAATCATTGCCATTTTATTAATTTTTTTTTTCTGATTGTTTTTGTAGTTCTCTGTTTCTTTCTTATGCCCTTGCTCTCTTCTTTTGCATATTGATGACTTTCTATACTGTCGTGTTTGGATTCTTTTCTCTTTATTTCTTGTATATGTCTTGTAGATTTTTGGTTTGTAGTTGCCATTTGCTTCACGTATACCAAGCTATGTTGATAGCAGTCTGTTTTATGTTGGTGGTTCATTAATTTCAAACACATTATAAAATCACTACATTTTTTACTCACCCCTCCATGTTTATGGTTTTACTTCTCTTGTGTGTGTTTGTGTGTATCCCTTAATTTACTGTTATAATTACACATGATCTTTCTACTTTTGCCTTTTAACCTTTGTACAAGCTTTATCATTAGCTGACCTGCTGCTTTTATTATGTGTTTGCCTCTTTCAGAGATTTTTTTTTTTTTATTTCCTGTATATATTTTTTTAATTGTTGATCTTTCTTCTTAAAGAAGTCCCTTTTACTTTTAACACCAATTTTAGAGGAGATGCACTCCTTTAACTTCTTATTGTCTGGAAAACTATCTCACCTTTGATTCTAAATGATAAACTTACTAGACAGTAATTTTTGTTGTAGGTCCTTGCTTTTCATCACTTTGAATATTTTGTGCCACTCCCTTCTGCAAAGTTTCTGTTGAGAAATCAGCTGACAGTCTTATGAGTGCTCCCTTCTAAGTAATTACCTGCCTTTTTTGCTGCTTTTAGGATTCTCTCTTTTGTCTTTAACCTTTGGCATTTTAATAATGATGTGTCTTGGTGTGGAACTCTTTGGATTTATCTTGTTTGAGACTCACTGTGTTTCCTGGACTTGTGTATATGTTTCCTGTACCAAGTTAATAAAGTTTTTGGTTATTATTTCTTCAAAGAGGTTTTCTGTCTCTTGCTCTCTCTGTCTTTCTTCTGCTACCATATAATGCAAATGTTGGTATGCTTGATATCGTCCCAGAGTTCCCTGAAACCATCCACATTCTTTAAAATTCTTTTTTTCTTTTTACTATCCTGATTGGGTGTTTTCTGCTACCTTCTTTTCCAGATCATGAATTCTATCCTCTCCTTCATCTAATCAGATGTCAATTCTCTCTAATGTATTCTTCATTTCAGTTATTGTAGTCTTCATTTCTGACTGGTTCTTTTTTATGGTTTCTATTTCTTTGTTGAGGTTCTCACTGAGTTCTCCTATTCTTTCCTTAGCTTCTTTGATCATCGTTTTAACCAGTGTTTTGAACTCTATCTGGTAGACTGCTTGTTTCCATTTTGTATAGTTGTTTTTCTAGAGTTTCTTCCTGTTCTTTCACTTGGGATATGTTTCTTTGTCTTCTCTTTTTGGCTGACTCCCAGTGTTTGTTGGATCTGCTACATCTTTCAGTCTTGTCAGAGTGGCCTTATTTAGCAGGTGTCCTGTGAGGCTCAATGGTGCAGTCTCCCTGTTCACCTGATCCGGGTGCTCCAAGAGTGTCTCTTGTATGAATTGCTTATGCCCTCTTGTTGTCTTTGAGTCACATGAGTGGGTGGGGATGACTCTCTTGTTGACGGGTTATGAGGTCTGGCCATGAATACAGTGGATAAGCTGCTGTGCAGGTGCTGACCTCATAGAGCAAGAGTTGCTTTAGCAGGGCTCTAGTGCCAGCTGAATCTGCCCTTTAAGTATGTTGTTTGTGGAGCTGTTTGGATGGTATTCTGGTTTAGTCTGAAGCCAACTACTGGGTGTGTTTATTTAGAGCCTCTTTGGAGGAGCTCTGGTGTAGGCCAAGGTCGGCTGCCATTTTTGTCTGGCCTAGGGGCCACCTGGTGGGAGCTATAAAGTGATCTGTGATTGGTGGCCACTTCTACTGGATTTAGAGGCTCTTTGGAGAGGCTATGCTGCAACCTGAGGCCAGCTGCCACTAGTGCCAGATTTGGGACCCTTTGATGGGCACCACAATATGAGCTGAGGTCAGCTGCCACTTGTGCCAGGTTTGTGGCCACTTAGTTGAAGCTACATTCCAAGTCAACACTGGCCACAGCTTATGACAGTCTTGGGGTCACCCGATGTGAGTTACAATGCACATTGAAGCCAGTTGCCACTTATGCTGGGCTGGGAGCCATTTAGCAAGATATACAGTCTGCAGCATGATGCATGGTAGGCTGCTTATGAGGAAAAGCCACTGGAAGCAGCTTGGGCTTGGCACATGAATTTGGTGGGGTGGGGTCTCAGGCCACTACAGCGGAGCAAATCAGATTGGATGCCTTTCTCAGCCTGCCAGTTGGGTAGAAGCTTAACACATGAGCAATGGCAACTTTCCCTGGAGAGAGCTGCATTGACCTCTGCCCCTCCAGGTCTTGCTCTGAAGCTAGTCAGTTCAGTTCCTTCCTCTATGTCTCTGGCACTTTTATAACTGCTGTCCCTGCACTGGAGCCCAGAGTGAGTGAGTCTGTGAGCGAGAGAGTCTGTGATTGGGCCCCTCAAGAGGAACACACCTGGGACTCCAGGAGCCCTCTGTCTTACTAGGATGCAATCCCCACTGTTTTTCACAGCCAGATGTTATAAGGACTCCTCTTCCTGGCACTCACGCTGGGATGCAATGCTGGGTGTTGGGCCAGGAGCCCTCACTTCTCAGAGGGGATCTCCACAGTTGAGAGATTCCTCTTGATTTTTAATTGCAACACCTGTGCATGTGGGACATGCCTGTTCTGCATTTCTGCCTCTTCTACCAATCTTGTCAAGGCGTTTCCTTTAAAGCCTTAGTTATAGAATTTCTCTTTAGTTAATCACTGAGTTGGTTCTCAGTGATGGTTGCTTTGTAATTTAGTTGTTATTTTGATGTGGTAGGAGAAGCTGAGCTCAGCATTTACCTACTCCACCATCTTGAATGGGTATCTGACCCAGTTGCAAGTATTAACACAAGGAGAATTTATTGCTTCTATGTGCATGAGCAGTACAGATCATCCTTGTTAAATAAGTGAAATTTATTGCTGGTGTCATAAATTTTCATTACATTTCATTTACGGGAAAGAAATATATAGTAAAAATAAAACATTGCATTTGAATTCTCTATAAATGAAAGACAACATTCTGTTTCCTGAGGAACTTGTAAAGAGTATATAATAGTCTATGTTTTAAGTGAGAGGTTTAAAACAGTAGCTAATGTTTTTCAGCCAGGACTACAAATATGCAATTAGCATGTTAGAAAGGGACAAGGCAAAAAAACACAAACAAAATCAAAAACAAAATTCATGTGAATAGAGTAAAATTCTTAAAAATATATCTTTATTCCAGATGTAGTTGAAGTAATTTATTATCCTCATTAAGCAGCATAAATAATGAAATGTTATAAACAATAATTAATAATAATGGAATAAAGATCATACATTCTTTATTTGGTTTTCAAATGTAAATATTTCTCTTAATTGTGGATTAACATTTGATTAAGTTAAAACTGTTGGATCAGCAAACATAAAATAAGACAAATTCATCCTTGCATATTTTTCTGCTTTTTATTTTAAGTTAATCACATAAATTCTATCTTATGTCTCTGTTAAAATAACTGTCAACTGAAAATACAGATGACTTAGGAGTAATGTTTCTTTAAGGGAATGAATAGAAAGAGATGATTTACATATCTTTCTATGGTCAGGAAGAGGATATAGTGAGGACAAAACTAGAGCTGGCCAAAAGACAACTTCAAATATTAGGTTGATCAGTGAAACACAAACAGGCTAACTTTAGGAACACCTGTAGCTTTAAATATTATGATTTCTTAGTTCCACCTCAGAATTCTTTCCATATCCTTTAAGCACAAAATAGGATCAGTTCTATGCAAAAATTTTAATAGTACATGACATTTTGTTATTTTCTTATTCTGGACATCTCTTTAATTAATCAGCACATTAATTCTTCCTCATTCTTTCTAATAGCTATATAATATTGCCCAGTATATAGAAGTAATGAATTTATATTTCATTGTTTTTTATTCTTAGGAATTTAGACTATTTCCATTTGATTACTATTTTTATGGTGAAAAAAATGTGTTTGAGTATACATACATATACATAGACATGCACATGGATAGCTATACATACTGCGTGTATATATATATATGTGTGTGTGCATGTACATATATATGTATAATATGTATATATGCACTTGAGTTATTAAATCTACAAAGAAAATTCATAAATTCATAAATATAGAATAAATGTGTGTATGCATACATGTATATAATATGAAAGTATAAGTATGTATGTAATGTATGTCTATATACTCACATAGTGAGCAATTATATCTATAAGAATCATTATTAAAAGTAGAATTTTTATGCTGACGGATATACGTACTTTAAATTTTAGAAACTTTACACAGTTAAATTGCTTTAGATCCTATGTTCGCGGTCACGCATAGAAAGACCTGCTTCACTCCATGATTAAACAAAGGAAACAAGCAAAAAACTCCAGTTTTGTTCTAATATTTTATGGCTTCAAATTTTATGTTTGATTCTTTGATGAAGGTTGAATTTTTGTGGAGAAAGGAATGAGAAAGGAATACAAATTTACAGTGAGAAAATCAAGGTTTAAATAGTGAAATATGATTTGCTAATGGTCACGGGGCTGCAGATATCTAGGACAATGGTAAACAAAGACTGTGAGAATATCTTACTAACAAAAAAATACATTTAAAAATAATAGCATTAATATTTCCCATGTTCTAGATATTTTGGTTGTTCGTTTATTTTAATCCTTTAGTCCAAAGAATCTTTTGTCTTTTTAGAAGTACTGATTTTTGAGACTTAGTTAATACACTAATAGTCAAACAATAACATTCAATAAAGAGTCAAACAGAACTCATGACTTGACTCACCAGAAGGAGCTAATGTCCCTCACCACTCACTCTGTACTGTGCATTGTGGGAAAGGATATAATCCTAAATTACATCCAAAATACTAGCAGAGTCTAGAACTCAAAGAAGTAAAAGGCATCCTAAAGGTGCGGAGAGGGTTACAGTGTTTGAAACAAAAGAAGTATGATACAAGCTGGATTAGTAGGATGTTTAGAAGCAGAGAACTGTTAAGTTTCTCAAATAGAATGAAAAACAGGTTTTTTTGTTTTTTTTTTTACGGGACAAAGCATACATTCAGGACAAACTGATATACTATTTTGGGAGAAATAGAGATTTCATAGGAATCCAGCATGCAGCCAGATTCGTGAGATCTTTCACTGCTACTTTTGTACTTTTTTTTCTGGGGAGTTCCTAAAGGTATTTAAATAGGCAAGAGACATAAAAAAAATATATTATTTAGAGGAATTTCACCTGGCACCAGAGTCTTAAATGAGTTAGGGAGTGGGTTCAGGAAAGTAATGGAATTTATTAAGGAATTTTACTTTTCATGATATAATTAATCCATGCTATGGGGCTGAGGCTCTTATCTTTACCTTAGAAGATTTTTATTTTTATCATTTAAATTTAATTTAAAAAGTTACTTGAGCTTTTGTGTATATTGTTCTTCCATGTGTTATTCATTTTGGTCAGTGACAATTTAGCAGCCTTAGAAATGGTAAACTTACGTGAGAAACTCTTATTCTATATTCTTCCATAGTACCTTTTTTGTGGGCAGTGTTTTTGGTTTTTTAACGTTGTGGGTTACACTGAGGAAAGAAACTCTGAAAAACATTTTCTTCATTTCTAATAGTGCTAACTCTTGTACATGCATCACTTGGCAATAATTAGAAGCAGAGAATCCCCATGACTTTATACAACAGATCCCCAGATATGGACAATGCCATCACTCACAATCAGTCCTTGATTTTGACATGACAGGTGCCAGGTGTTACAGGTTTACTTGTTTTTAATGTAAAAGAAAAAAAAAATGTAAGCATTTTTGCAAATGAAGCAGAACAGATTCTGCTAGCATAAAATGCCTGGCATACATTGCAACAAAGTAAATTCCAGCTGCTTTAACTAAGGACCAAACAACCCATTTCCGTACATTTGAATTACAATGTTCCCAAACCTTTTGTTCTCAAAAACATCCACAAGTGCCTCAGATACTTTAGAAGTATTGTGGATTCTTGCCAAGCTCCTGAAGATGAGCAGACATTGATTGATATAATCACATCTAAGGTCTACTTCTTAGTTCCTAGTTTATTAGAAAATATAATCTGAAACTACCAGTGATCTTCTTTTTTCACACGTTGACAGTTTTTATTCAGTGATAAAATTTAAACTGGAAGAAAGAAAAAGTCATTACCTTAATTTTCATGGTGTTTTTTGTTTGCTTGTGCAAAAGCGCTTACTTATATAGGTAAAATTAATTAGATGTTTACTTATTTGGTTTATCAAAGCATGCCTTGTGTATGCATTAATGAGGGTAGTAGGATAAGCTTGATCTTTCACTAATTTCATGAATTCTTCCATCTAAAATCTTTTTCTCTTTTCCCACATTAGGAAATGTTACCATTATTCAATCAGTTGTTCCTGCAGAAACTTAGAATTCTGGAAACTTGTTTGATCATACAAGTTTGTTTTTTTGTTGTTTGTTTGTTTGTTTTGTTTTTTTTTAATTTTCTTAACCTCATAAGGCAAAATTGAAATGGTGGTGAAATAACTTTTTAAAGGATGTAATCCCAAGACCACAGTAAAGTAAATGTCTTCTGCAGACATGAGATTTTAATGTTTCTGGAAGGTGGAGAGGGGATGGAAGAGTAGTAATCGATATGTCGGTGGGAAAGATTGGCAACTTTTTATAGAGTCAGCGGGATATGCAGCTTGAGAAAGAAATAACTCATCCTATGGACCCCCAGAGAAACATGTAACAGAAAATCTGGGTTTGAAGTCTATCAATGGCAAGATATGAGACTCTAAACAAGGATGTTAATTGAAAGGCTATTCTTTTGGACCAGTTGAGCCTCCCAGTTTGTAAGCAAAATTTTCAGCATTCAGGAATCTAACATACTAGAGGGGTAAAAAAAGTATGAGAAAGGTGTGGAGGGAGGGGTTATTTTTTAAAGGTAAATAAATGAATCATCTGAGGAGATCTAGAGCAGCTAGCACAGTGTTCTTGAAAACAAAGCTTACCTTCTGGCATTTGTGGGTTCCTCAAAAACAAAACCAGAAACATGTCTTGTTTTATTTTTTGTATTTTGCCCAGTCTTCAAAAATCAAAGCCTTTTTCCCTCTAGTCAAACATCCCCCCCATCTTGTGCAATGTCCCCAAGCAGGTTTTTATTGTCTGATTATTAAATGTGTATGGAAAACTAAGTATCACTGAACATTTGAGGTCAGAAAGCAATATGAAAATAAAGGCCCCAAAGAAATAAAAAGTAGAGATAATAATTAAAAACAACTTATATTTAGTTTCCTATGACAACCCTAGAATTAAGGCATTCATTAAAAAAAGAAACATGTTGTTATGAAAATAAAACAACCATGGAAAAAGGGAAAAATATTTGAAAAACCCAAAAATAAAAAGCCCCCAATTATTCCGCAGAGTTTCAAAAATAAAAAAATTGTCCTAAAAAAGAGAGCAAAAGAGGAAAAAACAATGAATAATAATACAAAATAAAAAGAATAATCCAGCAGATTCAATATCTATGCATAGGATACAGTGTTCAGACTGATAGATCTAAACAAATACACAGTAAACATAAATTTATGATTATGAAATTATGGGAAACAAAATACAAAGAGGCCCCATAAGAGGGAAAACTTAGTCAATCTACAAAAGGACAAGGAAAATTCTAGCATCAGACTCTTCATCAGAAAGCTAGATTCCAGAAGATAATGGATAAGATATTTAAAGCTCTAAGGGAGTATTAGAATTACCTAGAATAAAGATCCTTTTACACATGCAAAGGCCCAGGACATTTACCTCCAAAATATCTCTACTAAAGAAATCACTAGTAAAATAAAAGATAGAACGAAAAAATAAAGGGATATGTGGTCTAGAAAATAATGAAACCAAATGTTCAGTAGTGAAATTCTGTCTCAAGGTGAAATCTCAGTCATTGGGCTAGAGACCACCCAATCCAAAATGAAGCCCAACAGAGTCCTCTGGAAAGGAGGGCTCCAGGAAATAAACGGAATTGACGGACTTGTTAAATTTTGAAGATGTATTAAAAAAAACAGAAATTATTTTTTATAATAACTATAAAGCAGGAAATAGAATCTTAGCACATTTTTGGCTTCATAGTGAACAAAATTTTCATAATCAAGTTTTCCAACTGTTGTAATTAATTTATAGACATATCAGTAAGGGCTTAACTATGGTTTATTTTAGCCTAGATGATTCTGCACTTTGTGGCCTTTCCTTCGTCTCAGACTCATCTTATACAAGCCCGTCCAACCTCAGTATACTTCAGCTGAGGTTGGTCTATCAGTCTCTCATGCACACTAAGGTCTCTTCTACCTCAGGGGCTTTAAACAAGCTTTCCCATCTGCCTGGGATTACCCCGACTCATTCCTACTCTCTTTCAGATGTCTCAGATAAATGCGACCTAATTCTCTTCACTAGGTTAATTCTACCTGTATCTCCTTCTTCATAGCACCTGGCATATAATAACTGATCAAAAAAATCCTTGTATGTCATATGAATAAGTGCTATTTTTCTTGCTTACATTTTTTCTGTTTGGTATGGTGTTTTTCATCTTTCATTAAAGACTTTATCGTTTATGTAATTGCTTAAATGGTATGTCTCCTTTGCAATCTTTAATGTCTTGCTCAGAAGAGAACTTATTAACTCTGCCTTTAATTAGTAGCGTGTGCTACTACTATATTATTCTTTACTGGACATACATAAATTGTGATCAGAGGAGACAGAGGGCTGGGTCTTATGTATATAAACCTAGAATAGTTCCATATGGTTATGTATATAAAACTAGAATAGTTCCATATAGTTAGAGGATAACCTCTATAGTTGATAATATGCCTAAAAGGAAGGGCATTCACACTCAATTCTACCATCACCGAACCAACCTTTTTGAACTTCTAAATTAGTCCAGTAAAATCCCTGAATTAAATTTTTTTCAAAAATAATGTTAAATAAGTGTTAAATTTACTTGCAGAAAGATAAATGTTAAAATTTACTTGCAAAAAGTTTTTATTAATATGTGAAATTGTGTTCTTAATTAACTATTACATAATTTACAAAATAAATAAAAATTGCTTTCTGTTTCTTATAACCTCAAGTGTTTAGAAAAGATTTGACACTGTTTTGTAGGTTTCATACATTTTAACAGTTGGATTTTTCTTTTAAAATAGAGGTATTACTTGCATACAAAATTCTTCAAAATTCCTTAAAAATATCATATCTAACTCATTTTTATTCATACGAAGTATCAAATCAAAACTCCATTACTATGGCAGTATTTCTTTTCTTGAACTCTACATAATATCTAAAATTATAATGGGATTCTTTTATATCTGTCCTTTAAAAAATGTGTTTCCATTATATAGTTAGATAAAAATATAACTTACAATTTGGGAGTGTAATAAAAACAGATACTTATGGAGAGATGACCAGTCTATCTACATATGCTTTTTATTTTTTTAACTACTCTTTAATTATTTTTAATTAAGGTCCAAAATTAATTTTGTCACCCTTGAATATTCAAATATTATAGGTTATAACTAGGATATAGTTTCTTGAATGTAACAAATTAAATGTTCTGTGTATGTATGTTTTTCTGTTTTTCCAGAATTGTTTCAATTTCTGCTATTTCATGTTACTAATAGCTATTTCTTTCTTTTTAATAAGTATCAGAAATTAAATTTTAAAATTATTTAATCAGAACTGTTTTTTTTTCTCTTTTCACTGATATTTTTTGAAACCCATTTATTTTCTTTTTTAATGTTTCTTTACTCAGCTAGTAAGAGTCAAATCTAAAAATCATGTTTCTGAGCTTATGGAACAGGAAAGGTTTATTTCTCATTCACACTCAGTATGTTTAAGTCAATTCTCCTCCATTTTGTAGCAATGACAGTAGGACATGTAGCTTTCAAAGTTGTATAGTACCAGAAGAGGAAAAATGTTATGTTTTTTAAGGGTGAAAATTGTTTCTTATCATTAATCCTGTTGACCAGAACATGGCCCCTAAAAATTTCAAGAGATGATGGGAGTCGTGAGAAAGCAAAAGCCTTAATAATCCTGGGAACCACTAAGCAGTACAAAGTTGCAGTGAGCTGATTTTTAGTTTTTAAAGTTCCAGTTTGATAGTAAACAAATATATACATATTATGGTCACCTCAAAATTATTTATCTCATTTCAATACCTATTTAATTATATATATAAAATGAAAAATAAATAATGTAAACCCTGAAAAATAATGCTTCAGCTCTCTAAACCAGAGTAATCAAGCCACATATCATGACTCGGCTTGCCCACAAAAAACAGTTCCAAGCCCACTTTGTGTCAATGGCCTATTATTCCCTGTCACACTCATTTCTGATGCCCTACCAATTGGAGCTCATCTCTGATTGCTTCGAATTCTTGGCTCCGTTTTATATATGTGACCCTTCTCTTGCTCCTCCATAATTAGTGTTGAGAGCTAGACTTCAGATTCCTCTTATGAATTTAAACTTGATTCACTACAGAAATTATATGTGAGACTTCAGCTTTGGATGGAAAATCACTAATTCTCATCCCTCAGAGGCAATTTTTTTAAATATGCTAGTGTCCATTGAAAGAAGTGTTTAGGCATCTGTTGTGTAGGTAGCCAAGATTTATTTAAGCCATATGTGAATATTGTCTAGAAAATTATTTCAAACTCTAAGGAATCTTAAAGTAATTTTTAAGATAATACATAGAAATTTGCTCTCTTCAATTTATCCAAATTCAATATTTAATAAGCAACATGTGTTAATTTCCACTAACAAGATGCAATAAGCCCTGATTTTTGCTCTTTGAGGATAAATTTATTATTTTACAAGCTCCTATCTAAAAATATTCCTTATAAAAATAATCTATTGTTCGTTGACCCCTGACTGAAAAAGCACTCATATAAGACTTTACTAATGGTATAATGACAAATATTTATTGTGTAGCTATTAGAGAGGTTTTATTATGTTCTCATGAATATTAACTTCCTACTAATTAATTGAGGTAACTGTCACAATGAGTTAGAAATGTAGATGGCAGTGATTAAACCATGTCGTGTGTATTAAATAGGCATCATATAAGATTTTAAAATATATATCTCTAACAGCTAAATATTTAAATTTGTTCTCTTCCATTTCTTTTTCTCAGACATTTAAAAGTATATTTATCTTCTTTCTTTTTTGTTCCTCAGTTTGCTATAACTTACAAAAAGAAAAGAAGCCTTCTAATTTAGAAAAAAATATATGGTATTCAACAATCAAATAATGTGTTTTGTTTAAAAAGATTTCAAAAGCAGGGACTTAAATATAATAATTGCAATTAAAATATGGTTTCTATTATTTAGTGATAGAGAGTATTTATTCTCATGGATAGGCTATTGTAAAAGAGAATTATAATGATTCCTTGTGTACAATTGTACATAATTACTCAACAATCTAACATCCCCGTGGAGAGCATGATTATACATTCTTCTTCACTTTCATGATGTGTAAATGACTCCCAGAAACTCTACTCATGATAAAATCCTTCTGCATTTCTAAAATTTATTGGTAGTCCATAATACAGTCATTTGCAAAATGAGCATATATTGGTGGAGCAGAAATTCTTCACAGTAATTACCCATTCCAAAAAATCTCTAAAATAAGTTTCCAGTACACACTGCACTATAGTTATAGGTAGGTCAAATAATGGGATTCCTTATCACCCTCCATGAGATTATCCCTTACTTAGTGATCCATTACTGGCATAGTAAGGGTTTAAACAAAAACTATTTATGATAAAACTAATAATAAGCTAAAGTCTGGAACATTTTATCCTCTTAATATAATTAAAAGATAATTTTTAAAGACTAACAATTGACTTTATAGGCACACAACAGTAAAGATGTGGACATCTTAATGGCTTTTCTTAATATTAACTAGTAGTGACTTTCACTAATATTGATCCATTTAATAAACTTTTAAATAAGAGAGAAGATCAATGCAATAAGGAATGAGGATATGTTTTGTTCATTATAAGACTAACCAGTTTTTAGAGTTCAACCAAGAAGAAAGCACCATAAATTCTAGCAATGATCATGATATTTAGAGGTAGTCACAGTAAGCGGATCTGAGAAAAATACAACTAACTGCTATATTCTGTGCCTCAATTTGAGCCCTTTATATGACATATCCTGTGAATTTTTACCAGTAATGAAACCAAAAATCAGAGAGATTAAGTAATTTCTTCAGTGTCAAATAACCAATAAGTGATGAAATCAGAAATTTAGTCCTGGTCATCCAATTCCAGAGCTTGAATTTAGTTGAAGCTAGTGGAAATAGAGGATAACAAACAAAAAGAAAAAAAAAACATTTTTACTTTTGAAGACATCATAAAAATTTTCTTGATGGTATTTCTCCTTCTCTAAATTTTTAACGAGTAAAGGAACAGATTAAACAAAATAAATGTAATCTTAGGAGTGAGGCAGAAGTATAAACTGATGAGACAACAGTAACCAGATTGTGTTCTTTGTGAACGAAGCAAATTTAACCGCATCTTTCCATTAATGACCTGAAGAACTGAAGTGCCAGCCCTGAATTATTGCAATGAGGATTGTTTACTCTGGTTAAATGAATAATAAGATCAGTTTCATGAGATTTTTATAAAATCTTTCTCTTAAAGATACGGAAAAAAGCACAACTTTATTTGTACTTTAAGAAATATTTTCCAATTCCATATTTATGCCATAACTTGATATTCATTGGTTAGAACACAGAATCAGTTATCAGAAATCTGGGGCATTGGCCTACATTACTACTCTTTGACATTCCATAATAGTTATGTCTCTGAACTTAATACCTGTCTTCAATTATAAAATTAGGCTTTTAATATGTGCCTAACTTATTTCGTGGGCTTGTTTTTGCAATGAAGTGGGGTATTTTATATACATATGTGTGTGCTTGCATATACATTTACATATATAGCTGTAGGCAGTATATATAAATGAAAATAATACATATACTAAACCATCGAATAACCTGCTAACCTGCTACTGTTTCTTTGTATAAATTAACTCCATTTAAAATAGTTCTTAGGGGGAAGGACTCCATGCTCAGGGGTTAGAACACTAGTCTTGTAAAATAGTTCTTACATTGAAGTAATGCCTTTCGTTACCACAAACCCATTGATTAGTAGTATAATTTTTGTATTTATACAAATTGAGATTATAAACATACAAAAACACATGCTTAACAAAGTCACTTTTCCAGTCTAATTAGCTTTGCTTTGTTTAGTTAAGTACAGCAATAATTTCTTCAGAAAGAAGTCTGATGAACTACCATGGAAAGTTAGAATGGAAGATAAAGCAACAGAGTTCGGACCAGATCCCAACATACATTGTAATTTATCTTCTGTCTCTGTTTCCCTCTGAATTCCTGATGGTTTTAAAGCAGAAACAACAGTTAGCCTCTTTTTTCAAGGTTCCATGTCTTCTTTTTGGATCAGCTATCTCCTTGAAAACAAATAAATTTGAAATAACCCCCGTACTTTTACCATTTCATTTCTTTCTTGTAATAATATTTTCAAACAGGAGGAAAAAAAATATGAGCTTTTTCTTGATTAATGATAGTCTAGTTCTCCCCTTTTTTGCAATTTCATGCCAGATAGGGGTATTTCTTTTTAGAGTACATGTTGAATGCTAGATTTATAAATAAACAGAAAAAAGTCAAGATTTAGACGTGTTATTTTACACAGTTCTATCTATTTTTGAGAATAGAAGTGCTTGGAAAAAATATCTGAAACACGATGGGCAGACAATAGGTTAATATTTATAATAAACAAAAGGCTTTTAACAAATGCCAAGGAGGCAAAGCACCCAATGTAAATTATATCAAAATAAAGGAAGCACATTCACATGGAAAACCTATATGAAAAGATATTCAAACTTACTAGTTGTCAGAATGCCACTTATATTTACAATGAGTTAAAATTTGTATCCCTTAGACTTGCAAAAAAAAAAAATTAAAACCTGTAATAGTAATTGCTGCCTGGGATGCAGAAAAAATGCTGGTGGACGTGTGAATTTTCATAACCGTTTTTTTCATGTTTATTGACATATAATTGACCTACAAAGTTGTAAGATAGTGAAAGTGTACATTATAATGATTTGATAAACAAACAGATTGTGAACAGATTCCCCCTGTAATTAACACATCCATCACCTCTCGTACTTGTTTTCTTTCTTTTTTTTGTATGAGAATATTTAAGATATTGGTGAGAACAATCATTTTAAAAACATTCTGGCAACATCTGCTAAAATTAAAATTTACATACTCTTTGACCTAGCAACCTGCTTCTCAAAATCTATCACACAGATATAAAACCACCAGTGCTTACTAATATATGTAAAATTATTTATTTGAAGCATTGTTGATAGTGGCAAAATACTAAAAATAGGTTTATGGTCCATCAATATAAGGATAGCTAGGGTAAATTGTAGTGTATTTACACAGTAGGATATAATGAAGCCATGGAGAAAGGAAGGGAAGAAAAGGAGGAAGGGAGGTAGAGAGGAAATAAAAGAAAGAAAGAAGGAAAGAAGGAAGTTATTTTTCTGAAGAATAGACAATTTTCAATAAGAGGTTATGAACATTTCCAGGATAATATTGCTTGGATTCATTCCATGTCATTACTTTCAGTTTTGATTCGTGGGTTATGTCATACATGTTGTTTCATTCTGTGCAAATATTAAAAGATCAATTTTTACCATTTAAAACAGGAAAACAATTGTTAATATTTGTAATGTTTTACTATAAATACTATCTTCTAAATGACTATCACAGCTGGATAATCACATTTAAAAATCTACCCTAGTAACAGCATCAGTTAATAGAAAAGAACTGAAATCCTGTTTTCTTCATGCTTCATCTGAAACTATAAAAACTAATTTTAAAAAGCTATTTTTTATGAGAAAATACAAGATAATTACTTGAAATAACTTCTTGATATAATTGTTATAGAAGACTAGTTTTGGAGGTTTTTGTGAAAAAATAAATACTCTTTACAAGATTGTAATTCTAAGAGATATATGTATTGAAGAGAGCAGGAATACCATCCTTAATTTTAACAATTTATATACTATCATTGTTATGAAATAAACATCTAGAAAGATTAACATGGCAGAATTAATTAAAATAATAAATATGTTATTAACCATTTTGCTCCCAAGTTATTGGATTATCTTGAAAGGTTTGGTACCAGGGATTCCAAGACACAAATTACATGCTTAATGAATATTACTGTATGATAAAATTAGACCTTAAGTTACCCACATTTTCTAGTGTAAAAAAAAAAAGTTCATTCTGTTAATATAGAGGTAAGTTTTATAATGTAAACATATCTAAAGAATGCTAAAACAAAGGAACTATAAACTAAAATTGAAAGAATATTTTAAAATTTTATTTTAGTACTCAAAGCTATCATGCATACTTAATGCTGTAGCTGAGGTTTCATACATAGTTCTGATCCTTGTATAATTATAAGATATTTGGAAATTGTTATCATGAAGATGTTTTTCATGCTCCCAAAGCAAATTTTAAAATGCTATGTATATTCTATTTGTACTTAAAATTTTTGATTAAGCATTCTCACTTAAATATTCAAATTTTATTTATAATGTATACTTTTCTATTTCAAAAAAGCATATAAAATAGCTTACAATAATATCTTTTTAAATCATGTACGTTATATACATAAAATAGAAATCTAGAAAGAATAGCAAACATGGTACATACACTAGCCCTCAGTGTCTAGAATATACATACAAACAAATAAATTAGTTATTCAAAAGAAAGAAATGTTTGCAAATGATTTAATTCTACATCAGCTAATGATATGGGTGATAAAGATAAAAGAAATGAATAAATGCAGTCACACATTTATCACGCTCCTGACAATGCACAAATTTCTGAAAATAATTGTTTTCCATCACCACTTATAAAACTTTATTTTAGGTAAGAATTACTTATATTAGCCTAAATTTTTGAAAAAGTACTCTACAGTAAAACTTGATAAAATCATTTCTGCAGAGGTATGAGCTATTGAGGTCTAGGTACATAATGCTTAAATGGTCTCCATTCGAATAGGGAATTTATAGCAGCTAAAGGAGTAGATAGAAAGCATGTTCTTTGGGATATTTTTATTTAGTTAGTTTCTCTCACCCAGGCTTTTAAAATGAGCTGAAAAGAAAATAAATCAAAGTTAAGAACTTTAGTTACAGCCTCGCACTCTCATATTTTATGTAGACTTAGATACTACACAGGCAAGTGTTAGGAAGCTTAGTATGTATACTAATGATGGTGAGGGTCACACAACCCACTGGTCCGCTAGGGTAATTTAATGCTCAACTGAACAATAAGGTGCTTTGCTTCCTTTTTTTTCTGTTATTAGAAAAATTTTAATGCCATTGTTATGTCTACCTGGCTAATATAGGTAAGCTCCTTAACTATTTACACCGACCCCCCCCAAAAAAAGGTATGATCCTGGTTTTCTCACTGGATAAACCTGATAAACTTCTTAGATTTATGATCATTACTAGGTAATATGCACTTTTTAATGTAACTTCTGTAAAATTTTATTTGATCATCTGTGTGTGACCTAGAAGTCGAAACAAGGTAGCTTCCACTGCACACTTTGTTTTCTAATATTGACCATTTGAGGACCTCATATCCTTTTCCTAGACAATTTGGTAGCAAAAAGTACAGTAGACTTCTTGATATAACATTTAAAGGAAAGAAACTTTTGTGCCATTTCACATAAATATATATCTATAGTATCTATCTGTTCACCTATCTATGTATCTATTTATCCACCCATCTATAGGTGAAGATAGAGATAGATAACTATTATTATATTGCAAGAACACCTATTAATATTTTCTCTTTTCCATACAAATGAATTATGAAAAATATTGATTATTTACTCTATAAAACAGTATTAGAAAACATAATTTTGATTGTCAAGCCTTCAAAGTTCCTTTAAATTCCTGAGATTGCGTCTTTTCTGTAATAGGTTATGGTGTTTAAAATCTATGAAACTTAATGAGAATAGCTTGTTTATATATAAAGCTTAAAGTATTTAAAGTATATTAAATTGGTGGTTGTTTAGCATCTATAAATCATTAAAATAATGGAAAATAACCCAAGCACAAATGGAGTAGAAATGACTGTAACAAAATAGTTTTAAAAATAGTTTGAGAATACATTTAGAAAAAAAATGTTCTTGAAGAAACCATAAACTTTTGGAAAAAAAGTTTTACCTAAATGTGTATGTGACTAATTGTTATAATGGACAAAATTTCTCCACACTCCTACTGTCACTACCAGCAACAGGGCAACTCTCTTCAATTTGGCTGTTTGATTTAGACATATGGAAAAGGGAAGCGATTATTAAAGTTATCTTCCAAACTTGCCTATCCCACTTAAAATGAGAATTCCATGCAGTGAGATTTTATAGATTTGTCAAAAAATGATAGGGAATGACATCACAAATATAGATATTCCCCAAATCTAGGAATTCCTGGTTAGTTCTAGGCTGACTTCATATTGATTTTTTTTTTCCCCCATTTCCTAAGTCTAAATCTCAGATATTCAGTCCATTTGCCTTGCTATTCATGGCTACCACCAACTGCTTCTCAAGCTGCGATCCTGTGCTAACAATTCTCTAGAAGATACAGTATTTTTACCTTTCCTCTGCTCTTTTTAAAGAGAGTTTTTGTTGTTGGTAGTATCAGAACAGAAAAGGGACTAATGTAATTGGAAAGTAATTGGGAAATTACAGTTATAACAATAACAAACACTTGCAGGAATAGTTTCTGGTCTTCCTTGAAAGACAATTGGAGTTTGAAAGCCTAAAGCTGCCCTTCTTACTCACTTTCATTAATGTTTCGAGTAAGTCTCGAGTCTTACTGTTGCTGGAAGAGCAAGCTTATCTGCTTACTGTCTAGACTGTAATCTCAAAGAGCTATCCCAAAGGGTAAGTAGACTAAGGTTGAGAGTGACTGTCAGTTATGAGAATGACTATAAAATGACTTACTTTATTCAACCAGTATTATAAGATCATCATTTATGTGTGCGAATTTATATACTTCTGGTTCTTAAAATCAACCTCATGGAGGATAATTTAGCAGGTAAACTGGGTGGCATGCAGCCTATATAGCTTTCAGTCATCAACCATTAAATAAATGGCCAAGACAGCATTCACGTCAAGTCTGCCTGATTGTCACACACCATCCCCTTTCTGCTTCATGACAAATACAAACTTCTTAAAATTCTCTTTTCACAAGCCCAGATTCATCTGTCTTGTACTATTTTCTGTTATACAACTTTCATGGTCTGGTGTTCAGACAGATATTCCTCATTTCTAGGTGAGGTTTTAATTCCTTAAATCATAATGATGATTGTCTTCGGCCAGCTTTCCAACCTTATATGTTCATTCTTATTTATTCAAATATTACTTCATCACTCTTTTCCCCAGAAGTCTTATTCTCTTCATTTTACTCTCTTCTCTGGCCTGCAAGCTGTTGAAAGCATATTTTTCTATTTTTCTTCCTTTCAAGAAGTCTACTAAGGCTTCCAGGCCTTAGGAGCTCTAAGCTGAACATATTAGTTTATGGAACGCTATTAAATATGATTTTACCTATCCTGTAGATGAGAAAACTGAAGCTTATAAAATTTAAGTCACTTGCTCAGTCTTACGTAGCTCTTAAATGGGGGAATCTTGAGATTGAACTAGGTCTCTATTTAACCAGTATACAATACTGCCTTCCCCAAAATGAGGCATTTAGAAGTTTGATTTATCATACTCTGTATCCTGCTCTATAATAATTCCTACAGTCAATTTTCCTTCAAATACAGGATTCCAAATCTAGCCTCAAATCAGTAAGAATGTTTACTAGTGGTAGAAAATGATACGTGGTTTTTAAAAAGAAAAAATATGGAATTTGAAAAAAATATCATATTACTTTAGTAGTATTTTAAAATTGCCAAAGAATCATCTTTGGGAACCCTTTTATTTTTTGCACATCCTAGTATGGTTTCTTTCTATATTATTCATAACAATTTCCTAAACCTTACCAGTTCTTGAATTTGCTTGATTTTTTTTTGGAACCAAGGTATTTAAGATGGAAAGTACGTGTGTATGTGCACACGCACATATGTGTTTAATGAAAGATTTGATTTGTTTATTAAGGCTACACACACACACACACACACACATGCACGTGTATATATATATATAATCTCCAAAGTACTGATCCTAACTTCGAATACTACATCTATCTATCATGGTAATGATTTGATAACTCAGTAGTTTGAATAAAAACATTTGAATATAAAATATGATTGTTAGGATGTAAGTATGTTCTTTGTTTTTAAAATGAAGGCAGCGTAACAGGAATTCTATAAGCAAGATGGAGAAATAAACTCAGAAATCAGTAACTAAAAACAAACAAGAATTCATAATTTCACTAGAGGCCCATCTGTCATTGTTTCATTTTATGCAGCTACTTTTCAGTTGTTAGAAAAATTAATGCCATGATCCTATATTTGGTATTTTTTTATTTAAGTCATTTATATAAGATCTAACCAGTCTTACATTAAAACATGTTTATATGCTTTAGGAGAATCATGATTTTCAAAAACGCCTGTATTACAGATCTCTAAAAACCACATTGTTAGTCTGAGTTGTGACAGGTTCACACTGACAGCTATCACCGCTGAAATGCCAACAAAAACAGTAATTGCTTTTTTTCTCTAGGATCAATTTTCTTGCCATAATTCGGGCTGCTGAACAATCATTCAATCATTCTTTTAGTTCTGATTCTTTAACAAACTCCTTCCCCCTCACCCCCCACCTAGGATCAATATTTGATTCAGGAAGATTTTAATAACATTTGGAAGCTCTGAATCTTTCTCCTTTTGTTTAATTTCTTTAAAATTCCTCATGAATCATTATAATTGTAATAAAAAATATCCAATCAGCTATATTATGCTGTTAAAACCAATATCCTTTCCTGCAATTTGTTTGAGGGGCATTGGACATTATCAAGTGTTGATAAGTAAAAGATAAATAAAAAGTATCTGCTAGAAATATTGAGAATTTTAATTAAATAATATTAATTTATAAGGTTATCCCTGTAATAATAATAGTAATCATATTAAGTAAACATTAATAAATAAAAAGCAATTGGCTAATCTTTTTTCAAAACATAATTCTATTTTTTCACCTATGGCCAAATTGAGATAATTTAATGAGCAATCTAAATAGGACGCTCCTTAAAAGCAGAAGGATGCATTTTCAAAACTAGGAAGATAAAGTGCAAACTTGACATTAGAATTTATCTATCTACTGTGAAATTCTCTGAAGCAAGTTCTTTAAAATGTCATTGAATAAGTTCTTAACCTCTCCAGGTTTTTCCACACCCAATTGTTCTAGTTCATTTATTCTTGCCTCTCATATCACATTCATGCTTGCAGTTCTTCAGCTGGTTAGCTGCTCTCTGCTCTCAGTTCAGTCCCCAGCCTCAATGCCAGACCGTGTGTTCTACAAATACAACATGTGTTTCCCAGTTCAACAATTTAAATGGGGTTGGATGGAGTAAATAGTTATAAATGCTAAGAGATTTTATTTACTGATCATAATATTTCATAATTTTTTTTCACATATTCTCCTTCAAGGACTTTGTCTTCCTCTTGCAAAGTAAATGTGGAAATATTTTGAAATATGAAATTTTCATAAATTGTCCAATTGCGTTGTTGGTAGTAGTCATGAAAAGATTAAAATTCTTTCCTGAATTGGATATGAAAAACAATATCTGGAAATAATTTTACCATTTTAGTTTGCATAGGCATGATTCTTAGTGAGAATAAACTTAAATCTGAGTATTATTTTTTATTTTTGCTCATACTCCCAAATAATGAGTTTAAAATATTTTTGAGCTTATAGATTGCAATACACAGTGACAAACATCATCTTATTAGATATTCATAATAAGCCTCTAATAACCTTAGGGTTTATATTGTAAATTAAAAAAAAATTCCCAAGGTTAAGTGACTTGTGCAAGGTTATATCAATGCAGATACTTTCAATTGCAAATAACAAAAACACAATTCAAACTCATGTAAATAATAAGGAAACATTGTTCACATAAGAGAGAAGGCAGGTTTCAAGGCTGACTTAATCCCATGGCTCCAGCTATGGATCCACTTCTCTGTGATTTTTTTTTTTTTTAAATCTTTTCCACCATATATTTTTTGTGTCATTCTTAGGCTAGGAACGAAGTAGCAAGAGGAAATACAGGTCTCAGATTTCTCTGAGGAAATGTCCAGCAAGGAGAATGACTATCTCTTTCTGTGGATAATTTAAAATTAAATTCAGATTTTCTAGAAGCTTTATAACAAGCTTTACTTCACCCTGTGGCCCAAATATGGTCTCATGCTCATTTCTGATCTCATTTATGTTGATAGAGGTTTGTCATTCACTGATAATTTTTTTATTATTTCTCCTTTATAATAATTATTAAAATTAGAATAATAAGTAAATAAATATTGTGTGTTTATTACACAGGAACAGTAAATTAAGTGTTTAATTTCTCTCATCTGTGTTAGAATGTAAGCTCCTCAGGATAGGATTTGTCTCTTACTGTAACACAACATACCTAAGTCCCTTAAATATAGTAAATATTTAATAAATATTTGGTTTTTAAGTTAATAAATGTGAGAGAAGTTCCTGTAATTATTCTCATGTGTCATTTAGTATTTTATTTAGATCAGGCGGGGACTAGAGGTTATCAACTCTTTCTGGGGGCAAAATATACTAGGAGATATTTAAGCTGTTATCCTTGTTGTGCAGGATCTTAGTACATTTCTATACTTTCTAGTCATTTACTGTCAATATAACAGGTGCAAAGACTCCATATTTACTCATTAACAAAATGAGGCTGCAAAAGTTGTCTCACTTTTCTTTCTTAAATTAACTGCAATTCACAGAAGTTCAATAACTCTGGGTTAAACTTTGCCTTCTCTTTAATTATTGAAGCCACTCCAGAGTTTACATCCCCAAAGGGATAAAAATTTATTTCCTTATTCAGGCAGAAAAAAACACTAGAATTCCTCCTTGCATCCTTGCATTCAAGTTGATGCCCAGGTACATACAGTTCAGCTGATCCATATGTTGCCTTACTGATTTGGCTCATTGTACAGATTCCCTCTATCCCTCCAGGCTGGTGATATCTAACTTTAAGGCTCATCTCTAACAAAGGGTTCTCAGACTGCCTTCTAATATTGCAAATCTTGGTACTAACCAATATCATTACCTACACAGCCATCTGTCTGGCACCAAGTGGTCCCTGGAGTGTTGATTTGGACCACACATAAATCTACTACATCAAACCACTTTGCCCTTCTCTTGAGCTGACCCATATCTAAAAGTCAGATTATTGTCGTTTTACTCCTCAAAACATAAAGAATCCACCTATAAGCTATTTTTTCTCCAAATTTGTTCATACAAGAGCAAACTTATTGTTTACAGACTTTCTATCTTCAGTAACTTTCGGATAATTCATTTGTCATCTCTCCTAATATAATCTCTAGTAGGATTCTCACAATATTAAGTGCCTTTCATGTTGGACTTTGTTTTTGTTTTTAGATACACACTGATTTATATAGATCGGTGAGGCAAACTTGAAAAGCAAAATCCCAGGAATAACCAATTATTTCATTAGGCCCAGTTAGTACTCTATTAGACTATACTGAGATATTAAATAATATTCACATTCATATTATGAAAAATGTTATTTTTGAAGTGAAGAACTTATATCCTCTATGACATGAATAGTTACATTTGAATAAAATAGAACATCATAAAGTTTTCTCTTCCAAACTAAAGCAGAGGAATAAGAAAATGCCATAGTGTTATTCATGAGAAATTATGCTACCTCATCTACTCTCCTGGGTTCTCACTAGCCATGTGGACACATCATAATATCTCAAAGTCTGGAATGCTTCATCTGCAAATTTGGTGTAATAATAATACATAATCTCTAAGGTGGAATATAGGATTACAGGAGATAAGGCATGTGATTCAATTAGCGGCTTTGTGCCTGGCTCATGATAAATACTTGAAAGAGTACTAAAGAGATCCTTGTGTGGTAATTATCAAACATTTTTTTTTTTAGTTGAATTAGATGCATTCTGGAGGCTTGCTGGTACATTTTAAAAATAATTATTTAGAATTTATTTTCTTGCTCTTGAGCAGTTGCTATTTATCTTGGCTCCTATTCATATTTCTGAATCTTCCTTGTTTCCCCCTGCAGTGAAGGTTTAGGCCTGGATAGAGAGGTCAGAATGGAATGGAATTACATATTCCTGATTCTTTTTCCAGGTTTAAACCTAACTCCTAGAATTACATATAACAATGTTCGGCTGTATTTAACATATTTTAACTTATTTCATCTTTTTCAGCATCTCTACAAAAGTCTCAGGGAAATCTTATTATCGCATTTTACATATTCAGAATTGGTCCTCAAAGAGGTTAAATGATTTTCCTAAGATCTCGTGTCTGGGAAATGGTAGGATGCTAACTAGATTATAAAACTCAATGATATTTTCTGTCTATTATCTTCTCGGTATCTTTCAAATCACAACCTTAAAAAAAAATACATTTTACTTAAAGTTTCTTTCACTCTCCAATACATTAACTAGGCAAAACCGTGCTTAAACTATGCCATTGCTGTGAGCAAATAGGATTTGCTGATAGAAGAATGAAGTGTTAGGAGATGTGGGGGACAATTAATTTTTCTGTATAACAATGGGTTATTCATCTTTAACAGTGAGAGTATCTCAATGATTAGAAGAAGTTTGCTAAGGCAAGTAACAAGGCAGAATCTAATTAGTTCATCCCTTCATCATGAGTTCCAGAAATGTTTGGTGATTTCCTGGAAGGACTCACAGAACTCAGAGGCAGTTGTACTCATGACTATGGTTTATTACAGTGAAAGGACGCACAATAAGATGAGCATGGGAAAAGACACATTGGCAGAGTCTGGAGGAATACACGCACAGGATTTAGAATGTCCTCCCTTTTGGGGAGTGACACAGAGAATGTGCTCGTCCTCCAGCAGCTTAATGTAGGAACACATTTGCAGTGTTTCTACCCAGGAAAGCCTGCTATAACCTCAGTCCAAGATCTCTGTTGGGAACTGGTCATAGTCACTTTCTGCCTGTGTGATCAGCCCCAGTAATAGAAATTCCAGATTCCCAAAAGGAAAGCAGATATTCAGGCTGGTATTTTGAATTCAGTGTCTCAGGCAAACAAAACAGCCTTGTCAGTGTAGAGAACTTCAAAAGCCAAATCCCTAGGCACTAGCCAAGGGCCAGGCCTGTAGCAAGTCCATCTTAAGAGCAATATTAGACCTGCTGTGTTAATTCTGTCCTATACATTTTACAGTGCCAATATGTAGGGGCAGTAGAACACAGCAGAATTTTGAATGAAAAATATGATAAAGAACATCAAATAATGATTATCTTCTGTTATCAGTAAAAGAATTATAATAATCTAAGCCTGGTTTTCAAAATTGTTTTCAAAATTTCACTTTTGTTGAAAAGACAGTAGAAATCAAAATGGTTAAACATAACTCAGGAACACACGTAACTCAGAAACAGGCTTGTTTGCCTGTTCTCTGTAGCACCCTTTAAAGAAAAGTACATTGTTTTTGTAAACCCAAAACCACAGTGGTTGAGAGAGATGCACATGGGTATTTAACATAGACAGTAGGCCATGGCAAATGTTTTAATAAGTGTTCAAAGGATTAAGGAAGTGTAAGAAAAGGGAATATGAATTCTCTTCAAAAAGATTTAAGAAGGCTCCAGGAGATAGTGACATTTGAGCTCTATCATCCTTAAAGATAGTACAGAGATAGTTCATTTTTGTTACAGAGAACAAATACAGAGAGCTGTGAATGTATAACATTATATACTTTGATGTACTAAAATGCGACACAAGAATATACATTATTATATAATATAATGGTATGTTATATTTATATTATTCTAAATATTAATTACCATAATATTAATTACAACTCAGGTTAGAAGTATGAACTGAACCAAGGTTGTAAGAGCTTTGAGTTCCATACCAAAGGGACTGATTTACTCATTTTCTATCTAAAAAGAAGAACCATCCCATTTGTTATTAAGTAGCAAATTATTTCCCACAATATTAGAAAAATCATGTGACAGCACTGGTGATAATGTTTATCATTTAGGAAATTACAGGGGTTTTAGGAGCTCTGTGCTAAGAACTGTGGAGGAAGACCAAAATATATTTCCTATCATAAATCACACTATCACAACTGGTTCTTTATGTTCCATATGGATCTGATTTTTGTCTCATTACCTATACAAAAAAGAATAATAAAAAAAATTTAGCAAAACCTGACCTGATTGTTTCGGTATGTTTAAACAAATTCCCTGTGGAATCATATTATATTTATTAATAAACATTCCAAATTCATCGTACTGAAATTATTATCTGATACACATATACATTTAGACATTCTAAATAATTTTTTACCCAATCATACTGAAAATTTTCTATTCATATTTTTAGAACCCATATTTGAATATGACTTCCTACATTAATATGACTGAGTTAAAACGTTAAGAAAATCCTGAGAGATTCAAAATGTAGTAATTTATTCTAAATGCTAGGTGCTACATGTACTTATGTCTATAAAAAGGAAATTACCGTATATAAAGTGTATAATTACTGTATTAAATATTATCCATTTACTTTAAAATTATCTTTCATTTTATACCTAATTTGTAGTATTTTATGCTTTTCTATCAAGTTTTTTTGTTTCTCTTCAACTGGGACAAGATGTACTTGAGATGGTATTAGAAATAGTTCAGAAGCAAAACTTAAGGAGACCACTTTATTGAGGACATTATTCATGTAAACTATTTTCAAAAATATCAAAGAGCCACTAAAATGGGTCATAGTCTACAAATGATAGATTTGGGTTTTGAAACAAATGTTGCATACTTTCCTTCTTTAAAACCATGCCATTCTGAGGAAGAACTAATTATCTTACGGCTCTAAGTCTACTATTGCCAAATGGTCTCACAGTTAGCAACAGAAGAGAAATGAAGCACAGAGCAGTAAACCTTGGGGATTCATTTGGCCTCTTTTCAAGCCAAGATTGTTCCTATGGTGTCAAACAACAATTAAAGAACCTGAAATTGAAGGTGACTCAGAAAAGGGCAAACTGAAAAGTGTAACTCTTTCAATCAGGTCATCCACATCACAGTAAAAGAATAACCAGAACATAGTGTAAAAATAAGAAGAAAGGGACATTTTAAAAAGCAGAGATAAATAGGTAATTATCCTTATGGATATGTGGAGAAGTAGAACAAATACTGACATTATAAATACTATAGACCTTTGCTAACTACCTATGTAATCTTCAGAAGTCATATTTTCTATCTCTAGGCCTCAGTTTCCTCACAAATAAAATAAGAAAGAATTGGGTTCTTAAGCTTTTTTTAATGCTAACATTCTATAAATCTTTATATAAAATTACATTTTTTTTTTCCACAAATGTAATTTAATGTAAGCACCATAAGAAATATACCTTGCCAATCTTGGCCCAGCACATAGTATAGGGCCTGGCACACAGTAGGCATTCAAAAGAGTATCTGTTGAATGAATGAATGAGCCAGAAAATAAAAGTGAGGGTGAGTGGGTTTGTTGAATGACTATGAGTAGAAGGATAGCATATGCTATAACAGACATTGCTGCCTGGACTTAATTTCTCCTTCCTCTTTAATATAAACTGAGCCCTGATGGTAGGCAGGGTGGGTAAAAAGAGAATCACTAGGAAATTTCAGAATGTCTCAGAGATTTGCACGCCCCTGGTTAGGAAAGTGGTTTGAAGTACTTAAGAATAAAGAATATTCTTTCTGACCAGTTCTCTGCCATACAAATAACCCTAGACCTTCAAGCTATCATCGGATTGCTATTTCATGAGGAACAGTGCCTAATGTTTCCATGGCTACAGTTTCAAGATGAATAAATCAGGGAACAATATCATTAGAGTTAACATACAGTATTTAATTTCAAAATATATTATCCCAACTTATACATCCTGGCTAACCCACGCCAAGTGTAGCCATAGAATATATTTAATTTGCTCCTTCTTACTATAGCAAATCACTGGACTAGCTTGAATGAAAATCTATATCACCTGACTGTTGAAAGATGTTATGTTGTTATCAGATCGGGAGGATAAAAATATACCGAAAATAGTTATAACTATGTCTTCTTAATGTTCAGAGATTTCCAAGAGAGATTCAATTTCCAGAAATTCATGATGCAAATGCAGTTAGAGTAGATGCTAAGGACATATGGAAATTGTCATTTTATTTTCAGGTAGGTCTTTGGGTTTGAGAGGACAATTAAATTACATTATGTAACATTGATCTATCAGATGGAAATTTAAGCCATGGTATGCTTTCTGACTTGTAGTCTGAGACTACACATTTATTTTTCTGTTCTGTTTTTCTATTCCTAGAAATTAATAATGACAGAAATAAACACATTTAATAAAGTAAGATCTCCAGAAGTAGATTTTGACACAATCTAATTTGTTTAATATCAAGCCTTCAATATTGTTGCTCAGACAATATAGAGTTAGTTGTACATTATAAATACTATATTTAAAAGTGGAAATTTTTAATAGATATGCTGAAATCTATGCCAGTTTACAAAGTAATAATTATTAAAAATATAAAATATCTAGAGCAAATCTTAAATAATGCACTCATACTGGAACCGGTGACTTTAATATTTTAGAAAGCTCTTAAAATAATTGAGGGAGATTTTTAAAGAAAAACACCGAGACACTATTTTAATGTAGGCAAAGGTTACAGTTAGTGATACAGTTCTTGAGTTGAAACTGATTAGAGAACAAAGCTCCATATTAAAATTGAGAAATTTAAAACTCAATTTTCTCAAAAGAAAATATCAGTATTTTAGAGCTAAAAGAGATATTCAAAGCTGGTCCAATTTTCTAATTTTGGGGGGGTGGGGAAAGTGATCTCAGAAGTTTAGATAATTTCCCCAAGATCAGTGAGAGAAAGGAACCAATTAATTCCATTCATTTTTCTTCTGAATGAATTTGAATTCCAAATATTAGAGTTCATATGTTAATGCCATATTTATAAAAGGCAGTAAATAAATACCTATTTTATAAGAATTGTGGATATAAAAAGTTTTACAGGACAGACATTTCACTTACTGTCACATTCTTTTTACATTCTACTGAGAAGAAATAGCCAGTACATAAAATAATAAGTAAATAAATAAATAAATAAGAAGAAAAAATATGTTTTGGTGATAGGTCTCAAGCAGGATTAAAATTGATTGACATGACAGTAAGTAACTTGATGTCTATTTTAGATTCAGTGTTCAGAGATGCCTCTGACACGATACATTTAAACTGAGGTTTTGAATGGCAAGGAGATAACTCTATAACCCCATGAAGACTGAGGGGGAGATTATTATAAGAAGGGAACAGCTGCTATAAAATTTCTAAAGTAAAAAGGATTCAGATTTTGAGGATATGATAAAAGCGAATCTCAAATTTGTGACCATTAATTTAAACACAACTGTCTGTTTTTCTCCAGCAACACATTGTTAGTTGTTAGGTGTAGTTATACCTCATGTAGATGATATCCAGAGTCTAGGCTTTGCTAGGGGAGTATAACAGAGGAAGAAAGGAACTGAAAAGTTGAAACATTTTATATTATTCTCATGATTATCATGGGCCTTGGACTCTAAACTGAAAAAGAAGGAAATTAGAGGAAAACTGAACTAGAAAGTAGTAGGCTCAAGTGACTAAAGATCTCCATAAGTCTGAATAATTTTTGAATGACAAGTTTAGATTAATAGTGAGAAACTCCCAAAAGCATCTGAACATTTTTGTTAGTTATAAATAGCAACTCTAAGTGTCATCTGCAAGGCATTATTAGCAATACAAATTCAAAAAAAGCTTTGGGAAAGATAATCTGTCTTAGAAAAATGTCACCAGTTTTGTGCTTTAGGCACTTCTTGTGAAGGTGGCACGTAAGGTGGAAAACTTTTATTCGAAGTATTTAATTACATATCCTTGGGCAGTTTCTTTTAACCGTATGGACTAATGGTCTCACTATAAGAATGATGGTCCTTTCAATCTCCCAAGTCTAATGTATTCAAGAGTCTCTTAAATCTTTTAGCTAAAATACCAGAATTTACCCAAATCTCTTTGTGTATAAGCATGCATGAACAAATATGTTAGCACCAGATTTGGGAGAGGGGAGATGCGCTAGTTCTACTAGAAGGTTTATTCTTAAAAGAAATGACACACCTACAGAGAGTGAAAATAGAGAAGAGAAAAACGTCTGTTAAAAAGATAGCAACTTTAGAATACAGAGCATATAGATATCATTATACCTGAAATCTCAAACTCTTCTGAAAGACTGAGTTGGAGAAAGCTGCTTTTTATAATTTACATCAGTGGTGAAGAAATAACCTTTATATGCATACTGGAGAATAAAAGGATAATAGATTCTTTGGTGTGAAATTATTTTAATAGCTAAAGTAATTATTTTCCTCTACTATCAAATGTATACAAATATTCCTGTGTCTATAAACTTTGGGTATAAGGAGTCTTAGTGCTTTCTAAAACATTTGCTTGCTTAGCTAAATCAAACAAATGATAATAAACACAACTTATTTCACTAAAAATATATGCAAGTTGTAGTACTCACATTAATATAGAGATTTGAAAGGCAAGTAATTAACAAGATAACACTGCACACATTTTGTTGCTTTTGAAAGCCAAAAAAAATGCATATGGATATCTTACTATTAATTCCTAATTACTCTCTTCACCTTTTTTAAGTGCCTAAAAATGTGCCCTATAAAAAATCTGGTAATGCAAAGATCAAAGAAAGCAGTTAATATATCTCCACACAGGTCTTGCTCTGGTAGAAAAGCTGTCATTGCTCTTTACACTCAAAATCAGATATTGGAGGAAAAAAAATATTTGAATACATTTTGAATATATTATTTTGTTTAAAAAAATGGAAGCACAAACCTACTGTACTAATTTTTAGTGAAATAACAAAGTGATATTATACATGATAGTCCACCTTTATCACTGGTTTAGCTTTCCGTGATTTCAGTTACCTATGGTCAACTACAGTCCAAAAATATTAAATAGAAAATTCCAGAAGTAAACAATTTATAAGTTTTAAATCGCAGGCCATTCTGAATAGCATGATGAAATCTCCAGCCGTCCCTGGTATGTGAATCATCTCTTGTCCCCATTTCCAAGCTGTATACCCTCCCTTCCTATTAGTAACTTGGTATCCATCTTGGTTATCATTGTTCTATTTTTTCCTCCTTTAATTTATTAATGTGGCAAATTATATTAATTGTATTTATTAACTTAATTTAATTTTATTATTAGTTATTGTAGTTAATCTCCTACTGTGCCTAATTTATAAATTAAACTTTATGTATGTATACATAGGAAAAAACAGTATATAGTGGCATACTTCGTTTTATTACACTTCACCTAATTGTGCTCCACAGATATTGCTTTTTCATCAACATTGAGGGAAAAACCCCCACAAGCAAAAAGATTATGACTTGCTAAAGGCTCAAATTATGGTTAGCATTTTTTAGCAATATAGTATGTTTTAATTAAGGTATGTACATTGTTTATTTGGACATAATGCTATTGCACACTTAACAGACTACAGTATAGTATAAACATAACTTTTACATACCCTGGGAAACCAAAAAGTTTGTGTGACTCCTTTATTACAATATTTGCTTTAATGTGGTGTTCTGGAACCCAACCTGCGATGTTTTTGAGGTATGCTTGTGTTGGGCCAGGTGCAATCCGCAGATTCAAGCATCCACTGGGAGTCTTAGAACATATTTCCCACAGATAAGGGGAGACTACTATATATGGAAACACACTCACATGTAAACATATTAACTCAAAATAATACAATCATCGTTACTAGATTATAAACTCTATGAGGGTAAGCATTATTGTCTGTTTTCATCTTTGCCTATTTCCCCAGAGCTTCAAAGAGACTCTGGCATAGGGCTGATGGTCATGTACATGTAACCCACATAGTCATCATGAAATGCACAAATAGTTAATCCCCATAAACTGTAGCAACCTTCAATGATATGTAATTGTGGTAAACATGGGATATAATAGAATTTGTTTTTGTATCATGGTGGTTTCCTTTTTACTTTTTTACTGTTTCTAAAGAGCAAACGTATTCTTCTGGAAGCAAGAAGCACATAAATTCCTTCTATCACTTCAGTGAAGCAGAGGACATAGAGATAGTTTAAGAAACTGTTGGCCAGAGAACCTGCAGACACAGCAAAAAGAGGGCAGCATTGAGAGGTGTCCCTAATAAGTAGAATGAGACACTCATTTTGGATAACAAGTAAGTAGCAGTAAGTGTTTTGCAAAGCCCCTTCAGCAATGTAATTCATAAAGAGTCATTACTGAGAGAGAAGTTTGAGGAAATGAGATGTTGAGATTTCTACAAATAATAGCAAGCCTGATAAATGAAGATACATCTTAATGCAGACAACCATGAGTGGAGAAGTGTTTGTAACTCAGGAAAAAGGATGAACAAAATGTAGACCAGATAAGCAGGAAGAAAAAGTTAAAAAGAAGTATTGTCTAGCTTTTCTTGGATTTTTATCAAGAGATTCTGCTTAACATGAAGGAATTGACATTATTAGTATCAGTAGCAGAAACCTATCGAACATCATTTAGAATCAATTGTCTGTATAATCCTATATAACTTTACCATTTTATAAACTGGTGTTATTCTCAATTCATAGATTCCAGTCATTCATATGATTTATTTTAATTGAATTTAATTTATATTAATAAATTTGCATATGTTACTTTACTTTTCATCCTGAAATAATCATTGTCATCTTGGTAGAAAGGAGAAACTGTCCAATTGATAATAGTGTTCTAAGGGATATTCTGATATCAACAATTTTTTTCTTACAAAGTCTCTGTCACTGATTATTGCTTAGGCATTTGTTAGAAAAACATGATGACACACTTTCTTTTGTGTTGTCAAAAGATACAGTGTGATAAAATGCTGAAACTCTTAATATTGTAAATTAAATTTAAAATTTAAAATTTTTGTTTATTTAACTGTAATAAGAATAAATGAATATCATCTGATTGATTGCTAAAGCCAGTACCACATGCACAATTTACAAATAAATTAATATAGTACAGGTTGGGTAGAACTCTTTAGATACATGAATAAATAGAAAAGTAAATATTTCATTCATTCAATAAATATTTAACTACTGATTTAGTATTGACTGTGTTCCAGGCACTATTTGGGCAATTGGGATAATTTAGAAAACATAACAGCAATCCCTATCTTTGTGAAACTTAAATACTAATGAGGAAAGATAGATAATACATAATAATAAATTTATACAGTATGTTAAAAGATTTTAAGTATCCCTGGAGGTGAAGTAGGCAGTAGACTTCAATATTAAATAGGATGATAAAAGTAGACTTCATTGGGAAAGTAAGATGTAAGCAAAGACTTGAGAAGCTGTGGGAGTTGGTCATGCAGAGATCTAGGTGAAGAGAGTTCCAGCGAGGTTAGAACCTAATACAAAAGCCTATGGTAAAAGAATGCCTAACAGAACTATGTACTATCAAAAGAGCCAGATTCTATAATGGAGTGATAGGAATGGGATTTATAATAAAAAATGGGAGTCAGAATTTGTAGACAGATAGATTGATTAATGGCCATATTCTAGCTATTAATCCTCTCATACTACTCTAATGCATTCTCTTTTTATGCTTCATGATAAGAATATTAAAGATCGCTTACTAAATAGATTAATGATTCAATTACCTTAGAATAACCAAGGAATAATTTTTAAAATATTTCACGATGCCATGATCCATTCATTAAATACTAAGCCTGTTCATATCTCTTTAAAGTCACAGTTGGTTTGATGTTTACTGCCACAAGAGAATTCTAAAGCAGTACACCTTTCATTGACAATATTTAGGGATACTTGTTTTCTGAAAATGGGTCTTTAACTTCCTATTTAAGAATTATATTAACAAGTAGAGGTTGTCAGAAATAATATTGCATAAAGTCTTAGTAGAAGTTCTATGTTGTTGATTAGTCTCCTATCTGAAATAGAAGGGCACCATCACAAATGACCTCCCATCTATGAACATAAGTAACACTGGAAATACACCAGTTTTAAGGCAAACTTCATTGTATCTAAGCTCATAAAATATGAGGACCCAAGTCCCTGGAGCAGAGGAGTTTAACTTATGCAGTATATCAAGATGAGAACTGCTGGAAAACTGCAGGCATTGACGTACTATACTTGTTTAATATGTTAGCTAGCCTAGAGCAACGATAATCAGAGACAAGCTCTATGAAATGTTATTTGTGCCACATACTCACATTAATTTTCTTTTAATCTTTATATGCCTCAAGAAATATTTCAATTGAATTTTACATTTTTCCTCAAGAAATCAGAAACTCTGAAATCCAATCTCTTTAACTTTTTTCACTGTTACTTCCAAATCCTAAATGAAATCAAAACCAAGAATTTAGCTTGCATTTACTTTTTCAATATGTAAAAATGATATGGTTTAGGCAAACTTGAATATAATTCTGGAATTAGGCTTACCCATGTAATGCATTACTCAATCATTCATCTGTTAAACACATATTTATCTAATTCATATTATATATTTATTTCAATATAGGTAAAACATAAAGTTATAGTTACTTTTGGAGGCAGTATGTGTAGTAGTTGCAAAAGAAGCTCTGGAGTCAGATATTCTGGGTACAATATTCCTTCTAACTGTGTCTTCTTAGATAAGTTAATTAACCTCTCTTTGCCTCAATTACCCTATGACAAAAATAGGAATTAATAATGATGTCTACAACATGTGTAATTGTGAAGAATAAACAAAGTAACTTATGAAAAGTGCTTAGCATAATGTCTGTCATCTAGTACCAATTCAACAAATATATACTGTTTCTGTTATATGCTTATGTGTATATTTAAAAGTATCCTATGGTATAGTTACATTATTACTTAAGAAATGCAGGATGATTCGCCATTTTTAAAACATGAGAACTTCAGCAATGAACAATGAACAAGGAAATCGCTGAAAATAATGACAAATCTTGGTTTTGAGAAGGAGATGAAGAACATTTTAAAACTCCCAGGTAATAGATTACAGATATTATGGTATAGAGTTTCAAAAATGATTAAAATTACTAACTTCAAACAGAAAAACAAAGTTTGATAAATTTTTATATTTGGCTGTTTTTTGTCTTTGTAGATTTTAGCCCAAATCTTGTTGAACTTCAAAATTTTCCAACAAATGCACTACAAATCTCTCTGTGATATAATTTCGACATAGTGTAAGAAAAAATACAAGGACAAAAAGAGAGCTCAAGGAATCACAAAACAGATTTAAATATGTTTACTAACTTTAAAGGGAAACTGGAAATTATATGTAAAAGTGAATTCTTACAATTTTTAAGTAGGTTTAGCAGCCTTGAAATTTCTGAATTTCTAAGTCTGTTCTGTAAACCTATACTAGTCATAGATCTCATACTCACAAAATGAATCCTAAGCAGGGCTTCAGTTAGAAATCCATATCTACAACTAAAGATTTGTTATCAGCAATGTAATTGAAACGACACTGAATTTAAAGTCTGTGCAGCAAGCTGATAGATGAAAAAATAGATATCCAAGTTAAGGAAACCAGAATTTAGGAACTGAATAAGGTTGGCAATAGGTTTATCAAATGCTGTTCAAACTTAGAATTTCTTAACTTCTTGAGTAGTTTCATCAGTCTCATTGAGAAGCCATATAAGATAGAAAATTGCATAGCAAGAAGCTGTAAGAGAACCAATTTGTCTTTCTTAAAATTAAAACATAGCATAGATATTAGATTTTAAAACTCTCCAGAGATTATCAGGTACTACTCTCTTTACCTTCCCACCCCCACATCATTTTCTGGGTAGAAAAACCAAAACTCAGAGTTGAACATTGTCCTCATCCTCCAAGAGTGTGCTTTTCTCCCCCAAAATGATGCACTTGTCTTAGAAAAAGAAATGCAGTGGTAAGAAGCAGAGAGGCCAGAATTGTTTTACACTCGTGTTCTTTTGGGCCATATACCAGAACTGCAAAATGAAACTAACACTAGCAAGAACTAAAGTGGCACCTCTTATTTTTCCTAAAGAAATAGGTTCAAAAACAGATAGAACAGAACAATTGGATGGTAATTTACAGTTCTGCTCAATGTGGGAAGAACAATTTGGTTTTAGTATGTAATGAGGTTATTACAAGAATTGAATTAATCCAAGAAAAACATTTGGGACAGTGCTTGACACAGCGAATACTTCCAAAATACTTGTTATTTTTATAACTATTGTAATAATTAGTCTTTTATCTGTATAATATCAACAAGAGTAGTAACATCTTAAGCTACTAATAAAAATTAGTGCATGTTGGGGTCAACTGTGGACAAGGCACTGAGCTGTGTTTTATATAAATTCATTTATCCCCACAGATTGTCTCAATTTTACAGCTGAGGAACCTAGGACATAAAGTGGTTAAGGAATGCTGTGAAAGTTATGCAGCGTTTAAGACAATGATTTATAATAGAACTACTAAAACAATTTTGTAAAAGAAAGATAGTCCTGGATGCCGGACCCACTGACCAGAGTTCGAGCCCCGAATCTGCCACCTTTAAGTTAAATTTCTCTGCTGCAGAGCCCCTCATCTGTCAAATGAGGAGGTGGAATTACAAGTTACTTAGAGTTCTTTCTCGCTCTTTCTTGTGCCTCGATAGTCTAGGCTAAATGTAAAAAGTCGCATAGTTATTTGAGGACTTTCAAAAATTAATTTTGGTTTTAACCAATTAAATCATAACTACTTTCTACAGTTAAGAAAAATTATCATAATGAAATCTCCACAGTGCTGGATATGAAATATCTATTTCATCTATTCATTCTATAGTTTTCCATATTGGAAAAGGAAATAAGCCAAATTGAGTGTATTGGATACTATGGTTTTTTTAGTCTTATAGACTGCTTGCTTACAAGGAAGTAGGGGAAATCTTTATGACATGATAGCAGTTTGGGTAGAGATTGTAACAGTCACGAATATTTCTCCCTAGGTATACTTTAGACAGAGATGATCTCATACCCTAGTATAGTAACTAGAGGTGTTCGCACAGATGCCTGAATGCTGTACTGCAAGGGAGTTATGGTAGGAAATTCTGTTTTTTGTTTTTTTTTTGTTCCCCCCCCAGTTAATAGCTTTTCTCCCAAATGCCTTACTAAATTATCTTAATTTAGCACACTGCAGAACATTTGTTTTGGGGTAATTTTTTTTTACTTACAATTCATGGCATTTTGGTTTGGTCTCGTGCTTAATTTCAATCAACAAAACAGTTTATACTCTCTAGTGAGAAAATACGTATAGTGAGGGAAATACATTTTCCTCAACTATATTCGCCAAAGTATTTTTAAATATGATTTCCTCAAGACATGCTAGATAAATATTATATTTGTACTGTTTAAGAATAATGAAATGGGTTTTTATATCAGTCAAAATTTTGTAAATATTGTATTAATTCTAACAGTCAACCGTTATACACATACATATTTATATATTAAGTAATTTTACTATTCATGTCTACTTCAAGTCTGAGTAAGATTTTCTCAGTGAATAGAATTTAAACAAACATTTCCCTCCTCATTATTTCAATACATGTTTTAGTGGATGTTACACAAAATATAAAATGCCAAGTATTTTTTCATTTAAAAATGTGGAAATTTGCGATATATATGTAAGTGAGCACAAAGAAGGGGTTGAGTTTTATCGAGATTATTATTTCTTTTGAAAATTTCTTGTCTTAACTGTTATTGCTTAATTAATTGGGGTGATATTATAGTCTGATATTTCAAAGCAAATTAACCAAGTGACTATCAAAAATAGCCAGCAAAAATCAAGATTGCTTTGGTTTTCATAATAGAAACTGGAAATCACAGTTTGTATTTCCCCCTAACAACTTTCCCCACTCAAGCCACCTGACCTTACAACTTAAAGGTTTAGTCTTACTCTACTACTCAGATTAATTTCTGCCCTTAGTTAGGGCTTTATGCCTCCCAGGTCATACCTCAATAATTCATACCCTAGATGTAACAGGTGAACATCACTATACCTTAGATCATTTAACTTCTTCCACTGAGACACGTTCTTGCCTAATGCATATGGATAATCCTCTTAGATCATTATTCCTTGCCCATATGGCTCCCAAATTCTCAACATCAGATTTTCTGACTCAGTTCTTTAACCTCAGTTCTTTCAATAATTCAGTGCCCAAATATGACCAAGCTTTTTACATAGTTTATACAACATATATCTACCCTGGCAAGTTTATCTTCTAGCCCCTATTCCATCTAATCAGGTATGCTTTTTCTCAAAGTCCTGACACCCAGCTCTTCAAGATCCCTGTTGTCTTGAAGAAACATCATGACCCATGCATAAGTTCTATATTGCAATAAATTTGTATTCCTATGTATAGAACACATCAAACATTTTGACTGCTATGAATTTAAAGAAACTTGACCATAAATGAATAGATGAACTTGATATCCAGACTTTTAAAATATTGGTTTAAATTTGCTTTTGTACTTATTAGTTCTGATTGTCAGAGCACATAATTTAAAATTTATAAGCTTCAGTTTTCTCCTTTGAACAAATAAGTTTAAAATACTTTAGTTTCTGCTTCTATTCATAAAGAAGTAGTGGCCATAAGACTTGCCCTCTGTTGTAATAATTAGAAAACTAGATGAAAGTTATAAAACAATCATCACACACTGAAAAACAGACAGAGAAGCTCTATAATGCCTGAAAAAAGAGAAAGAAAGGGAATCTTACAATACCTGGATTTCTATCTGGAGAAAAATTTTGGATCATGGTGTGTGGAGGACAACCCAAACAGAACTTCAGAATTTTAAAATTTTGTAGTTGAAGACACAAAGATGTTAGTTTGGAGTGAACAGAGCAGCTAGAATTTTTGAGCAGATTACCATAAAGAAGGAAAATACAAAGAGAAATAACTCTAGAAATCTGTATAGGTGTTTCCCTGACAAATTTCTTTGAATAGTAATCTTCACATATGTAGAGTGAAATTTCACATGAAAAAGAATAATTAGAGAGAAACCTAAATAGAATAATTCCCAAACCTTTTATGGGTGTGGAAATCTTTCAAATTCCCATCAGCCAGATTAGTGAACTCTCATTGAATACATAGGGTACTCAATCAAGAGCACAAAAGGGTCAAGTTTTAGTAATAGGGATAACTCTAAAAATGACATCATACCCATTCTTTTTTTTAAGCAAGCCTCAAAAACATCATTCTGATATACAAGTAACTTAACCATCTCCCAGACCAATTCTAATTCCTTCTAAAGGAATAAACAAAATCTAGCATTTAACAAAATAAAAAACAGTATCTAGGAATCAATCAAAATCACTGGACATAAGAAGAAATAAGATAATGTGATTTATAACCAGGAGAAAATTCAGTCAACAGAAACAGACCTGGTAATGACAGATGACAGAATTAACAGACAAGAAGTTCCAAATACTATTATAAATGTAAATGTGTCAAGGAGTTAAAGAAAAGTATGACTATAATGAGAGAAATAAAAAACAATATATCGAAATTATACTTCTAAAAACTAAAACTTAGATACCTGGAATTAAAATTTACCTGAGTGGAATTAATAGTAGATTAGACACTGAAGAAGATAAGGTCAATGAACTTTAAGATGTAGCAATAGAAAATATACAAAATGAGGCACCAAGAAAAGAGAAAGACTTTTAAAAAAGTAAACAGAGTGTCAGTGGCAGATGACAAGCCATTTAACATTTAATCTGAGTCTCAAAATTAGATGGTGGGAGAAGGAGGGAATAGAAAACTTAAAGAAATAATGGCCAATTTTCTCTAAAATTTTATGAAAGCAATACCTACTTTAAAAGGTTGTCATGAGTATCAAATGAGAAAATGTGTGTAAAAAACATTTTTACTGTGTTTCTTTGTTTGTCAATATGAATATTTTTCATTGTTTATGAATATTTTCTAAATAATTTGCGTTCTTCAAATAAAAGGCACAAAATAGGGGTATTTTGTTCAAATTAATCTTATATTCAGACATATTATATATGTGTAGTAATTATAATAAAAATTAAAATAAGAAGAGGAAAAAGAAGATAATTACTATTGTAGGATATGCCGTGCCTGGCCTTTTGCTAAGTGCTATCCACATATTATCTAGCTTAGTCTTCATAGCGACCACATGCAGTAGCTACTAAATTTATTATTATTTTTCAAGTATAAAAGATAAGATTAGGAAATATTATATAATTTATTAGACAGTACACAGAAGAAAGTGGCAAACCAGAGCTTTCTACCCACATCAGTTTGAATTCAAAAGTACATCATTATGTAGTTTCCCATATCTTAAAAGTTATGATCATGAATGCTACTATAGAATTTATTTTTAGACTACACTGCCAGGTTTAAGAAATGTTCTAATGTTTTGTATCTTTTTAATATAAAATTCAAACTCTTCAAAATGTATTCTGTAGATGTAGATAGTTTTCTCTGCTCAGAAATCAGGCTATCATTTGTTTACAAAATTAACTTGTTTGCCGGGTTGATTCTAGGGCCTTTTCTATAGTCATGAGAGTAATGGTTTATTTTTTAAAATGAAATAACCTTAGTTAATATTTGTCTTCATATGCTTTTGTCTAAATGATTTGAGAAATGAATTTTATACATGAAGAGAGAGCGTTTAAAAAAACCTCTTGAAAACATTTAAACATAAACGCTGTCAGCAAATGTGAAGATTTTTATCTAATAAATTATTTTCCTTATAACTATGAATACTTGTTATTGCACTCTAAATGTGCTATTTAACACAACAGCAAAAACAGTAACAATCTTAAATTCCAAAATATAAAGCTAGAAATACAATGATTAAGTCAGGCATATCTTTCTTACAGGTCAGTTTTCTTACCAGATGTATTAGTGATAATGCAGAATATATAGTTATGTGCTATTCCAATTTTCATCAGAAATAGGGACTTTTATTTAAATCAAAATTATTAATGATAATATGAAAAATTGTTACACTTGTATTTTGTAAAGCTCTGTCAAATAATTTAGAGGCATGTAAAAATTTACAATAAAAATAAATCCCAATATTTATTTATTTGTATTCTTTTCGATTTTCTCCTGATAGCATTTAAAAAACAAAAAGAAGAAAAGAAAATGCAATTTAGGTATAGGCTAACTTATGAGAATATATAAGTCCTCATTTATATATATCTTTGCTATTTTAAAATTTATCCCCAGTTTCCAAAAACTGCTATCACAGTAAGCATTTGCTTAAAGAACTAGTCCATACTCCTTCTCTTGAAAGACTTCACAATTTGGTCAATTTGTCAGTCTTATTTTTCTACCATTCCTTTTGACCCAATTCACAATACATGCCAACTAAACCACAGATGTTTCCTAGACCTTTTAGAGCTGTGCTTCTCAAAATTTAATGTGCATGTGAATCACCTGAAAAATTTGTTAAAATGTATATTCTTATGAATCAGGTCTTGGGTGGAGTCTGGGAGTCTGCATTTCTAGTGAGTTCCCAGGTGATGATATGTTGCTATTCCAGGCACCACACTTTGAACAGTCAGGTATTTAGAGTACTGCATGCTGTTCTCTTCCTGCACTCCCTCCTCAGTCTCTAAGACTGTCAAGATGCTGTCCTCCCCTGTGGCCTTCTGTGTATATGCCTGTTCACAGGCTGAATGAACCTCTCTCATCTCATGATCAGAGAAAATTTTGTATACCTGACATCATTCTCCTGAAGTTTTACCTTCATTTGTATGTAACCAATGATCTAAACTTTGAGAGGACTATTTATTATTTATTTTGATATCTCCAATATCTAGCATGATGTCTGGCCCATAATAAGTATACAATAAATGTATATTGCTGAATAATTAAAGGAAGTGGTTGAGAGAAGGAAGGAAAGTGAATAGAAGGTAAGAGAAATGAAGGAAGGTAAAAACGAAGAATTAGGTACCGTGAGATCACATTTCACTGCAATTTTCAGTTAGCCCTTCAACATACAAAGCTTCCGCAGTAGGGAAAATAACAGGAATTGAAGCTTTCATTGCATTTTATGGAGGAGGATCTTTCCTTATTTTGCTTTCTAAACGTTAGCATTTCTAGGGAAGATAGAGAGATAGACACAGACTAATTTTTTTCTTGTGCCACAAACACTGTTTTACAATAGGCTTGCTAAAAAAAAGACGAGCTCTTCTCCCATTTAAATTAAGCACAGTGTTTACTGGGGATTTAAAGTGAATCCGTCTCCTTTTAGTGTAGAAAGCAGTTATAAGAGAAGAGAGAGAAAGTCCTTTGTGAGGAGATTATATTCTGAATATTTCCTAGGTGATCAGTGCTGCAAAGGATGCTGCTGCTTTTATCTACCTTACTCATGTTTTGGCCCTGAAATGTTCCAGGTGCAGAGCAGTAGAGTAAGATCTTGCCTATCATAACATATTCTATATGTACTGTTTTCATTTTAAACAGCACCTTTGAGATGGTGTTTTTACCAAGGGTCAAGCAATCATTACAAAAAAAAAAAAGCTTTATATTGTACTTTTACTTACGGTCTTAGGATTTAGCAAGGAATGCATTGAACCACTTCTGAAGACTTACTCAGGTACAGATATTGGCGTACATGTGAGATATTCATCTATATTTGAATCTTCTTTGTTAAATGAATTATTTTCTTTTTTTATAAGTTTTGAAATAACTATTACTAATTATTAGTTAACTTCTTCTTTGCCAACAGTAATTTTTTTTTGTTTTTTCTTTCAGGGTTTGAACCTGAGAAGATTGGAGACAGTACAAGGAGGGAGAGAGGTAAGAAAGTCTAAGGGAGAGTGATAGGGAGGAAAAGAAAATAGTTAGTGTTTTAGTGATGCCGTTGGTGATGGTGACATGATGATGATGACGATGATGATGATGATGATGATGATAATGGTGATGGGGATGTAGTAAGAGGAATTTCGTATACATATATCCCATTCACTCTGGCCAAAGTGCATTTTACATGTTTATGTAGATGTATTATTTGTGCCTGTTCCTCTGAAGCTGAAGAGAATACTGTTTCTCTGGTTAGGCAGGCTGTTTCTGTTAAAATGTATTTTTACAACACAGGACCCTCTGGACAAGACTAAAAAGCCTTTTAAAGAAAACATTACTTGTAATAATGGTTTACTGAGAAATTAGCAAAATTCTAACAATGGAAACATTTTATGACACCAGGGATCCTTCATTCTCTTGTGTAAGGCTACTGGTATATGCTACTAGGCTGGTATGCATTCTTAGTGTGAAATTGCTCTGGTGAGACTAGTGGTTTTAGAACTTTATTGTCAATACTAGATGCTTTATAAAGAAGAGAAATTTTTAATAGTAACAAACATAATAACATTGTATACATAATGCATATTTTTATTTTCTAATTCTAATGCGCAAACTTAACCATGATTAAAATTATTTTCATTCTAAATGTATAAATGTTGTACTTTGTGATTTAGATTGTGGGAGTAGAGGAATAATGGAATATTTAATTCAGTAAATTAGTATTTTCTTGTTGCCCAAAAAGTAATTTTTTTGGTGATATTTATATAACAATTTGGGGTGGGGGCAGGGGCAAAAGTAAAGATATTTTGTCTTGCAAAATGAGAAAATGAATCTTCACCTCCCTCCCCAGCTGTGGCTTCTCTTTCCATAAAAAGTTTTCTTAAGTATTAAATATGTGATGTTTTCCTTTTCTTTCCTTGCTGTTATACTTTCAAGTTTTGTGTTTTTCACATTTGGCATTTTAGTTCCTAGTAAAATTGTCATTTAGGGCTTCTTCCCATTTTATTGCTATTTTCCATCCAGATGAATCTGTTCTTTTCGAAGGACATGTAATAGTTGGCTCACATTGGCAGAAGAGCTTAAGAAGGTAAATATTAGATGTTTTTCATGTTGTAGGAGAGCATGGTAATAAGGACATGATCATCAGTAAAGGCAAAGTAGGAGGAAAAACAAAACAAAGTGTACTGTGTAAGGAAGATCTCAGCCACTTACAGTTTTGCAAGGGTAACTACTTTTGCTCAGATGTGACCAAAATGAATCTACTTAGATAAAGAACTTAACTCATCACCTCCTAAATGAAAGTTCACAGCAAAGCAGTATTGCCATAATTTATCTCTGCTGATTCAGTGCCTTTCAAGACATATACAGTTTGGAGTTATCCAGCTTCTCACTGCTGTATCCTAGTTCAATAGCAACTATGTGTTCAAAGAAGGAAAACCTAAATCCATATACTCACATAGTGGTGTTGCTAAATGATAGTGATATTCTTCATTTGTTTTATTAGGATTTTGCTGCTTTTCATGTTATTTTTAAAAGCCTAATTACTGATTTTTACTGAGAAGAGTTGCTGTCAAATAGTATTGCTTATTTTCCCATTTCCTCTTTTATATGCACTTATGGTTAAGGAACATGTCGATGATGTATTTTAATTTTTTTTTTAAGTTTTTTTCTTAAAACTATTTTGTGGTTTGTGTGGTCAACAACTTAATCACCTATAACTTAATACATACATCTGCATTGAGGGGACAACCTTGATTTGGGCCTTCTCTCTGAGGTTGGTGGAATAATTGTGAGGAAGGTAATATCATCAAATTAATGATAGCCCAGTAATGTCTTCTATACTCGACACCCTCAATCCTGGAGTAAAATGTAAATGTCAACAATCGAAATTCAAAACAACCACTTCACCTCCTTTCTGGTTAACACAGGATTACTTGAGCATATTTCTTTTAAACATAATACTCAATTTTTCTCGTGATTATAAAGCTTAATATATTTTGTGGTAAGAAATATTAGGAAAATATCAGACAATTAGATGAAATAAGTTGTGAAAATTGTTCTGTTGAGTCTCAGTGGTATGTGATCTGTAAACAAATAGTACAATGACTGTCTTAAGAGCCTCTTGATCTCTCTTGCTTAGGGGCCATGATATGTATCTTTATGATTCTTATTTGCTGTGTTCTGTTATTTGTATGCATTACAAATATGTATAATATGTCTCCGATTATGTTAAATTGAAATGTGTGGATTTAGAAAACTCTTATGCAAAATATTCTCTTAGAATCTATCACCCTAATGCTATTGTGATCAAGGACGATTTAATGGCAATGATTACTTCTTAAGAGGAGTTGATTAATTCAAATGACAGATATTCCTATTAGGTGTTGATGAAAGCAATACTAAGGGCCTATTACCAAATATTTATAAGAATATTTAAGAAGTGTAATTTACAATGTTCTATTTACCAATTTGAGATGACAACAGTTAGACTGTGTGTGGAAAATTGAAGCAGGCCATAATATGCTATTTAGCTAGATCTTAATTACTATTAAAAAGCTGACTGCTAGGTAAGAAAGCCAGATATGAACATTACACACTGTATAAAAATATAAATTAAAAGTTTTTTTCCTGATAAAAATACAGATGAGTAGCACCTAAATCACTTGTATCATTGTGAAATATTTGAAAATATATATGTTGTATTTTTAAGTTACATTAATATTTTTGCATATTTATGCATGCATACTATGTCTAAATTGAGGTGACTGATTATAATAGCTAATAACAACTTTTTTTAAAAAGGGAGATTAGTGGAGTGCTGTAAAACTGTGGTTAACTGATATTTCTATATGGTTAAAAACTTCCTGTCTATGGCCATGCCACCCTGAATATGCCCGATCTCATCTGATCTCGGAAGCTAAGCAGGGTCGGACCTGGTTAGTACTTGGATGGGAGACACCCTAGGAATACCAGGTGCTGTAGGCATTTTTAAAAAACAAAAAAACAAAAACTTCCTGCCTCCGTGGGATCTTATAACTCATAGAAACACCTCAGTGAAAATTTATTTGGTGTGACACATAATAAATCATTATTTTTTTCTCAAGAAATTTCTGTTCTTCTATATAATGCTTTTATAGTTAACTGTGATTAAAGCCAAATTACTGTCAGTTTTCTTAAAATATTATATGCTTTTGTTGCTTTAAATACTATTGTATTTTCCAAAGTACGATTTTTTTTTAACTTATTAGTTAAAGGTTCATCTCTGAGTTCATGTGTTTTCATGTGTGCATATGTGTGGGGGCGTGTGTGTGTACACCTTGATTTTTAATGGCAGATTGTTTCTACCTCCACCCTACCTACAATATGATCAACTATCTGTACTCTGGATATCTTATATCACATGATATTTGACTTTATATCATGGGTCAAGAGAACTAATTATTATGGTTGGATATCTAAATCATGGTCAAACATCTAATTTCAGAAATTGTACTGAATTTGGTAAGCTAAGGTGAGACATAACAGTTAATGGAACTTTTGGAATATGGCTGTGTTGTTGGAAGTTATTTAGATTTCAGAACCACAAAGGCAATGGAAATACAGCGCCAGTGTGTAATGATCAAAAATCACTTTTATATAATTGTAAACCTCAGATCTCCCAAAGTGATGAATAGAATAAGCAGAGATCTCTTATTCTATTCAATGTTGCCATTCTTCACCTGTAATTCTGAAGACAAGATTAATATTGATTAATATTGATATGCTTAAATATTTAAATAGTTTTATACTCTTACAAAACATTATGAATGTGCTTCTTAAATATCTGAAGGAAAATTAACATTTTAGATAATTTCTAGAAGCATTCCTTAGATACTTAAGCAAAAAAACATTGGAAACATATTTATCCCTTTACTAGAAAAATTTTCTGTTGTGTTCTGGGAATTTTCAGTTGATTATAATTGACCAAGACACTTAAAACAACATTTTTATATGGTGGATTGCAAGTATAAATAGATAGATTCTGACAGACACACAGGAGAAAGTAGACATTTCAAATTATTAAAACAGCTGATTTATGAATGTGTCATTCTCAAGAAAATCATGAGAATGTCTTGCAACCTATCTGTTTTGTAGTCCAGAATGCTTCACTAACTTTCTCTATTAGACTACAGTGTACTCATTTTTTTTTTGCCAAAAACCATAAATAGGAAATTATAGATGATGTGAACTTCTAATATTTAAAGAAATAATTCTTAAAAGACATTTGAAAAAAGTAGACTGGGTATTAAATGTTTAGTTAAATGCTATTTTCTAACTTTACATTTGAATGTATTCATCATTTAAAATGATGATTCAAGATTTTCTATTTATATAAAGTATCACTTGAGCATATGATATTCCTGAAGAAATTATTTTATTGTGATAAATAGTGGAGTTTATGCCTTTGCTAATAGAGTTGGATAAATTTTTCATTGTTTATCCGTTAACAGATTATTTATTTGTACTTTTGAGTTGAAAGGCATTTTTAAATTTGAGTCCCTAAAGGGAGAAAATTCAAAGAATGAGATAAATTATATTTTACATTTCAAAATAACTTGTCTACCTAGAATAGTAGCAGAAGCATATTTCAAGTGGAACAAAAAAAAAATGCCATTGATTTTCTTTCCATTTATAACTTAATCAGAATTATTAAGTGGGTCTGGGTTATTGCTTAAGAAAACTTTCTATTATTTCTCCCAGATCCAACAGACCACCTGAGAGAATTGTTTTTTAAAGGGATAAAAGAAGAAAAATATGTGAGTTCTGAGAATATAACTAAAATTGAACACAGTGTATTGTTCTTGGAAATAGGAGTTAGCAGAAGGTGTTGATGTGCCATTGTTCTCTTAAAATCTAATATTTTATATAATTTTGAAATTATAAAAGATAGTTATGTGTCATAAACTTTGTGCATCAAGTATAAAATCTTCACTAAGAAGCAGATTATAATTACCAGTTATCTTTAATAGTTTTTCTGCAAAACTTCCATTTATATGTTTTCTTTATTGTTTAATATTCAGAATAGACTGAATATTTCTACTTTTGTTAAAATTTAGCTATCTCATTTTTGGTTGCCGTAAAGTTTTGTAGAATAACAGATTCCTTATCACCTCAGTGATGACACAGTTTTTTGGGAAATAGATATCGGCTAATATTATATTCTTCTTTGAGATTCTTATTTTTATAACTAGAATTATTCAGTGGTTCACTGCCTGTAATTTTGTATTAAGATATATCTGATTTATAGTTTGATTTTGATATCAAGACACCTTTTAAGGACTCGGTAAAAGAATCCCTATTTTTGTTCCCTTATCAGGATTGACAGACAATAAAGTAAAAGATTGTTGTGCTTATAAATGAGTATTTAATTGAAAGAATTATACTTTACAAGACCATAATTATTTCTGTTTCAAAATATTTTGAGAGGATAAAATGAATTATATATGCAAAGCTCTTTGAGCAGTGTCTACCACGTAGGAAGAACCCAATAAATGGCAACAATTACTGTTATTGTTTTTCATGTCATCTGCTCTTCCCTTCATCTTTTCTTCTGTCAGAGACAGTTTGATTGTCACATGTTTGGGAGATTTCACTGTCTACACAGACTAGCTTACATCATAGGAATCAATGATATCCAAGGCATGTCCTGACATTTCAAGGGTTTTACGTTCTAAACTGGTTCTGATTTACAAATTCCAAATAGGACACCAAAATCTACTTGAAATCCATCATTGAATCTCAAAATTCTTTAATTCCACACTTCTTATTACAGATGAGAGAAAAAAATTATTACCTGTATTGCTTATAGCATTATTTACAGAGAGCACTGCCTAAGACCTATAGGTTTTATAAGCTATTTTTCATATCTTATATATTTTCAGGGTGATCTTCAAAATCTAATTCTATGCTTTTAGACCATTGGCATTCCAAGTGACTATCCAAAAGAAACCTTTTGATTAAGCAAAACTAAGCTTATTAGAGCTACTTCAGTAAGAAAGAACACATTCTTAGTAGTATCACAGATGAGGGAGAATCCAAAGGATGTGCGCACCATTTAATTTCTTTCTTTCTTTTTTTTTTTTGGAAATGTTTGATTATGTAGATTAGACGTTTCTAGAGTATAGACATAGTGACAGAACAATATTTCCTAAGAGAAGTAGAAAAAAGAGAAAGGAAAGAAGATCAGAAGTGCGAGGGATTCAGCTTTGGACATACATGAAATCTTCACTGTTGAAGGATAAAAGAAATGTTAGCTATTAGAAATCCACTATGCACACATGCACATGTATATTGAGAGCCACACACAAAAAATATTTACAACAGGTTTAAAGAATAATTTTAACCCTAGTGAACTCCATCAAGCAACAAAGTCAACAATCACATTCATGACAAACTTCCCCTAAATGAACTCTGCAATTTTGGATTGTACTGGGTGGAATTATGCCAGTTAGAGACATAGGCACATGAGTTAAAATATAAAGAAGAAATGGATCTTTAGAATCAAATAGATTAAGAAGACCACATGGAAATTTTGCTTAGGATACCTCCTGTCTCAAAAACCCTGACCTAAGACCAGGTCGGGAGCCTGACAAATCTCTAACTCCAAGCAAAATGAAACTAAGAAGAACCAACCAAAACAAGATTGAGAAAAGTCCGTATAAGGTTTTGAAAGATTACTGGAGGTAATTGTCTAAAGGATATCAGTCTGACAAAAACTTTTGAACTCATGAGTGCTTGGAATTAGATCTCTTCTTACCGACTCACAAAGGAAAGTCATGAAAATAGACCAACAGTAGTTTTGCAGGTAAAAACATCTAGGATAAGAGTTTTCAAATTTGTTTAGATGATAGAAGAATTACTTAAAAAGCATTCTTATCCCAAGAAGGCAGAAACTCTGCATTTGGGAGGTTAACAAAAAGAACTTGGAGTTTAGATCCTGTGCGGGGTTTAGTTCTCTATTGCTGTCAGAATGACTACTGAATAAGAGACATCAGCAGCCTCAGAGGGACATGTGTCAAGTAGAGGAGCTTAAGTCAGGCTGTACAAGGGTTTCATTGAAACATGTATCTCCAGTTTTTGACTATTGACCTCACACACATACACACACACAAAGCAAAACTAAGGTTTTTAGACCTACTGCAATTAAAAAACAAACAAACAAATAAAAGCAACACTAAATTAACAAAGTTTTAGTAGGTCTCTAAATGGAGAGGTTAGGGGAGAATATTTAAAGAGTGCTAAGGACCAGGAATGATTAATTAAAGGCAAGTCTTGTAAAAAAGATAGATTAGGCAGACTTTATAACACCATAGCTTTGCACTGATGTGAACAACAGGTAAAATGAGTGAAGAGTCTGACTTCAGGGTTCTGAAATGTAACATTTTCTTCATTTATGAGTTTTTTACAAAATATTTTGATATAAGTAAGACTGTCATTTTTAAGTGTATTTTACAAATTGAAGGCTAAGAAGGATTAAAGTAGGACTTATTTTCTAATCAACATGAATTATGATATCTGGTTTTTATAAGGAATATATTATTTTTAGAATCAGTTAAACCTTGGACATGTTTTCTTTGAAAAGGGGAAAAATATGATTTTTATTTTATGTACTTATATTTTTATATGAAAGCATAGTCTCAAACTCAGGGATTTTTTTGTGTGTGTGCATTGTTATTTTTTTATTTGTGGATGCAATTGGTTATGCAGTTATTCCTTTCCCTTTACCTATGTCAGTTAATATAAAAGGAAAATACTACTCCAGGGGGTCGAATTAATTCACTCTGCTTTCATCAGAGAAGTATTTATTCATACATAAATGAGATCTGTTATGACTCCTTAATTACAAAAAGAAGCCAATTGCCACCTCAAAAATATACAGAAGAAAATAATATATATTTTTTATTACTTGATACTTATCCATAACTTAGTAAGAGAATTACTTTTATGTTTGGATTTATATTTTCATGTGGAATAAACAGTCCCCATGTAAATGTTCAACTATTGTCTTTGCTGACTAACATTAAAATCCTGCAAAGCTACAACAGGAACACACTGCTTCCCTTTTCTGGTGAACTTTGTTGCCCTCCTTCTCTCTGCTTGGAAATAGATCTCCAAATCTCTTTAAATTTTTCGGTCATTCCTCCAGTTGAGGACAATTATTTAACATTAAGTCCTTTTTCTTTTCACATACTGTCCTCAAATCTACTTTGAAACAGTTCTCTGGACATTGATGTCAATCAGCCCAAGGGAATAGGAGCAGTCCTGATTAGTTCCATTGCTGTCATTTAGTCCGTATCACAGGACCTGCTCAGTCCCTTATCGGTGATCACCACATTGTTACTTAGTACATCATCTAAAAGCTTTGAGTAAGATAACTTAATAACAGAAAAATTATGGACTTATGATTTTTTTTACCTCCTATGAAACATTGTACTGTCAAAATATTATAAAACAGTTGTTTTAATTAGATTAGAAATGTAAAAATAAAAAAATTTTGTTAGGTTAGAAATGTAAAGATAAGAAAATTTCAGATTCACACAAATAGCAATTGTATTCAAAATAATAGCTTTATGTAAAATTGTGATTACAAATTGTATTAGTTTGCTAAAGCCACCATAACAAAATACCATACTGAGAAGTTTTAACAGATTTTCTCACAGTTCTGGAGCTAGAAGTTCAAGATCAAGGTTTCAGCAGATTAGGTTTCTCCTGAGGCTTCTCTCATTAGCTTGTAGATGGCTGCCTTCTTGATGTGTTCTCACATGGTCTTTCCTTTGGGTACTCATGTCCCAGTGTCTGTGTGTCCAAATTTCTTTTTATAAAGACATCAGATTGATTTGGATCCCCTCAAGTGGCCTCATTTTACATTAATTACCTCTTTAAAGGCCTATCTCCAAATCCAGTCACATTCTGCGGTATAGGGGTGAGGGCTTCAAGATATGAATTTTGAGGAGACACAATTCAGTTTGTAACATATGCTACAAGTAATATAATTATGCCATCCATTTTCCTCAAAAGAGTGGCTTCCTCTTTGCCCTTAGCTATTTACTCAGAAGGTTATTCTCTTCGATAACCTCGAAACTTGGTTATACTCAAATTCCAACCACCAACAGTTAATAAAAGAATAAAATGACATATGTATACAATTCCTTATCTGCAATTTTAAAATCTCAAATGCTCTAAAAACTGATTTTTTTCCTTCCCAAAGGAAGGAAACTCCGGGTGGTTGAATTGATTCACTCTGCTTTCATCAGAGAAGTATTTATTCATACATAAACGAGATCCGTTATGACTCCAAAGGGAGCTCACTTGGTGTCCTGAAATTACTTTTTTCCACTTAATAGGAAAATTCATAAGTACTGCTACAGAAATATCAATGTGTTTGTACAAGTTGCTCTTTCAAACTCTACTTGGTAAGTTTGAAAGATGTAGTATACATTCTGTATTATTATTTTAAAATTAGGGTAATTCTAAATTACCAGATACATCTGACCTTAAGAATTTTGGATAAGGAATTGTACATTTCTTCTGGGATACATTTCACTTGAAACCACTAGAAAAACGGTTTCACATCTCTTCACCATAAAAATTTTGAATTACCATTTGTTAAGTGCTTATCGTGTGCTTATCAAGGGCTTATTATCATAAGCACTTAACACATATTCACCCATTTAATCCTCACAACAAATGTTTGAAATAGCTACTATCATTCTCATTTCAAAAAAAGTAGCAAAATCAAAAAGAATTTAAATAACTTGTCTAAAGTCTCAAAATTAGTAAGGATTCAAACCTAGGAACTATGACTACAGAGTAAAGCTTCAACATTACACTATGACTTATAAATCATAGAGAAATGAATAGATTTAGACTATTGATGTTTCTCAGGAGAATTATCTCAATAATTGTTAATTGCTAAACATTCATATTCTCTCTACTCTCCCTAGCTGTCTTCCTGCCTACCTAATAGGCATTATCTCATCTAAGCACATGAACACAGGTACTGTTTTGTTTTAGTTAGAGATGGATTACAAAGAATAGAAACCTACTTAAAACTTATGTTAAACTGAATAATGTCAGGTACGTTTATTTGTAGGAATATTTCTTGATCTTTTGGAAAGTGAACAATAATCAGTTCTTTTTCTTTATCTGTGCCTTAGTTCTATGACATTCCTCTCTGTGTAAATTAGGTAGTTTCTTTACTTTTTTCACTTATACTTGGTTTCCTATGACTATCCTCAATGATGGTCTCAGCCATCTACTCTACAGTTGGATCAATCACTCCCAATAAGAGATACTGTGGTATAGTTTCCCCTAGCTTGTCTGCATGGTTCAATCTAATAAATATACTTTAGCAACAGAAACTAGGATAAGAAAAAGGATTTGTTTTCTTTTTCTTTCCTTCTCTCTCTTTCTAACTCCCTCACTCTCTCACATCATGTTCAAATGACAAAAACATCATTTAACTCATCTTTTTAGTCTACCACTGTGGGAAAATACAGAAGTTATCTGAAACATGCAATTTTACAGTTTTCCTTTTGATCAAGGTTCAGTCCTTTTAATTAGGTTCCGATCATTACTGCAAAGTTAGCTTCTCAATTGTCCTGCTCCTCTAAATCTATTACATCTGGAGTGGGGCAGGGGTCTTACCTTTCACTGATTAAACGTAACATACCATAAAGGGAGATAAATGTTGGCAATATAGTAAATTAAAACAGTTCCATATGCAGATATTACTGATACTATGTATATCTGATCTATTGTATTTCTTAAAACAAATCATTGCTGATATGTGAATCCTGAACATTAACATGGCCTTTATTTATCTTTTGTGAACTAAGAGAAAGGGAATCGCAATATTCTACATGAGAAAATTCACAATACACTTGCCTGTCCATTTCTGCATGGCATCAGGGGTAGACAATTAGAAGTAGGATATAAAGAAATAGCTTCTAAAACAGCTGAGAGAAAATAAAAGGCTTATTTTTATTCTTATTTATAAGTACTCAAAAATGTTATATTTGAAGTGAGTAAATTAATATTTATCAATTTTAACTCATTTACTTATTAATAACTGATGCCATTGTCAAACCAAATCATGAGTGTTATGTGAAAATTAATTGAAATATATAGATTTACTTAATATTCTGGAAGTTTGGAATTTTAGAAATGAAAAATGTTTATTGAAAGACATGGAATCAATTTTAATATTTTGTGCATACTATATACAATCTGTTGACCACCTTTTACCAGAAATGGAGAAATAGTTCATGTCTCTTTCTTGCTTCTAACTGTAGCTTATCAAAGACGTTGCTTTTGCCTCTAACAAGTTATATTTAATAATTTATTAGTTCTAGTTTACTTTCTGAAAGTAAAGGTCACAAAGAATAATGAGAATAAGTAGTACCTAGTACAAAAATGCCAAAAGTGTACAGAGGTCAAAAGCATCAGGGAAAGCAAATGATCTTTCAATTTTGCCTTAAAAAATATATTACTAATCTTAGTGAGTGACTTTTTAAAACATTTTATTAGTTTCAAATATACAGTACATTGGTTAGACATTTACATAGTTTATAAAATGATCTCCCTAATTTCTCTTTCTCTCCTTTGGCTCTCCACCTAGCCATTACGTTAATGCTAACTGCATTCCCTGTGCCATGCTCCCATTCCCATGACATCTATCAGCTACTAATTTGTACTTCTTTAACCTTTTATCTCGTTCTCCCAGCCCTCCAACCCACCTCACCTCTGGCTGTCCCCAGATTATCTTCTATATTTGTGAGTTTGTTTTGGTTAGCTTGTTCTTTTTGTTTCTTAGATTCCACATATAAGTGAAATCATATAGTATTTATCTTTCTCTGTCTGACTTATTTCACTCAGCATAATAACCTCTGGGTCCATTCATGTCGTTGCAAATGGTAGAGTTTCACCTTTTTTTCTAATGGCTGGGTAATATTCCATTGTATATATGAACCATAACTTCTTTATCCAATCATCTGTTGATGGGCATTTAGGTTACTTCCATATCTTGGCTATTGTAAATTGTGCTGTCATTAATATTGAAGTGCATAAATCTTTATGGATTATTGTTTTGGTTTTCTTTGCATAAATACCCAGAAGTACAATTGCTGGGTGAAAAGGTATAGCCATTTTTAATTTTTTGAGAAATCTCCAAACTGTTTTCTATAGCAGCTGTACCAATTTATAATCCCACCAACAGTGTATGAGAGTTTTCTTTTCTCCATATCCTTGCCAACATTTGTTATTCTTTGATTTATCGATGATAGCCATTCTGACGAGTATCAAGTCATATCTCATTGTGATTTTCATTTGCACTTCTCTAATGATTACTGACCTTGAACATCTTTACATATGTCTATTGGCCATGGTATTTCCTCTTTAGAGAAATATCTGTTCAGGTTTTCTGCCCATTTTTTAATTGGATTGTTTGGTTTTATTTTGTTGTTGTTGAGTTGTATGAGTTCTTTATATATTTTGGATATTAACTGTATCAGATGTATTTTAAGTAAATATCTTCACCCAATCAGTCAGTTGTCTTTTGTTTCATTGATGGTTTACTGTACAAAACCTTTTTAGTTTGATGTAGTCCCATTTGTTTATTTTTTTCCTTTGTTTCCCTTGCCCAAGGAGATATATCAAAAAGAAATTACTGTTAGCAATATAGAATTTGCTGCCTATGTTTTCTTCAAGATGTTTTCTGGTTTAGGGTCTTACATTTAAGTCTTTAATCCATTTTAAGTCTATTCTTATATACGGTGTAAGAAGATGGTCCAATTTCTTTTTGGGGGGCATGTATCTGTCCAGTTTTCCCAATACCGTTATTAAGGAGACTGTTTTTACCCCATTGTATATTCTTGCCTCTTTTGTCATATATTAAGTGAGCGTATAGGTATGTACTTATTTCTGGGCTCTCTATTCTATTTCATTGATCAATGTATCTGTTTTTATGCCAATACCATGCTGTTTTGATTACTGTAGACTTGTAGTATAGTTTAATATCAGGTAGTGTGATACCTATAACTTTGCTCTTCTTTCTCAAGATTGCCGTGGTTATTCGGGGTCTTTTATGGTTCCATATAAATTTTAGGATTATTTGCTCTTGCTCTCTGAAAAATGCCATTGGTATTTTGATAAGGATTGCATCGAATCTATAGATTGCTTTGGATAGTATGGCCATTTTAATGATGTTGATTCTTCCTACCCATGAACACGGTATATACTTCCATTTATTTGTATCTTCTTCAATTTCTTTTTTTCAATTTCATAATTTTCTGAGAACGGGTCTTTTACCTCCTTGGTTAATTTGATTCCTAGGTATTTTATTGTTTTTGATGCGATTGTACATGGGATTGTATTCTTAATTTCTCTTTCTGAAAGTTCATCATTGGTGTATAAAAATGTCTCTCACTTCTGAATATTAATTTTGTATCCTGCTACTTTACAGAATTCATTGGTCCGTTCTAACAGTTTTTTGGTGGAATCTTTAGGTTTCTCTCTATATAATATCATGTCATCGGCAAATAATGAGAGTTTTATTTCTCCCTTTCTAATTCGGATGCCTTTTATTTCTTTCTTGTCTTATTGCTGTGGCTAAGACTTCCAATACAATGTTAAAGAGGAGTGGTGAAAGTGAGCATCCTTGTCTTGTTCCTGATCTTAAAGAAAACACTTTTAGCCTTTCTGCATTGAGTATGATGTTAGCTGTAGGTTTGTCATAAATGACCTTTATTATGCTGAGGTATGTCCTCTTTATTCCCACTTTGCTGAGAGTTTTTATCATAAATGGACGCTGGATTTTGTCGAACGCTTTTTCCGCAGCTATTGATATGATCATATGGTTTTTATCTTTTGATTTATTAATATGATGTATTACATTAATTGATTTGCAGATATGGTACCAAGCTTACATCTCAGAAATAAATCCCACTTGATCATGATATATGATATTTTTAATGTATTGCTGAATTCAATATTTTGCTAATATTTTGTCGAAGATTTTTGCATCAGTGTTCATAAGAAATACCAGCCTATAGTTTTCTTTTTTTGAAAGTATTTGTCCGGTTTTGGAATCAAGATAATGGTGGCCTCATAAAAGGAGTTAGGGAGCTTTCCCTCCTCTTGAATTTCTTGGAATAGTTTGAGAAGAATAGGTGTTAATTCTTCTTTGAGTGTGTGATAAAATTCACCTATGAAGCCATCTAGTCCAGGACTTTTGTTTTTTGGGAAGTTTTTGATTACTGATTCTATTTCATTGGTGGTAATCAGTCAGTTCAGATTTTGTTTCTTCTTAATTCTGTCTTGGGAGATTGTATGTTTGTAGGAATGTTTCTTCCAGATTGTCCAATTTGTAGGCATATAATTGCTCGTAGTATTTTCTTATTTTCCTTTGTATTTCTGTAGAGTCCGTAGGTATTTCTTGTCTTTCATTTCTGATATTATTTATTTGATCCTCTCTCTCTTTTCCTTGGTGAGTCTGGGTAAGGGTCTATCAATTTTGTTTATCCTTTCAAAGAAGCAGCTCTTGATTTCATTAATCTTTTGTGTTGTTATGCTTCATGTTGTCCCAGAGGTGTCTTAAACTATTCATTTTTTAAAATTCTTTGTTGTTGTTGTTCCAACTGGGTGTATTCTGCTACTTTGTATTCCAGTTTGCTGACTCGATCGTCTGCTTCATCCAATCTACTGTTCAATTCTTCTAGTGTAGTCTTCATTTCTGTTATTATATTCTTCATTTCTGTCTTATTCGTTTTTATAATTTCTATGTCCTTTTTTTATGCTTACTATCTCTCTGTTGAGGTTCTCATTGTGCTCATCCATTCTCCCCCTAAGTTCATTGAACATCCTTACAATAATTATTTTGAACTCTGTCTCTGGTAGGTTGCTTGCCTCCATTTCATTTAGGTTATTTTCTGGAGATTTATCCTGTTGTTTCATTTGTGGCATGTTTCTTTGTTTTCTCATTCTATTAACCTCTCTGTGTTCATTTCTATGTGTCAGGAAATTGTTTCATCTCTCAGCCTTGGCCAGATGACTTTATATGGAACGTGTCCTATGTGGTCCAGTGGCACACTCTCCCTGTTCCCTGTGCCAGGGGCTCTGGATGTGACCTTTGTGTGTGTTATGTGTGATCTTCTGTTGTAGCTAAGCCTTTATTGGTGTTAGTACATCAGTGGATGGGATTAACACTCAGGCTGACTCATTGTGGGAACTGGCTGCACCCACAGGGTAAGAGTTGCTGTGTGTGGACTGACTCCACCAAGTGGAATTTGCCCTAGCAGGCTTGTGTACTTGTTGCAACCACCCTTTGTGTGTATCGCTAACGGGACTAGTCAGGAGTTGTTCTGTTGTGGTCTAGTTCCAGCCTCTGGGTGGGTTGGTTTTGTGGCCCCTTGGGAGTGGGTCCCCAGTAGGCCAAGGTCAGCTGCTGCCTTTGATTGCTCAGGGCTACCTGGCGGGGGCTACGAAGCGATCAGCAGATGGTTGTTGCCTATGCTAGATCTATAGGTAAGTGGAAGAGACAATGCTGCAGGCAGAGGTCCAGTTATCCCCCGTCCCTGATCTAGGGCAGTTTAGCAGAAGGACCAGTGCTCCTCAAGGCCTGACACTGCCTGTCAGTTGCCCATAAGTCTCGGAAAGTGGAAGAGCCTCTGGGCGATATGTGTGTTGGGTGGTGAGATTATGGGAGTCTCCTGAATCTATTGAGTAAATTTCTTCCAGCCACTGCAGTGTCAGTTTACATGCCAGCACTGTCTCTGTGGCTCCCTGTACAAGTTTCCAATCGTAGCAAGGTCAACTGCTGCCAATCTCGGCCTGCAAACAATCAAGCTCTGTTATAAAAATTACTGAAGCTTGTAGGCATGAGTTTGTGGCCCACCACCAAATGCTTCTCCCGGATGAACAGGCTTCGAATGAGTCACACGAACTGAGTGCTGTTGTATTTGTGACCCAAGGAAAGCACAGAATAAGACTGGGTTGCCTGGAGCAGGCTTGCCACAGGTAATTTGTGTGTTAGGTGGGGCACATCTCTGTGAGGCACAGGGCCATCAGGCCTACACAGCACCAGAATTGCTGCCAGCTCTGGGACTGCGGGCTCCCACCAAGTGAGATATCACTGCACAACCTATTATCATCTCTGATGGGCCCACAAAACCTCTGAGATTTGCCCAAGTGATACTATATCTCATGCTGGCAGCAGTGACCTTTTTGTCACTGTATTCCCATCACTTTACTCATGTCACTGGCTAAGATCTGTTGACTGTGCAAAATATGCCATCCCAGGGTAGGGGCAGCTAGGACACTTTGTGCAGTGGACACTTTGTGTATTAGATAAGGCAGGATCTCAGGGAGTCAAGGGTCATGAGGCCAGTAGACTCAGTTTCCTACAATTTCTGTGTCTGCAAGTTCCTATAATAGTCAAAGATAACAGGGAGACAAGCTGCTATCTGGGGCAGTCCCACAGACTCTGCGATCCCCCCAAGAGATATTGTAGTTCTACAGGCAGCAGTGGTCTGCTTACAACTGTTTTCCCTGCAGTGCCCACACAGTGCTAGCCAAAGTTTGTTGCCCATGTGGGTGACTGAGGGATGGAAAGGGGCAAGGCTGTGACAGTTGACTGTCGATGGGCTGCCTGGAGCAATTTGTGGGTTGAGTGGGGCTGGGTCTCAGGGAGACAACAGCAGTCAGATCAATACAGCCTCAGTCTTGCTGCAACTTTGGTAATGGATCACAAGTTCCCACAGAAGTCCCAGATCACAGTAAGACTAGCTGCTGTCTGGGACTGGCCCACAGATCCCTGAGATCTGCCTAAGTTCATGTTAACAGCAGTGATCTGCCTAAAACTGTCTCTGAAATGCATGCTCATAGCACTGGCTACCAGCTGTGAATGTTTGGCCCTGAATAGGTGCAGGGTGAGGCAGCCATCCAGCAAGAAAAGTTCAGGTTAGGTGAGGTGGGCTGATCTCCTAGGTGAGAGCTTCCTAATGGCCCTGTGGGAGGGGTCTGTGCAGTCAAGCTGGTGCTATCAGTAAATTGCCCTGTAGAGGGGCTGCCTGTCCAGCCCTCTTTCTGCAGCCAGGTAATGCAGACTTTCCCAGGATGAATCTTGCTTGAGCCTCTGAACTACCACCAGTATCCCAGGTGAGTGTCTGCAGGTCAGAGAACCTGTGTGTGGACTCTTCAAAGGGGCACCTAGGGTTTCAGTCTCCTTCTGTCTCACCCAGACAGCTGGAATATTCTCTGGTTTTAGTCAGAGTAATTGGAATCCTCTCTTCCCTAGGCTAGGGAGCCTGTGAATGAGGCCAGGACTCCCCTCTCCTTCAGGAGAGCCTCTGCAGCCTTGCTCTCCCTCCTGGTGATCAACCATTTGTGGGTGTAAGTGCCTCAATTCGTGATTTTGCTTCAGTGTGGCTCCTTCTTTATATTATCAGATGTATGTATCATGATCAGCTAGACTTCAGGTGCTTCTCCACATTGATTATTTTATAATTTGGTTGTAATTTTAATGCAGACCTGGGAGAAGGTCTGCCAGCCAGTGAATGACTTGATGGAATAAAAGAGGTGATAGCCATGTTGAAAATAGTTCGAGTTGGCAATGAGAAAATGTATGTAAAAAGTATATTTAAGAACCTGGCTAGTGAAAGGAATTTAAAACAACAATGAGGTGCTACCTGGAGAACAGAGTAACTCCAGTATTCATTTCTTGAGAATGGAGTACTTCATAGATACTTTTGTGTAGAATTCAGATAATTTTGAGGTCAAAGAAAACTGAAAATGATTTAGATGTTAATGGAGCCAGTGGCTTCAGTAAGATCATAAAATAAGTTGTAAGAATTTTAAATATGTTTTGCAGACAAAGACATCAGTGGCATAAAAGCTCATTAAATTTTTCCTAAATAAGAACTGACTGTATAATAAGAGGCAGTGTAGAATAGTAAGCTTTTTAGGCAACACATATTTTGGAGCTTTTAATACCAATTCTGCCCTTCCTTCAGTAACGTGATGTTGAACAAGTTGCATAACTCATCTGTACCTCAGTTCATTTTAAAATAAAATTTGTAGTTGTACCTTAACTCAGAGGATTATTATGAATAGAGAAAATGAGATTGCATTTGATAAATAATGATCTCAATGGCTGGTGCCAATAAAAATATCCAATATGGCAGTTTTTAATTCTGTTATTGTTTGTTATTGTTACTGTTACATTGAATTAATAAAAAGCAGTAGACATTCTACTCTGAGTATAAATCCACTTAATTAGCAGCACATCTCAGATTGAATGTTGCCATTTAAAGGAAAAATTTCCCAGGGATTTCTACTTGCAAAAGTATTACTTGATGCATAGTTCTGTTATGTTATTATAACATTGTATTGTGACTCCGTGTGTTTTTTTAATCAGTCTGTCACATGGACTGAGTTCCTAGGGAACAAGGTCTTATTCAGTGTGCACCCATAAAACCTTCTTAGTTCCTGATATATGGAGCAAGCACCCAATAAATGTTTGTTGAGTTGAATCTTGTTCCTTTTTAGGATCAGTAAGAGTTGGGTTTAGAATATCTATGCTAGTTTTTTTCTACATAGATCATTCATTCTTCCTTTTGCCTTTCATGTATTTGATTTTTTTGGCTTCATTTATAATTAAATATTAAAGTAAAGTTAATAAGTATATTTAATTTTATTCCAATTATAATTTAAAGAGATCGATATGGTAATGTTTAATCACATTTTAGGGGAATTTGAGGTATAAAAGTTGAAATAATGAGAAATATAAATGTTTATAAAGTCTTAATTGTGGGGGAAAAATTTTAATGTAGTTGAATTTTTTTAATTTCCTGTTTCATAATTTCAAAGCTGGTGGTCCAAGTGAATTTTAAAGTATGTTTATGCTCTTGTATGATGGGGTTAAACAATGCATTTAAATCTAGCACATAGATTTCAAAATGACATAGTTAAATTGTGTTTAAACTAATCTGTGATAATTAAGGATGATGGTTTTCAAAATACAAATGAAGTGACATATGACTATAAAGACCAAGAAACTGAGTATTACTGTATGGAAAATATTAGTCATGGGGCAATAAAATTAATCGATGAAATAGGTATTTTTTATAATTTCCACTAGCATGATAAAAGATAAAAAATAAGGGAAGAATTAGAATTTTAAAAATAAAATAGAGATTATGTACAGTTTAGGAGGCCATTAATTTGTAGGTATTTAACTGACAAAATAGCACGAATAGCTCTTCTCTTTCAAGCTGACAATGCTGCAAGTTTGAGTTAATATCCTAAATTTGTGAGGTAGTCTATAATAAAAAAAACATTCAACTAAATGGGCTCTTTTCCCAGAAAGTCACTGAAACAAGAAATACATATATCAGGAGAGGAGAAAGACAAGAGGAAAAAGGAGACAATAAAAGAAAAAATGGAAAGAAAACTAGATGTCCAAATTCAATGGGATAAGTAGAAAAGCTGTACATTTTATAGTCAGTCTAATAAAATTTCCCTTCTAACCTAGGAAGAACTAAACTCAAAGCATAAATCACAGTTTTTGATTATGAGGGGAAAATTCAAATACAACTTATTTTGTGAAACTGCATAGAAAGAACTTTATAGCTTTGCTTTTAGACCTTAAGTTCAGCCTAAATGCATTTTAAAAAGTTATGTCTTTGTATAGCTGAGATATTCCTATTGCCAAATTATTTTCAAAGCCATTTGCAGATTTAAGCAGGTGTCTGTAACTTACTAAGGGACTGTTCTGAACAAATTAAGGGTGAGTCCAGTTCTTATTTGTGCCCTATTTATTAGACCCCTCCTCTGTTGACATATATTTCTCTAAGTCATCTTATTCACTCTGTGGCTGTAACACTGACTACATGCTGATGGTCCTAGTCTCTTTCTGTAGTCCAGGTCTCTCCTCAGACTATCTGTTAACTTATTAGACATTTTTACTTAAATATTCTTAAGTTTTAAAGATATGTACAGAGACAGTTAATTCATTATTATCGTTATCTTTGTTCTTCCCTCCTTCATAAACCAGTTCCTTCTGCTCTGCTTTCTATATCATTTAATGGCATTACTTCTTAAGAGTCACCCATTCCAGAAAATGTAGACTCGACATGTCTTCTTTCTCCCTTATGTTCCACATCCACAAGGTCATTACACAGTCTCCACTCTACTTCAGATATGTCTCTCAGTTGTAGTTCTCCTGTCTACCCCATTTCCACTGAATAAATTTGGATCTTCATCATCTCTCAAGGGAAATATACTAACCTCTTAACTGATTCTCCAGCTTCAGTTCTTTCTCATTTTCAGTCTAGCCTTTACACTAAGATTTCCTGATAAATAATTTTACTGTCTTCCTGTCACACAAAGATAAGGGCTAAACTCCTTAGCACATGAACCAAGACTTCAACAACTAGGCATTAACTTACCATCTTGGAAATCTCCAAATCTCTGTATTTTTTCTTCAATTAAACTATAATGGGAAATTTTATTAATTCTCTTTAATACTGAGTACAAATGGCATGTCCTTTGGCACAGTGAGTTATCTGTTCTGTAGCATATTTGAAATTGTCCTTTACTGATATTATAGAAATAATTAAATTTTTTATAGCAATTGGAAAACATGTGTCTGGTCTGCTAAAGCCAGTATAGGTATTGTGTTTTTACATATTTTCCACCCTCAGAACTTGATTTAGGAGCATGGAACACAGGAGATAGTATAGAATAAACATTTGCTAATGAAATGAATGCGTGACCTTTTTGGAAGGCTCCGTGAGTTACAAGGATGGCCTTCTTGAGGTTTGCAAGAATTACCACTAGATGTCACTAGCACATTTCAATAACAATTTCTGAGCCAAGGAGAACCAATCTTTACTGAGTACCTACTATGTGCCAGTCCCTTGTTAACAATTCTTTAAAGTAGGTATTATTATCACAAATCTACCTTGGAGACAGATGCTTGGAATTATTAATAGGTCATATAGCTAGTATGATGTAGAGGTGCGATTAAAATCACACGTGTCTGCTCATAGTGGTAGCTACATTCTATTTCTTTTCTTATGATTGAGGCTCTGGCCTCCAAATGATAAACAGCTTTTTGTTGTTGTTGTTGTTGTTAACAAATTAAGTCTTTATTGACAAAATAAACTACTGTTGTGCCCGACACTCTTTAAGATTCTTCAAGTTAAAAGTTAGTGACTTTGCTTCTCTAATACCTTTTCCTTGGTTATAAAACAAACTACCATTTAGATAATTTTTTTTTAAATTAAACATAAGAATATAGGTTTTGAACAAGAGGAGTTAGATTTCTATTATAGTATTAGTTCTTTTTTTCAATTAACATTTGAAAATTGATATCTACTGTTTATAAGATGATAGATTTTGTAATTAGGGCAGGACATATGAATAAATATAGTCCCTAGCTTCTAGCACCCTATAAACCTTTAATGTCTCCTTGATTCAAATTCAGGAGCATCATGATATTCTTACTGTGCAGTGTATCTAATATGAGACCCTGAATTCCAAATAGCATCTAGAGTTATTGTCACTTTGATAATGTGACTTCATCTATTCTTGGATCTTAAATACTTAGAAGCACATCTCTATATATGCTGAGAGTCCATTTGTTTCTAGATGTTATTTGATATTGTTAGATACAGCTCTGCCTTTATAGAGTCCCAAACAAAGTTCAGAACCTAAGGAGAGATATTTGAGGATGCTCTAATCAGAGAAAAGTTATCAGAAACCACGATGGGATGCTGCTTTGATCTCAATCCATGTATTTGTACAGAACCCATCGTCATGCTTTATGCCATGTGCAGATGGTGGCACCAATAGTAGTTAACCATTATACAAATGAAAGAAATAAGAGTGGGAGGGTGGCTGCTCATGCATTTCCATAAATTTTACAGCTTCTCTTTAGTCAATTTCAGTATCATATCAGACTATTTAAACTTTCTGCCAAACGCAGTGGTGGTTTTAAGTATTTTTGCTTTTGTTATTGTTAATTATTTAAAGGAGTTAAACACCATCAACTAATTTAAAATTGTGCATTTATATACAACATGATGATGTTCTCTACAGATTTTTAAAGATAAGGAATTAATGTACTGATAGAAACCATTTATCTCCCTCTAGTAATATTTTTATGTGGTTATGTGAAATTAAATTGTGTGATTTGGAAGTTAGAAATATAAAATAATGATACATTTGCAATTTATTCTAAAAATTAGAAATAATTTCAATCCCCTATATTAAAAATCCATAAAGAAGAGCTTATGGCCAAGTTGAAGGCCAAGTGAATAATAAATTGTGTTTACATTATTTCTACAAAGGAGTATCTCTTTAGAAAACAAGCAAAAATACCCATCAACCTTTTTTTAATATTTGTATTAAGAGAATTTTAAATCATGTGAGGTTAATAGCAACATGTTTCTCAGATAAAATGTGCCCAGTTTGTACTCCTTTCTTATCAGAAAACATCAATTTATATTTTTTAAAACTGATCATTTTTTAGAAATGATCTCTGTGTATGCCTTCCATCTTTTCCTTTCTACTTTTGCCTGGCACAGGGTGCATTCTCAAAAATTGACTTATTGGGATGTTGATGTGTAAATAAATGAATAGTTGGATAAGTCAAGAAAGTTAGAGGAAGCTTTGGTGGTCACTCAGTGGCTTCCTTCTGCTCCCCTGCCCATCCCTGGCATTTTGCACTAAGAAAACACAATAATGGAAGCTCCAGGAATCCACAGTGCATGTTTTGCACCCTGATTGAATGAATACAAGAGATACGGAACAGCTAAATGATGAGAGAACACGGCCTACGGAGCCAGAATGTCCAGGGACAAATTCCAGTTTGGTCACTTACTAACTCCAGTTTGGTCATTTACTAATTCTAGCAAAGCAGTAGAACCAATGCCTCCATTTTCTCCTCCTTAAAATGGAGGAGGAGGGTAATAGCATCTACCTCATAGGGTTATTGTGAAAAATAAGTGAACTTAAATATGCAAGGCCATTAGAACAATATGTAACTTATTATGAATGCTTTAGAGGTGTTCGTTGCTGTTACTGTTCTATTGAAGAAAAATGCAGCTCAGAGAGATTAGAAACAAACTACCCAATAGGTTTCCTGGTTTTTTCTTCAAGTGATAAGCAAAACACAGGAGTCCTTTTTTATTTCAATCTGCATGAAGAATTACATTCACTGAGTGGGATGTTTTGAAAGGGGTTTTTTTTTTTTTTAATAATTCTAAGAGGAAAAAAGGTTAAAATGATTTAAATATAAATGAGAGATTAGTGATTTTAAGAGTTCATTATACTTATTTAGCTATTTTGATATAATCAAGTTTTTATATTTATTTGTTAAAAAAAAAATGAGTACAAAGTCTGTGAGTCTGTCAGTGAATCATACCTAAAGAAACTTTCTGCATTCCAGTCATGAGCCATAAAAAGGTACTACCTGATGGCAGAATGTTCTAATTGCAAAAAAAATAGCTAAACAGAAACAATCAGCTTTTACTGCTAACCTGACTAACTGAATCAATAAGATATTATTCATTACTGCAACATACATTTATTTATATACATTTAGGTTCCATATAAATGAGCCTTGAGGCTTAGAAGGACTAGAAAACAGTTGGGGATTCTGAATATGGTAACTGAATGTGCGAGCTTCCGAGGCATCATAATATGATGTCTGAACCCAGTCAGACTGGATTCAAATCTTAACTTCCCCTCTTTTTAGCTGTTGAATTGACCTTAAGCAAATAGTTAACTTCTTCATGGGTCAGTCTCCTTGTCTAGTACCTACCTCAGGGTTATTGCAGATTAAGTGGCTTATATTTATAAAATTCTTAGTATAGTACCTGATGCAGAGTAAGTGCAATGTAAGTACATGTTGAGTAAATAGAAGTACTTTATGGTATATTCATTTTAGTGGGATTCATAGGATGAGACCAAAACAATCTTTTAAAGGTTGATTAGTGTTTCACCAGGTGTTTCATATGCAGTAACAAAGCCAAAGCTCTTAAGAATACCTCACTTTTGTAACTTTGTATTGTAAGGAGGAATTTTATGTAGTCCCAATCAAACAACACTGTAAGGCACAAAAGAAAAATGATTAAGAGCATCAGTTTTGTGGTGTTAACTACCCTTAAAAAATCCTGTCTTTGCTATTCATCAATTATATGGACTTGGACAAATTATATATTTCTTTAAATAAGAAAAGCCTATTTTCTTATTTTAGTAAGAGCAAAAAAAAATGTTTGTAATCGGTATTCTAATTGACTTTCTAACATAATTCAGACTTCTCTATTACCCAAGTGATGAAGTCTTGCCATCTTTGATATTTTGAAATACAGACCTAAAATGTTATAATTTTATTTTATATGTATAGATATTTGTATTTTATATTTGTATATGTTAGATCATTTTATTATGTATTAGATAGCAAAACATTATGTATATCTAAAAATATTTTTCTTATTGATATTTCTAAGATTCAGTATTTTCTTCTAAACATTAATACTCTTCTAAGTAGGGATGCATGTATTGTATGAATGGGTACTCTAAAAATAAAAGTCCAAATTTTAGAAAATGGTAATTAACAAAAGATCTGTTTTTCTTCTCCTTTTTAATAATCTGTTTATGGAAGAACTAACAACTATAGTTATAGAGACTAATCTTAAACTTTCTTTTAGACTGGATAACTTCATAAAAAACTAAAGCACTAAATGGAAAATAAACTTTTATGGATAAACACCTTTTTATACAACTCCAAAGAATGCCTTCTGTTTATATGAACAAAGACTTTATTCATAATTATACTCCAGTGTTCTTTCTGTCTGCTTTGCATAATATCTAACTTGCAACTTCTGGTTGCTATAAGTGTTAGACTATTTCATTTTGAAGATGAGTGTTATGAACAACTCTTTTCAATAGTTTGTCTGAGTGTGTGTGTAGATGTTTTCTGCAATGAAATTTAGGTAAATTGTTCGAATTTAGAAACCTCGATAATATAGCCTCATTTCCTCCACAGACAGTCTAGGTAAGAAAAATACGCTTTAGAGTTCTCAGTGAAAGTGTCAGTCAGTGTTTAAAATATAACTTAAATTTCCTTCTTTAAAAGAGATGGGAAGAAGTGAGTTATTGAAGTTGCAATCTGCAGTTTTGATATTCATATATAAAAGGGGGCAGATGTTCTTTTCTGCTAAATCATTCCCATAATACATTTACCCTGTATTCAGAGATGAATATGCTTACTGCCAAGCCTTGGCAGAAGGTTTCAAGAAAACAGTGATTAAACTCCATTGGTAGACAAAGGATAGAAGAAGATTAGCCATTTAGAATGTAGTGTTGTTCTTTCAACCTTTTCTTAGCCTCTCCCCTCTTACAAACTTTCTTTGATTCATAGTATTAAGCCTAAAATGAACTATCATTTTAAATTATTTTCATACAATCAAAATTTATATGGCCAATATCAAGTCCCTGAGAATATTCCTAGACCAGCTTTTCAACATTCATATTCATTCATAGTTATAGAATTCATGTTGCCTCTAAATATATTTTTGATATGTTAAAAAGAGGATAAAATAATAGTTCATTAACATTCAAAATACACTTTCTATAATCAAAATAAAAGGTTAATTATGTCAATTTTTTAAGCAGAGGTAACTTTAGACCTGGTAATAAGTCATTTGTACTAATTATCTCTGTAGAAATAGAAAAATTAACAAATTATGAATATTTACTATTACACAATAGAATAATAGAACTGCCTTCAAATAGAGATACATGGATTAATAAATTGGTATATGGTAGGTAGATAGATGAATAGATATGTCTATTGTATAATTTACATTTATAAATATGTATGTATAACATGTTTTTTAAAAAAGAATTCCTAGTCAGTATACAATGAAAAAATTAGTTAGAAAGATATACCAGGGACTGGGAAAGTTTAGAAAAGTATAGAATTTCCTGACTTCACTTTCATAGATTATCTAGTTTTACTTTCATAATTTCGAAGATGATAAAACTGACTTGTACAACTGAATTTACATGACTAAAATAGTTTAAACTTAATTTTAATATAAGGAATATTAATTATAAGACATGATGTTATTTATGTTGTTTAATAATGATTTGCATAATAATTTACATAAAATGTTCAAGGATCAATGACTATACCAGTCATTGATCCATTAATTCAGTATTTATTACATTCTTGCTATGACCAAAGAACTCTATTAGAATTAAATAAACTTTCAAACATGATACTTGACCACCACAAAGTATAGTTGGAGCAAAATTTGGCTCTATTTTATAAAGATAATTGTATGACGCAGACTTCAGAGAGAGGGTTTCACTATGTAATTATTTACTTATTCTTATATCAATATGTGATGATGAAAACTGAAAGACAGTAGAACAGAGTTAATATGAAGAGTGATTTGATATATTTTAGAGACTGTTTTAATATTACTTGAAAGATGATTGCAAGGTTTTATGTCTGATAGGACTAAATATGTGATAAACGTAAGGAAGCCCAGAAGAAAGCTAAAAAGTGGGAGGATAATTTAGTTTTAAATTTTTTATTAAGATAAAGTGAGTACTTTCGAAAATGTTCACTGCTTAGTTCATGAGAGGACTCTTTCAGGAGACAGAACAATTTTGGAGACAGTCCTTGGACGTCATCATCAGAGAGGAGATAGTTGAATCCAGGAGGGACATTGAGATCTTCAAGATGTTGAGAAAAATAATCAGATCACTATGGATGGAATCGATTATATTTCTATGTCCAAGATGATCAAGAAGAGGAACCTGAGGTGGAGATAGAAAAATGCTAACCAAAAATAAACAAAATAAAACTAGGATGATGTAGCAATCAGAGGAAGGGTTTCAAAAGGAAGGAATGAATACCTCAAAAATATCTGATCTCTTTTTTGGATTCAAAATAGAAAAATCCATCTCTCTCTCTTTTTCTCTTTCTTGCTCTCACTCTCTCCTATTCTGATTCGAAACAAGGTCATAGAGAAATGGGTGTTTAAGAAAAGTGCTTTGATATTTTAATTTGAATTATTTGGACTTTTTAAACTAAATTTGGTGCATGTATTATATAAAGTGTTTGTGACATCTTTTGCCTTCCTGTGGAGGCTTTAAATATCCGTCCCACCCCTGCTCACCTTTGGATATTTATATTAGCATCAAACGCAGTAGTGTGAATTATTTCTTGTAAGCTTTTCCCTACTATTACCAATTTGATGGTTGGTTTCATGATGGCAAAATAATACTGAAAAATGACTTGTTTTTGCTATTAGTCTACAATCTTAAATATTAATAATACTACTGTTACAGATCAAAAGATTTGTCAAAGTTCTGACACCTCCAGCAGGATCTCCCATTAAGAATCTACCTGCTATGTCAGCTGAAGTTGTTAATTAAGAGGAAAGTAGTTCATATTTTCTTCCTTTTATAGTAGAAGAGTAGAACTATTAGATAGAACTAATTAGTTCTATCATTTTACAGATAGGTGACACAGCATAAATTAAGTTAAAATATTTCACTTGGATTGTATGCTATGTCTACATTAACTGAATGAAAATCTCTTTCCCAGGTATTTATAATATGCATTATTAATTTTAATATCTAATCATAAATATGAATCTTGTGCCAAAATATATTTACTAATGTTTTTAACTTTTATATGTGTTTATACCAAGAAATGTTCTTTTTAAAAATATAAACCTTTAAAAAAAAAGTACTTAAAAAAAAGTTAATTTATGCTAGCAATACAATTACTTTGAATTATTGAGAAAATTTTGGTTATAACATCTGTTTACTTTTTCATATGTACATTAACTACCTTCTTTCCCAAAACAATCACTCACGAGTTATTTATTTATTTATTTTTTAAAATTATTTTAACTTTCTTTCTGGACATAAGTAAATTCTTTCAAAAAAGAAACTATTTGCAGTTCATTTGTAGGTCACAACCCTAATATCTACAGGAGTTCAAAAAATTAATGAATGAATAACTGAACTCTTTCTTTTTTCATTTTGCACTTTAAATTGTAACATAACCCACAAGTGCTTCATTTTTCATTAGGTTCTTTTAGAATAGAATATAGACTTATTACATATATTTTATTTATATTTTACCTTCCAGAAACAGGTAGATTTGAAATTTAAAATGTTCTCAAACTTATTTTTAGTTAAAACTAAAGTATATGTATAATTGATTTTGTTTAGTATTTAATTAAACGTATAATAAAAGGAATACTTTTATTACTAGCTATTTAAATTTAATATATTCCTGTTTTCTTTTTTTGGTCACTCATCTGAATATAGATTATCCTTTCTACTCAAAACTGTTGGAGAGACATATTTGGAAAATGATTAAGATTACCTCACCTAAAATAATTTCTATTTTATTTGTTTTGATATTCACAAGTAGATAATTTCTAATTCTATCACATACACACACACACAATACTTATCTTTCCAATCCATTTTACATGTAAAAGATCATTTTGGGCAGAAGATTATCACTTATTTCAGAGAGAATGAAGAAGAAATTACTTGTATGATTTGCTTTTCCAAAATTACTTAAATTTTTTAAATTTATTTTTTAACACTTAGAAACCTATCCCTCTTTGGTACTGGAATTGAATTTGGATTCTAAAGGACTGATCCTGATTCAGGAATATATGTGTATTTTTAAAAGTTACTATAACAAACAGACCCTGACTGGTTATGATTCAGATCCAAAAGTCAGTAGTAAATACTAATGGATCCCTTGATGCTCTCACTTGGTCTTAACTTAATTTCTGTTAACTTTGCACATTTGTAGATATAGAAGTAATTATTGACCAAACATAAGATAATTTACACTGACACTTATTTGTTGAGCTAACTGATAAACATTTCTTTGAAGGTATATAATTCATTACTAATGTATGATATATTTCAACAACTTGACAGTTTTTTTTTCTGACTTCCACATATTTGATACCTCGGCAATGCACAACTTGAAAAGCAACCTGCAAATATCAAACATGTTTTCTCTTATTTAAACTTCATTCTCAAAAGATTCCTGTTTTTGAAACAATACAACCAATTAAAACTAGAAGAAGGAGAAAACCTATCAAATATAATCTAAAGCAAGAGATAACCACAACTCATCACTGTAAATACAGGTCATATTCTTTTAGGAGAGATTTTGCTTTCTTATTCCAAAGAATTAATAGTACATTTAACTTATTACTAAGAAGGTCAAAGACAATATTTTTCTAGGTGCTTGCCTCTGACTTAGCATGTTAGGAAAGAGAGCATATATGAAAAGAATGAGGATCTGACTATAGTAACCTTCTCTCCCAAAGGCATGTAGCCACCAAATACAGGCCCAGTCTGGACACGTGAGAAAACAAATCTTACCTGGAAGAAGACTGTGGTGTGGATTAAAGTCTTAGAATGGACAATTTAAATTTCTTAATCGAGGCTATTTTATTATTTCACGTGACTTGAAATGTGATCATAAACTTGGCCAATAGAGACTTCTACTCTATTTAATAAATATCAGAGGAACAGTGTGATAAAATTATAGTTGGGCCAATGTTATGTAATAGTCATGCTTGCTCAATAGTATCTTTTTATTGAAAGGGAGTATATTTCGTTTCACCTCTTTTACTATATCTGTGCCATTGAGCATACCCGTAAATTTCATAAACAAATCGATTTTCTTTCAAATAGCATAGTTATTAAATATTTCACATTTTGTCTCATTACTCACTTTGTAGTTTGATTAGTTAGATTCATTACAGCGTTGCAACTAAAACACATTTTTCATTTAAGGAATTACTCATGATAAAAAATATACAAAAGAATCAGAAAAATACTTACCGAAATACTTTAATTCTTTGTTTTAATGTAAATGCATTCCTAGTAATCAGAACTTTGATATGAGAGTGATTGTTTTACTAATAAATATAGGAATTTACTTAATATAAAATGAGATAGTCACCTTTGTATTTAATTAAGTGATTAAGACGTTTAAATGTCTCAAGTTATAGCATGGAGTAAGGAAGCCTGGAGTCTGACATGTAGTATGGCACAGAACAGGCACCCACTAAATATATCTTACTTTTGTGAATTCTGGCTTTGACTCTGGGCAAGTTGCTTAAATCCTCAGTGACTTAGTTTTCTTATCACTAAATGCACTTGTAGGACAGAGACTCTTTCTTGCAGAATACCGATATAATAATATTCCTAATTCTTACAGTTGCTTTTGTATTAGTTGAAGAGAGTCAACATTCAGCTGTTTAATTATGTCACTGTAACAATTTACAAAAGAATACTTTAGAATTTGCTGTATGTAACTGAGACAGATTTATGTATTTATGAAATTAAAGTCAGTGTTTTGTGGCTAACATTGATACAGTGTCAACCTAATTTAATTAAACCCGGAACTAGTGTGCTGGCATTGCCTCAGTATTTTCTGCTGTCTATTCCTTTGTTTATCTAATTATATGCCATTATAAAGGGCTCATATTCACTGTGAGCAGGACACACTGGCACAGATTAAGTGCAATGATAGAACTGCTTTATCTGATAGCATCTGTCTTTTCCAGGACTCCTATGGATTAAATTGCTAGAACATTGGACTAAAATATAATATTTATGTTACCTTAAAGTAAAATTAATACATCTTTTCCTGAGGCATACCTTATATACTAATTGTTAATATATTTTTCCTAAATGTTATTAAACTGTAGTAGAATATCACTATCTTAAAAAAATTCAGATGTCGTCATTATTCTCTTCAGAAAGGAGATACATCTATGCAACTGGAAATGCAATATGACTATAACAACATAAGAAATCTTGCATTGTTTGCTTTAAATACTAGGTCTGGCTTAAAATTTCAATGATGTATATTTTTCCTATGAGACTCATTCTACTGACTTGAATATGTAATTTTTCATACCTACATGCCATTACATATGCAGCTATTATCTCTGCCCAAAATGCAGCCTATTTGTCCATTTTACCCCATCAGCAGTTTCCATCTGGCTAATTCTGAGGAATACTTCAAGACTACTTACTCATCACGGTTTCTCTCATCCTATTCTGATTGATTTAGCTGCTGCTCATCTGCACTTCCCATCTACTATTTTCTTTTTTCAACCATACTACATACTACAGTGTATGAAAATACCTAATTTAGCATATTATCTTTTAACAATGCAATAAACTTTTTGAATATAGGAACCATGTCATATTTATTTTTATATCCCAGCAGCTAGAACAACCTCTGCCATAGAAGTAGTCACTCACTGATGTGTGTGAAAGGATGAATAAATAAGTAAACAGACGGTTCATGGTTGGTTAAGTCTCCATAACCAGAGTTGGGAAGTATTGCATGAAGTTGAACATCATGTGCTGAGTCAGAGTCCTAGATGGATTTACATCGTGATATAAAAGCTCGATCCACTTTAAACTTTTTCACTGACTTATCTTGAACAAGAGAACAGCCCTCTTTTATGCTTTAACCTAATCTTCCTTTCTCTACATGCTACTTGTTTTTAAGGAAAAGCAAGGTTAATATATTTTTAAAATTTTATGAAAGTTAAGTCCTATGTGGATTGCAAATGTAAAAGAGATATTGAATTTAGCTAAATTCTCTCTAAAATAAACTTACCATTTTTATTTCTTCTATGCTTTACAACCATTATATGGAATTAAGCCTTGCTTCTATTTCAGTCAATACATAAAATTAGTACATATTTTATTATACATTTAGATTAAATTAGTAGCATTTAAAAAATGCATTGCATTGAGAGTTATGAAATAATTACTACTTATATATAAGTAGTATGCAATATACTATATTTTAATTTGTATATTATTTGCATGAAACATCATGTGTAATAATATGTATCCAGGGAATAAATTCTCATTAAAACTAATTTATACATAGAAGATTGCCTTGCAGTAAAATCTAACATTATTTCTACTAAAAAACATAGTTCAGGAACTTTATTGTTATTAGTGTTATAAACATTACATATCAAGAGTTCCTATAGTAAAGAGTATAATTTACGCAGCATTAGAGATCCACGCATACCATGCTTTGAAAATAAAATATGTAGTATATGAACACTTGTGTTTGTAAAGCAGATTAATTAAGAAATATTTGCTTTCGAGGAGCATTTTTTTTCTTTAGAATCTACTTCTTATTGACTTAGCTTCCCTAGTGCCTTTACAAAACACTTAAATTTAAGAAAAATACACAAAAATTTCAGAAATTTGTTTCATCACACAGATGTATCATTAAACATAGCCTAGGGGATTCATATAGAATTAATCTATTTTATAGTTTACAAATAAATATGAATTAAAAAATTGTATATATTTCAATTTTAACCCAGATAAATGAAAATGTTTGCACATAATTGTAAAACTAAAAAACTTCCTACTAGATTTAAAAAACAAAAAACAAAAAAAGTCTACTTAACCCAGGGATGAGAATTAGCTCATTTTAAAACTTACTTAAACTTCAGAGCCCCAATAAATCACAAAAGGCCTGATGAAAGTCATAGTTTCAACCTAGATATATTAAATGTACCTTCTCCTTTTAAAAAAAGAATTCTTTTCATGGATGTTGTAGATAGTGAATAGACTGAAAGTATAGTCTAATAAATAAGCACTTGCTATCTATCTGTTTATTTTGATTATAGGAGAAAAAACTATAGATAAATATAAATATCTATGCATATTTATTTTTCTAAAAATAAATTTTCCATATAGAATGTTTTAAAACTTCTTTTTTTTCTAATAGTAAAAGTTAATGCAAGTTCTTTGTCGTAAGTTTAGGAAATACATATAAACAAAAATAAATTAAATAAATATATTTATAAAATTCAACATCCAAAGATACATCTGTTAACCTTCTAAATAAGAGGCTACTTTCTATTTTTTTCTTACACAAAAATTTAGAAAATGAATTTTAGAAGAAGCAACATACCATAACCTCAACACATAAGACTGATTTAATCACTGTTCATCTTTCAGTTTTCTACCTATTTTTCTATTCCTCTATTTGTCTGTGTGTGCATATAGTATAGGGTCATAATATTTGTATTTTATACTTTACAATGACAAGTTTCTAAACATTTGTAAGTTTCCACATTAAATGAGCAGAAATATTTCAGTAGCTTATTACTTAAATTTACTTAAATAATCATGAAAAATAAATGAAAGTTGAATGCATGCAATTATATGGCCCTAAAATAAGATAAAATATATACATATATACCATTTTATTTATTAAGAGTTAGTCATAATTTAGAATGATGGAATATTTTTAAAGATGTTTCACATATTCGGTTACAGGATAGACAAGATGAGAATGGATATTTTCATGTGAATTTTACTGGAGTGGTTGAAATAATTGAGATAAGAGCAACAATTCTGTCACAAATTTGGATTATCAAGTATACTTATTTACTGTGTAGCACTATGCTTCACAGCAAATTACTGAACACAGATACAAATAACAAAGTAAGAAATAAATCTGCAATTGAAGATATACTTAAAGTGGACAAGATAGATTATTCAAGGTATATTTTTGTTGTCACTCAGGAGGAAAATATAGTCATGAAAGCAAAATTGTCTAGGAAGGTCCTTATGACAAAGCATTTATCCTCATTTTGGGAAGAGCTCTTTGTAATTTACTCAGTCCCTGCTTCTGTCATCATCCTCTGGATAGCAACAAGCTAAACCATATGTCATCTCATACAAAGTACAGTCAGAGGAATATGGTTGGCCAAGAAGCTACGGTGCTTTCAAAGATGAACCTGCAAATGCTCTGCAAATCCCATGATTCCTCTCTGAAACTACCAAGGGTACTATATGGATAAAATAAGTCCAGGCAATATGTGAGATAGAATTGAGAGGTCGTGAAAAACATGAATTTAATCAGTTTTAGTATTCAGGAGATTGTGTTGCTTCTATTTCGAAATGTTGTTCCTGCAACCATACTGACCATGTGCCAAATAATCGGGCTCTCCTTGATTGTCATTCTGCTGCAGGTGCATTTCCTCAGAAAGGACACGAGCTTAAGTATTATCGTTCACACAGAGATCAATTTCTTTTGACAGCAAAGTATTACAGGCACAAATTTGCATTTGCAGTGTGGTAATTTTGAGAAATTCTACAAATTAGAGATTTTGAATGTCCTTGTGATATTTTTTTCCTACCTTTACTACATTTTATATATTTTTTGCACCTGAAAAAAAGAAAACTTTTCTGTTTCATAATTAAGCATTACACAGTTGTACTTATTTTGTAAAGTTATTTTGAAGTTAGTAAAATATTTTCTAAAGCAGTATAGTTCTCTGTCCTGGGTAATGACCAAGGATATATTGACTGGCCACGGTTAATCTAAGAATTAGACAAATGTATTTGGTTCAATCAAGCTAACAGTTATTGCACACCTATTTGGTATAAGTGATTGTTATAGTTGCAATGGAATATAGATGTGCTTCAGATGTCAAAAATAATATTGCTTTAGGGCACATATAAAGTCACATTAACTTAAATACTCCCAGACCCTTCTCTCTTTTGAAAAGGGCTCCAATAAAATATTTCTGGCAGTCTCAAAAGTCTAAAGTGTTCAACCATGAATTCAATCCTATTAGTGCTTTTGCTGCTCTCCCACACGAAACCATGGGCCTCTGCCATGTCAGTCATCCAGGCTCTGCTGCATGAATGCTGCTCAATGTCATATTCCGCTTAAATCTTTTTTGACCCAGTCCCTCACATTTCCTTTTGAATCAGTTTCTCCAGTTTCTGCCTCTGTATCTCTCCTCTCTACAGGGTCAACAAAAACAAAAATAAACCAACCAAATCTATTACATTCTTTTATAGTCCCTTAGTGGTTCCTTCATTTTGTGAAGCTATTATATTTGATTCTATTTTCTCCTTCAACTTAATAAAATTAATGTGCACATTTTACAAAGATAAAAAATGTAAACTTTAATCCCTCATCAGTCACTTCCTGAATTTTCTTCAGCTCAATTGAAGCCCCTTCCACTAAGCAAAAAAAAATGAATGCTCCAGTGGTCTAATTGAGGAGTTACTAGATGCAAGCATGATGTGATTACTAAGGTAAAACATAAATAACTTGTTTTGGAGATTAAAAAAATAAATATGGAAATGTTTACTTCTAATCCTAAGGATTAAAGAAGGCTTGGCATAGCATTTACATGGAGGATAAAAGAGTCAGATTTTAAATTAATTTGGAATGAGGAAAGTGGAGCAGCTAACATTGTTCACTCTAGTTATGTTAGGAAGACACAGAAAAGTGAAAGAGCTTGTAATTCTGAATTTCTAAGTGTTCTTGGAATGGCAGGCTAAGAAGAAAGTAGTTATGTGAAAACAGTTAGACGAGAGCCAGGCTGTGATGCTTTGAATTCTGTACCAAACATCATGAATTTTCTCAGGTGGGTAATTAGGGACATCATAGTTGCAATGGAATATAGATGTGCTTTGGATGTCAAAAATAATATTGAATAGAGGAATTCTGAATAGAGTAATGGAGTAATGTGTTTTTACTTTAAGTAATAGAGGAGGGCATGACTAAAAGAATGTCTTTTTATTATTTATTAGTCATTTATATTTATTAAATACTAGTCATTTATTATTTTACATAACAAGAAAGTATAGAGATAAGGTGGATCCAGGGATAGTGAATTCAATCATTTCATAAAAGCATGGCTTCAACTCTATTTCTCTGAAATTCTTTTTCCTCCTTAATTTTTATGGTTGATTTAATTTCAAGCATCACATTCTCAGTCAATAGTATCCAAAGCTAAGGGCTAAAACTTTTTATTTTGTTTTTTCATGTTCTTGCCTAGAAATTTTATACAGTAGATTCCTCCGTCAGGTCAATGGCCAAAATTTTTCCATAAGCATATTCAGAAAATGATCACTGACGTGGGAATGGACTCATCAAATCCTCAATGATTTGTGATTCCCAGATTCCCCAAAATATGAGGCCACCTGATAGCTGAACAATGTGAAGGTTGAATCAGCAAGGAAGAAATTGGGGGAAAGGATAGGTAAGCAACTAAGTCTGGCAAAGAAATAACAAGATGAGATCTGCATTTTAAATGCCTAACTTATAGAAGTAGAGTTTGGGATAAGTTAGAGGATGTAAAGAAAAGGAGCAAAGATATCACAAGTGTTTAATACAATAATGATGTAAGAGATAATGGAAATGTAAAGTAAGGCATAGAACCAAGAATGTCAAATGAAGTAGAGACATCACCAGTGGTCTCTTGGACCTGAAGAGTGGAGGAAAAGATAGAGATAACCCTCGGATTGAAAACAGAAATTTAGCAATATCATTAAGTGAGCTGATAATGACAAGAGTAGAATAGGGAGAAATGGTCACTATCTATATAGCAATATGCTGATCTTTACCTTGACAAAATACATGATGAGTCCATTCTATTTTATCTATGTGAGGAAATTTAACTAGAGATTGTACTGATTAAAAATGTTTAAGTTCTGGTTGTGAAGTTTTCCCTTGGAAGTGAATTTATTTTTCATTTATATGTTATGTTTTTTGCAATACCTCTTCAGATTCAGTTCAAGAAATATTTTAAATAATTATTTTAATAAAGTTTACATATGTAAACTTTATAAACAAAGCTCTGACTCTTCTCATTATATTTTTAACACATTTTTTAAATATTTATTAAGAGAAATCAAGCCAGTATGCTAGCAGTACAAGGGTATAATATGATTTGGAGAAAATATTTTTATAAAGAACAAATTCCAAATGGCTTATTTCTATTTATTCTTTCAAGTACATAAATTAATATTCAGCAGCAAAAAAAAATCACTGTTTCAGCTGAGCCTTTCTTTATAAGTATAATTAACCAACATTCATGCTATTGTACCACCTGAACTTACAAACTCCCCAATTTACACCTAAATGTCATTATATTCCCCACTGTGAATAGATAACAAAGGAAACTGTTTTATACCTGGACAGGTCCTCATTAACCCTAAAGATTTATTATAGTGATTTACTTTTCTTAAAACCCTATTCTTTATAGTTTCCCTTCTTTTTGGTCTTCTTTGTCATATTTCTCATATAGCCTTTATCTTTATGTTATAAAATATTTCATATAGTTAAAATATGTGTATTTAAAATGCTATCAACACGATTTACTTGATATGTTTAATAGTCTCAGTTAACCCCTACCCCTCTGATCCTTTGAAAGGCTTGCTTGGTGTGTGACTGATTAGCTGACCAAAAAGGCCTTCTATATTGTAAAGGAAGCAATTATCTATTGTCTAACATAAATTTCTAATATTAATAGTAACCAGTTAAAGATCTGAACATAAGACAAAGTTTGCATGTTAAATTGCTCTCAGTTATTTTTACTAGGCATACCATTTAGGGTAAAATATTTTATACACCTAGATTTCATTAGATAGCTTATCTAAAACTTTTGTGCATCATGAAAAGAGCTATAGACTATTCACATACTATGCTTAAAAAAAGAACAAAAATGCACAATTTCTGTGGATTGGTATATATATGTATGCATATTAGATGAAACATATGCACAATTCTTGTGAATCTGAATATATACACATTTTAGAGAAAAGTGTTCTGGAGGCACTTATTTTGGTTCTGAAAAGCAATGCTATGAATAATGGAATAATATTACTTAATATGCCACCCATATTCACATTCTCCAACTGTCCTCAAAATGTTATTCATAGTTTTTAATTTTATTTTGTCAACATCGGATTCAGTTAAGAATGATATATTATAATTTACAGTACTTTAGTCTCATCTAGAATAGTCCTCCTCTCCTTTTTTGTATCTTCTTATTCTAATATTTTTGGAAATTCCAACTCAGTTGTTATATAGAACACTTCTCAGTCTGGCTTTGTCTGATGGTTTTCTCATTGTTTGATTTAAATTAAATATTTGCTGCAAGAATACTATGTAGGTGACATGTGTATAAGCAGCATATTATACCCTTGTACTTAGAAAATACATGCTGAATTATTTGAGGATAAAGTATAGTATATGCAGCTACTTCAGATGTTTCAAAAGAAAAAAAATCTATGTGCTTTTATGTATACTATATCTATATATAGATGTATATCTATTAATATATATGTGTGTGTGTGTGTGTAGAGAGAGAGAACGTAAGAAAAAGAGAATCAGATACAGAACAAAATATAAAGCAAATGGTAACAATTGGTGAATCTAAGTAAAGAGTATACCAATGATCATGGAACTAATTTTTCAACTTTTCAGTAGGTTTAAAACATTTCAGAATAAAAAGCTGGGAAATGATGGGGTAAGAGAGTGAAAGGCATGTGATAGATTTGATACACTGAGGTAGAGTAGTCATTCGGCCTCTTGCTGGCTGAGTGATTTTGGATAAATTATTGAAAATATCTGAGTTCATATATCTCAACTTTAAAATGAAGATAGAAATACTAAGTTTATATGTCATTTTAAAGATCAGAAAAGATTACCGATACCAGAGCTTCTTACACAGTATAGCTGGACATCGAATACTAAAATAACCCTAAAATAGCAATACTAAAACAACCAAATTCTTCTCAAACTGGAAACTCAGTACACTCTCATATCTTACAGAAGGATCTGGGAAATGAATAAGGAATATATTCATCATTTTTTTGGAAATTGACAGAAGGTTAAATTGGTTTGTTCTATTAGAGAAATGAATTTTGCATGGTTCAAATGACCTTGGTGACTGAAAATAAAATGAAGTTCAGGGGTGACTAGTTCAGAGTTAATTAATTTAAGAAATCAATAAAAAATCACACAAATATAAGATGAGTAAGAAATTTATAGTGTACAAAAGATCATAGAGGGCATTAATGTAAACATGAATAATGCAGTGCTTAATCTAAATTAGGAAACTAACTCTAGGATAATATTATAGTGCTAGAGAACTCCCTTTAATTTCAGATTGATTTCACAATTGCCCCCAATCTAGAATGAGATTTAAAGAATTGATTCATTCATTCTGTGGGTAAATATTAATTGGACACCTTTTTAATTTTAAGCTCCCTTTTTGGGTTGCAATATAAAAACAAATGAGATGAACATCTCTCCCTTTAAGGAGTTCAGAGTCAAGTGGAACAGATATATATAGACAATTATAATTATGTTTTCCCTTGGGCTACTTGTGTGCTTATTTCAAAGGAGCATCTAAATATTTCTTGAAGTATCGGCACAGTTTTGTGAAAGTAATAACATTTAGTTGTGATATAACTTTTATTTTAGAACAGGTAATTTTAAATATAAAAGAAGAAAAAATAAAACTATTTCTGATCTTAAAATATATGACCTGTTAAGAGACTTAAAACTCCTTTACTCTTAGTTTTTGTAAGTTCTAGGTCAACAGATAATAAGAAAATATGTACTGAAATGATTTTTCTTCCTAATAAACTTTAAGTTTGTATTTCTTGGTGATGGAATCTTTCCTGCCTGATTTGGTTGAGACTTTACCGATGTTTGAAACAAATTCATGAGCATATTGAAACTAAACTACAAATTTTTAAATATTATTTAAAATATGTAAGAGTCCTGGATATTGTTATTCAAGTAAAAGCTTTTTTTCCCCTTGTTCTACTTTCTTGTCTTTTAGTCTTTTCCTTTCTTTTTCTTTTTTCTTTTTTAATTAATTAATTTTTTATGGTGACATTGGTTAACAAAATTGATGTTTGAGCTGTACATTTTAACAGTAAGGCATATATATATTTACATTGTGTGTTCACCTCCCATAGTTAGATTTCTTTCTGTCACCACATATTTGACCCCCTTTACCCTGTCTACATCCCCCTGCCTCCTGGTAACCACTAGTCTGTAGTCCATGTCCATGAGTCTCTGTCTGTTTGTCCTGTTCATTTGTTGCTTTTATATCCCACATATAAATGATATCATGTGGTTTGATTCCCAACTTTTTCTTTCTGCCTTATTTCGCTTAACATGATTATCTCGAGGTCTATCCATGTTGCAAATTGCAGTATTTCATCTCTTCTTATGGCTAATATTTCATTGTATATATGTACCACTGCTTCTTTAGCCAATCATCTATCATAGGACATGGTTGCTTCCATGTCCTGGCCACCGTGAAGAATGCTCCTATGAACATTGGTGTGCAAATATCTTTTTGGAAAAGAGTTTTAAAGGCTTTGGGGTAAATACCCAGTAGAGGGATTGCTGGATCATATGGTAGATCAATTCTTAGTTTTTTGAGGAACCTCCATACTGTTTTCCATAGTGGCTGTACCAATTTGCAGTCCCACCAGCAGTATATAAAGGTTCCTATTTCTCCGCATTCTCTCCAACATTTGTTATTACTTGTCCTGTTGATAACAGCTATTCTAACAGGTGTGAGATTGTATCTCATTGTGGATTTGATTTGCATTTCTCTAATAGCTAGCGATGTTGAGCATCTTTTCAAATATTTGTTGGCCATTTGTATGTCCTCTAGGGAGAAGTGTCTGTTCAGATCCTCTGACCATTTTCTAATTGGATCATTTGTGGTTTTTTTGTTGTTATTTGAGTTGTATGAGTTCTTTCTAAGTTTCGTATATTAGGCCTTTATTGGACGCTATTGCTTGCAAATATATTTTCCCATTCGGATGGTTGTTTCTTTATCTTGTTGATGGTTTCTTTCACTATGCAGAAGCTTTTTAGTCTGATGTGTTCCATTCATTCCTTTCTTTTCTTTTAAAAAAAAAAAGTCAGTTGATTCCTTTTTCTTTTCTTTTCCTCTTCCCTCCCAGCTCCTTTTCTCTTTCCTTTCCCTGTTCCTTTTCCTTTTCCTTTCCCTTCCATTCTTTTGAAGTAAAGTCTCACAAACCAAACAAAGAGGATTCAGGGTCTAAGAGGTACCATGTTCAACAGTGGGCCTCAGAAGTCATTGGGGTGAGGAAGCAGCTAATAGAGTCAGATTGGTTATGCAGGAAACGAGCATGAAAGTAAATATATTAATGGTAATGTACATCGATTTCTCAGTATTAGAGAAGACAAATATGGAAATAGAGAAGGCAGATTGACATCTGTGGTGTTGGGTTGGGCTTGGAGACATTGGTGTAAACTTTTGATTTTTAATAGAAAGAAAGAAATATAGATATAGACAGATGTCTATATGTGTGTGCTTATACTCAGATCTTTAATATCTCAGATCTTTCTCTATGCTGAGATACCAGGGCTCTTGGATCAAATGACTGGCAAAGTGATGGGACAGTGAAAGTCTAAGGTGAGGCTGCTCTGGCTTATTTTAAAAGGCAGCCCTCAAAAGATAATGGATTGTTATAAAAAGAAAGAAAAGAAAGTGAGCTTGAAGAGGCTTTGCTGAGCAAATCTAGGACAATTTGAACATCAAAATAAATACTAATAATAACAGATTATTACCCACTGAATAAAATAGAAACCCTTGAGATACAACTGACATAAAGAAATAAATATTAATTAAATAAATGGAGAGAAAGGAGAGCTCTTTTTTTTGCAGTAGAATGCCAACTAATAAATGTAGAAGGAATGGTGAATTAGAGTCACCATTTGGGTATAATTGTAACAGTAATTGCTTTATATAAGAGTTATCAGTGGATGCTAACAGTGAAAGTATGTTGAGAATAGAATATTTGCACACTCAAAATAGCCCTCCCCCCAATACTATTAATTACAAAGAGAAAAATAATACCTTGCAGCAATGGTTAAAGCCATCACTTGTACTTTTTATCATAAAAATCTGTATATTAAATCCCAAGTGATCCTACTCTTTTCTTTTTTTTTTTACATTTAAAAATATTAAATCAATATTATATAAAGCAATTGGGAAAAGGAAGTCATTGAGAGATAGCGGTAGGTAAAAAAATATCATTAATGAATTGTCTTTGTAACCCTTTTGCAAATTTCCCCATTATGTGGAGAAGACCTCAGGGAAAATGGCCAAGAATGCACATAAAAATGCTAGACTTTGATATTACCACAAACACATAGGGAAAATGATCCAAGCATTATTTATTGTCTGTTTTGTGTTAAGCATTGTGCTACATGCTTTCCTCAGAACAACCATTTGAGAAGGATTTATTTTCCTCAGTTTGTGAAAGAAGCAAATTAGAATGGGAAACTTTAAGTTATACATCTAAGTGTTCTGCCTGAGATGTGCATTTTTCTTTTAGCGTATATTAAATAGAAAGAGGAACAAGAGAAGTGGTAGTAGAATCCAGAGAAGGGTATAAATAGATCCATTGTACTGGAGAGCTTAGTAGAAATGGAGTATTGGAGTCTGAATTGTGCTGATTAATAAAAGCTCTTTCAACACCTCCAGCAAAATACATAGGAAATACCACAAATATTTGAGGTTAACATTTAAGGACAGACTTTGGAAGTGCAATCTAGAAAAATTAAATTAGGAAATGATGTTAATCTAGATACTTACCTAATTTCTAATATAGATTTGTGGTAGGCAAGAAGAACAGTGATTAAAATTAAGGGCAATACAATTGATTCCCTTTTGTATAAATTTGCCAGCTACTGTTTTTCAGCTGGTCTGTGAAACTAGTTTGTTTTATAGCTTCTTGTTTTGAAAAATAAGAAAGTTCTTGTTTATGAGAAAAGTTAGCTAAGAAGATATTACTCTAATTAAATAGTTCCTTCATAGATATACAGAAACGATGAAAAATTGAGCTTTATTTCTAATTACTAGTTCAATAGTGATATAAAATTATTTTTTAATTTAGATATAAGGCTCTTTTTGCATATTAGACAAATTGTTTTTGTCTTTTCTTGTTGTTCTGAGACTCAGTTTCAAAGTGTGTGTGGGCCGTCCTGCACAACATCAACTCAATTCTGACACTATCAACCCAGAGCTAGAATGAGATTCCACAGGTAAAGGGCTCAATTCCACAAGACCGTCCCCCATTTCAGACACTACTGGCAAGCCCAGGTTACTTTATCTGTACTTGGGACTGACTAGATATAAATCAGAGTTTCACACAACCGGCTAGATATAAATCAGATGTTCCCACAACTCCCTCTTTGGATTCTGTTAATTTGCAGGAGAAGCCCATAGAACTCAGGAAAACCCATTTACTTAGTAAATTACCAATTTTTTAGACAGGATACAAATCAACAGCCAGATAGAGAGATATATGGTTTGAGGTCCTAAATCAGGGACCTCTGTCATGGTGCTTGGGGCCCTGTAAGGTGGCATGTGAAAGTCTTTTGTTTCCGCATGTAAAAACTCCTCAAGCCTCCTTTTTTGGGGGAGTTTTATGGAGGTTTTATTACATAGGCATGATTGATTAACTCATGTCCCATTAGTGACTAATTTAACCCTTAACTTCTTTTCCCTTCCTAGAAATCAGAGGGTGGGACTGAAAGTTTCAACTCCCTATTCTTGATTGCTGCTTCTCTAACAGTCAGCCCCCATCCTTAGGTGCTTTGCAGGAGTCACTTTTATTAGCACATACCCAGTTGTGATTGTAAAGTCTTGTTATGAATAACAAGACACCCATTTCAACATTATGGCTCTGAAGCATTTTCAGGAACTGAAGACAAGAGACCAAATGTTATAACAAAATATACTCTCATTGTTCTTATTGCTCAGGAAATTCTAAAGGTTTATGAGTGGTGAGGTGGAACTGTGGATGAAAACTAAATATATGTGAAAAATATGTTTTGATCATCTGAACGACCAAATATATATATTTCTTATAAATCATAATATCGTACTCCTTATACCACACCATTTGATATTTGAAAATATAGTATACTGATGAGGAAAAGATAATAGAGAAGGAAGAATTAAAAGACTAATTCATGTTGAGGTATGTGTTATAGTTTTTAAATAATATTTGAAATATCAAATATATTTGCTTAAAATATTTTAATAGTGATATTATTTAATAATGGTCTTTTAGAATTTCAATAATTATTTTCTAAGCTTTTATTTAGTTTGCAGATTTAGGATGATAATATTTAGAACTATGCCTTATGGATTACTCTATATTTTTGGTATTAGAATATATTTATATTCTTCTTGTCTGAGTCAAAGAAAATAAAATATTAACCTTTTGGAATTCAAATAAGTATTAATTTATCGTGTTTGATTAAGGAGGGAATTTTGTATGTTACATACTATCTTCCTTCCAAGATAAATTTAATTATTCAATTGGACTGACACCATTTGTGGCAATAAAAGTTAGAGACTGCAGACCACACTTCTATATCGATTGCCTTTAATGATTACACTCCATTCCCACGTGATGTTCTAACATAGCCTGTTATTGAGGAAGCCATGTAATTAAGTTCTATTTTAATCTTTCACAACAAAAATACAAATGAAAATCAGAAAATGTTATAAAATAATTAAATATATTCATGGCAAAATGCGATGCCTGCTAAGAAAGACAAAATGCTACATGTAAAATACTAAAAATGTTCATTTAAAAGATATTTTAAAGTTTAACAGCTACAGTAAATTCCTAGGCATGGCACTTTTATATACAACTACTCCATTCCTTAAAACGTACATTTTCTGGTGTTAATTTGAGGATGAAAACAAAAGTATATTTAACTAGAATTCAAGGTTGTTTTAATTGCATGTTTTACTCTTAGGGTAATACAAGTAATATTATAGAATATAGAAATGAAAAGCTTCCTATAATGTCTTTCATAATTTAAGTAAATTTATGATTGATCAATATAAAGAGTGTAAAATCTTCACCATAGCAGCCCTTACAGATAATTTTTACAACAGTGATGGTGTCGTTGCTAGAGGGCGCAGAGAGAATTCGGTTCTTTCTACTGACGCAGTAAAGAATTACAGATCAGAGAAATTTAGGAAAAGTAAGATTTATTAAAGTACATTTTAAGAGAGAAATGGGCTATGCCAGAGATGGCTGTAGCCCTGCACAATTTGGAAAGTATACCTTGTATTGGCCTTTGATGGGTGGTTACAGGGGTGGTGCTAGATGATTAGCATGTAAGGTCAGTTGATTGACATTTGGCTGTTATATAACCCTTTTTCTACTGTGCTTGTAGATACCCAGAATTCAGTCTGTTATAATTAGATTCATGATCTTCTGGGCATATGTGCGATATTATAATGATGGTTAAGGAACATCAGTATATGCACTAACTGCACAAACCCTTGTGGCTGAACTAAACCAGAGGTTATTTTTGTGGCTTTTACTTCCTTGTATTCCAGGATGTAATGGTAATTTTTAACTGTAAAATGGACGTTTTGTGGAGGTCTTATGGGACATCTCTGGGTTGGGCCTTCATTTTCCCCCAACCCCAGTCATTCATGTCTATCTATCTGCCTAACAATGGGACACTATCTTTCAAGGCAGTCTAACCCATTTTTATAAACTTTTAATTGTTCTCTTCATTTGAGACTAATTTATTCACTGATGAAAGGTCTACTGAGCTCTTGAGATATTCCAGACACAGTTCTGGGAGCTAGAATTCTATCAGTGAGCCCCACAGACTGGGCCTCTGCCCTTGAGGAGTTTGACTCTGGTGGGAGTAGATGTTCCTTAAACATCACTTGTTTTAAACTGTATTTCTCTAAAGTCTCTTAAGTGTCAGGCATGTATCAAAAATACATTTTAAAAATATAGAAAAAAGTAAATAAATAAACAATTTATTTAAGGTGAATGCCAGATGATGACAAGGGCTTTATAGAGAATTGGAATTGGGTAATGTAAACATAATGATTTTTTCTTTAGCATTGTTCTATGTCAGGCATAATTCTAAGTATTCATTTTATTCTTTTAACTGTGCTGGATACTATTTAACTTAATCTCCAATTTACAGATGAAGAAATAGGGACACAGAAAGGTCTATAACTTGCATAAAATCTCATAACTATTAAGTAGCAAAGCCAGGATTCAGTCGTAAGCAGTTTTGCTCTAGAGCTCATGTTTATTATATATTTCCATTGGTCTTTGTAGCATTACAAAAGGAAGGAAGGAAGGAAGGGAGGGAGGAAGGAAGGAAGGTATCCATTTGAAGATATTAAGAACTTTGAAAATATGAGCCTGTAGTTCTGTTGAGATAGCAGAGTTGAGGGTACAGTTTGAGTCTCATGTAAATGTAGAGAAGGTCAACTTTCCTGTGACATTCATCAAATGATCCTAGTTTTGTCTATGGACTGATATAGAACAAATTATCACTCTCTCCTACTTGCTAAGTCCTCACATACTTGAAAATAGTTAATTATAGCTCCCTTTATTCCATTAGTCTCTTGTTGAAATTTATCAAAAAAATTGCTAAGATAGTAAGCAGAATAGGACATTGAAGGAGAATGAGAAACTATCAAAATTAAAGAAACATCAACATATAGAGTTTGGAATGAGTGACAATTTTCAAATAAAAGAAATTCATGAACAAGACTCTATTTGGTTAGAATCATGTGCTTAAAAAAGTTAGAAACTTGTGCTTAAAAAAGCGTCCTTAAAAATTGAACACTAATATTAAGAAATATTTTAGTATTTTTAATATTATTCAATTATAAATATGTTAAAGGTATGCAAATAAAACTTTCTTTTTAAGATTCCTATCTTTTAGAGATAATACTGAAATATTTATAGGTGAATTAATATAATATCTGGGACCACTTCAAAATAATATAGGGTAGATAGTTGGGAATATAAATACATAATTAACTTATAAATGGGTAATTGTTGAAGCTGGATGATGGCCAATTAGGAGTTTGTTATATTATTCTACTGTACATACAGATTATAACAAAATAGAATATTTAAAAATTAATCAATGATATCATCCTTAGATGTTATCTAGTCCAATCACCTATTAGATGCTTATTTCTGCTGCATATCTCTGTTACATCATCACTCACTCAATCTTTCTCTAATAATGAAAAATTTCTCACTCTTTTATCTTATAATTGTTCTGATTTGGGGAAATTTACTTTTTCTGTGTCATAGATTTTGTCTCCACATAATTTTACATATTTGCTTTTTTCAAGGTATTTTTACAGACATCAAAAGAATACACTTTAACAAAATCTTTAAATCTTCTGAAATATTGAGCAATAATGAGGGACTGAGAAGACTAACCATAAATAAAAGCTATAAAACAGGAACTCCTTCATCTTTCTGAAGCCATATCTATAAATCTACCTGCATTTGCACACATTTTCTGTCTTCCTGCCTGTTAAATGCAAGACATGTTTCTCCTTTTGTCAAGACAATTTCTTTACTTACGCTCTAAATTTTATTTGCAGGTACCTTTTCTAGAATGTCTTTATATTTTATCACTCCATCCTTCTACATCTTCACCTTATTCTCTCTATTGATTTCTTTTCATCAAAACACATACTCTAATATTACTTTTTAAAAGTCCCTCCTCATCCTCATATTTTCTTCCACATATCAATCTGGAATTTACTCTTCAATTACTTGGATCTACTTTCAGTTTTAATCTTTTATTGTAGTGGGCTCTTTCAAGAAAGGGTGCTATGACCTATATTAGTGGTCCTGCCATCCCTCCTTTCTACCCTAAGCAACCCTATATCTGTATGCCAACTACTCACAAATGTTTATCTCCAGGTTATGTCTGGAACACCCATTTGGTAGATCTTGTTTATCTTAAAACTAACTTGGTTGACCCTGAACTCTTGGTCTTTCCTCTCAAGCCTAGTCCTTTTATCATCTCTCCCAACTCAGTACATTACATCATCATCTTTCTATTCAATCCATCACCAAGTCCTGGTCATATATAAAAATGAGTCTCCTAAATGTATCTAATATCCAACTACTCTTCGTCATTTTCACTACTACTTTCTTAATTCAAGCCACCATCATCTTTAATTAACTTCAGCTACTATAACAGCCTCTTACTGACTACAGTGCTTAGAAGAACAAAGATCTTTTAAAAACACAGATTGATTCACTCATCTGTTTAAAACCTTTCACTGACTTCCCACTTACTTAGAATAAAATCCAAATTAACGAAAAGTTGATTTGCAGCATTAGCCTTTCTTCTTTCTCTAATTCCCTTTCCAGGGTGCCCATGCTTGTATGTAATCACCATTCACTGTGCAGTAACCAAATTAGTTTTTAATTATCAAATGTTGGTTTTGTTTCTCATTTATTCAGTATTTCCATTATATAAGGTTACCTTTAAAAGAAAATAACACTATATTTTTAAAATAACCTTTTGTTTAAAACTATACATCTCTTTAACCTAGAGAGTGTTGAATTTTCAAGAAGATACATAAACTAATCTTAAATTGCTTAGTGTTAAAATGATGGCCCCTTATTTATCTTACCTAAAGAAATAATATCTGAGTATAGTTTTGTCACTATATTTTTAGGTTTATTTTACAAATTTTGATTAAAAAATTTTAGAATTACTATTACTGAATTTATAGATGTATAAAAGGGTAAAAACATGCCATTTATCTAATTTCCTAATCTGAAAAGCATTATAATGGTACAGTTTTCTCTAAGTAATTATTATTACATGGACACAAAATTATGTAGATAAAAATTATATCAATACTAAAAAAAATGCCTATATGCCTTAGCTTGTTATGCTCTTCCATATGTATTACATATATTAATTCGCATAAACTTTACGCAACCATTTGAGACAGGTATAATCCCTATTTTATAGATTAGGAAATGGGAACACATGGTTTAATTACTTGCCCAAAATAAACGGTAGGGAAAATTGAAGCCAGGTAGTCAGACTCTATAATCTATGCTCTTAATTTATATAAACTGCCTCTCACAGTAGGATGGTGATGACGATGACGTATTATTTTCATCTTTGTCAGCGAACTATAAGCCAGTGGACTAAATGTAGCTCATTGCCTGTTTTTGTATAGTCTACAAAGTTAATTTTTTTCTATTTCAAATGATTGAAAAAAGAAGAAAATACTTTAAAACATTCAAAATTATATAAAATTCAAATTTCAGCATCCATAAATAAACTTTATTGGAGTACAAATTCACCAATCTGTTTAAGACTTGTCTATGACTATTTTCACACTAGGAAGACAGAGTTGAATAGTTACAGCAAGCACTATGGCTCACAAATGCTGAAATATTTCCTCTTTAATTTTTTACAGATAAAATTTGTCAACCCCCATTCTGGAACCTTTCTCTTCTAATGTGTTCACTCTTTCTTTACATGAAGAGTTCAGTCTCTGCTGGAGAGTGCTACCTAGTTAACCTGCCACTAGCTCAGACCCTTCTCATTTCTAACCTCACTCTAATTCTTGTGTAACATTGCCTTTTGAAAAATAAACTACTGTAGACAGAATGGTCTCGTATTTATTTTTGTTGATATCCTTGAGAGCCAATACTTTTATTGCTGTTGTTCAAAACCAGACTTATGTCTACAGCCATGTTACTCTGAACAAGCCCGATCCTATCTGATCTTGGAAGCTAAGCTGGGTCAGGCCTGGTTAGTACTTGCATGGGAGATCACCTAGGAAGACCAGGTGCTGTAGGCGTAAAAATAAAAATATAAGGGATTGTAAGCTGACAAGGCCTTGCAATCTGTGAGGTTAACCAAAGGTTGCCTTGCCTAAAAAAAATAAAACAAAACCAGACTTATTTTGTAGTACTTAACTACTAATAGTTGTTTTAAGAAAATACTGAGAAAGGAAATGCTTAATATTTATAAGTTGAAATTAATAAACAATAAAATATTTATAGTTTCTCTCTTTTCACATGAGTCGAGCAGCTTTATATTATAAGGCATTTCTCTTTGTCTCATTATGTATTATCGTATTATATTTATTAGTGTTATCATCTTTCTTTGATTTTATCTTGGGATTTAAATGTGTTACCTGGAATATAATGATAACAGATACTTTCTTTTTGTATTTTAATATTCAATATACAGGAATAGTAAATTGAACATCAAAATACAATTTAATTCAACAGGTGATAGCATGCTTCATTTATATTTATATCTCCATCTAAATGGTAATGTCAGGGCAGCACTTAGAAAATTATTCCCACTTAGCTTGGTGTTGTCTTTCCAGCATCCGTAACTTTTATTGCAAATGAAATGTCAAACCCGATGGCCTAAATATAGCACAGAATCTGGGAACTCTATCTCTTTGGCATATGCATGTTCTTTACAGGTAGTCAAACATCTTTTTGATTATCCATGTTCCTGTTTGAAAGTCTTCTTTTATTTAGTAGAGAACAAGACAAAGAAGACAAAGGAAATCCAAAAATTATTAAAGTTATTGGAGCATTTTTTTTCAGACAATAGAAGGATCTTATTCTTTACTTATATTTGAATTTGTACTGTTACTAAACAGAGTTGCAAATAATATAATCCACTTCTAAGAAAGCTCAATTTGGTAAGTTGTAATGTTGATTCTGATATTTATATCTGCTGACCCTACTGTCTTTTTGAAATAAAAGAAGGATTTGTATTAGATCAGATGAAATTTTAGGGGCACGAGTATCAAATGCTTCTCACTCAGAACAGCAAAGGAGCAGTATCTTGTATTTCTAAATCATTTGAATATCCATCAGTTAATATGAAATATGTTATTTGAGGCTTAAAATACTCAGAGTGTCCTCTTATGTCCTCACTTGCCTAAAACTATTTTTACTCTATGAGAGTGACCCTTGTTGGCATAGAGCACCCTGTGAGGAAGAATCCTTTTGCAGCTCAGTAGGAAAAGATAGTGTCGGCAGGTCCCTTCTCAGAAAAATCAACAATCATCTTAGCTTTAGAACTATTGTCTTCAAATTTATTCACTTTCTCCCTGCTTCATAAACTTTTCCTCCTTTTATCATTAGAGGAAACTCTGCTCTAATATCATAATATATATACTACATCCTCTGTACCATATGGCACATGGTAAAATTTTATAATCAGCTTATTGATATATATTTATAATGGGTAAAAAATCTCTCTCTCTCTCTCTCTCTCTCTCTCTCTGTCTCTGTCACACACACACACACACACACACATACATACAACTTTTCAAGACTTCAGTGACTTTTTTATTTTAGTGACTCCCTTATTCCTGGTTTGATGCTGTGATTTCCCACAAATTAATAAATGCCATTAAAACAATTAATGAGATAGTCACAAGAAAATTAGAACCTAGGAGTTACTGGACACAAAAAACACATTGGTTTACTATTTTGAAAATATCTCCCCCTTTAAACTTCTTTCCAGGACCATATAGCTTTCAACTTTTGTCATTGCCTGATCCTCTCTCTCTAGTCCTTCATGCAATTTAAGCTTCCTACAATACAGCTCAGGTCATATGTCTCCCTTTCTTAAAATTTTCAGTGATTTCCCAGGGCCTGTTAAATTAAGGACTTACCTGAATTTTAGCATTTAAGACATTACTAGTGTGTCTTGACAACGTTTAAATTTGTCTCTCATCTCGTATGATCCCTAGGCTTCAGCAGCTCACACTTCCTACTTTGGGTCATACTATTTCCTCTGATTATAATATGCCCTCGTAAAACACAGTCTGTCAAAATCTCAACTATTTTTTTAATGCCTATGTTAAATTAGTGCCATGACAAAAGCTCCTGACCTAGTGGAAAAGGAAACCATATTAACTCATTCTGTTCTTGTCATTATATACCTTGATAGGAAATACCTTCCAAATTTAGATAAATGCCACTATTAAAAATAAAATGATATTACGCTTGCTAGTAGTACACATATTATTTTAAAATAAATTTGGAAACTGGAAATATTAGTTACTAATTATTAGATTATAGCTGAGATCTAATTTCTCCTCTAATAGTAAAAGGATTCCCTCTAGTAATGTTCTTTTCTAATTGGGAGCAAATATATTCCTCCCATTCTTTAGTAGTTTGTCAGAAAGCCCATGTAGCAGAGAATAATTTTAAAAATTAAAAACAATATATATGTTAGAGGTTTTCTATTATGTATGGATAGAAATATTATTTTAAATGCAACTGAGAAAAAATTTAAGAATACTTAACCAAATTCTAAAAGATTTTCAAAACCATAAATTTTTATTATATAATCATGATTTTAAGACAATCATTAATTCTAAAATGTTAAGATTTTTTAAAGGTACATTTGCTGAGGTCTAGTAAAGAGGTGAAGCAATCAAATGTAATAATGAAATTTGGTTGCATCTCAGTGATGAATGATTTTGAGAAGAGGCATTGTTTTATACAAAGATTAACAAACTTTTAAAAAGCCAAATCTTATAAATTATGTCATTGTTTGTTTGTTTGTTTAACAAATATTCATTGAACACTATGTGCCAGACACAAACTATGCTACATTCTGGTAATAAAAAAGTAATCAAAATAGACATCCTCTTTGACATTACCCAAATGTTCATTTCAAAGTGATGTTGGTTACTCTAATGAGGAATTATTGCCCAGAAAGTCTAATTAGCTTTCAATAAGCCATGAGTAAATAATTAATTTTGACATCTTATAAGAACTTAATATTTTAAAATTATGTTTAAGATGAAGTTTATAATGCATTTTTAATAATCAGTCAGATTTATGTCAGTTTTTGTACTTCAGAATGACATCAAGTTATTTTTAGTATTTTTTTCTGTCTCCATTTTGTGGCATGTCACTAGCAGTATTTGAGAGTTGAATGAGAAAGTTTTTTCAGTAAAAATATAGTTTGTTTTTTAATTTTTTAACACAAAATCAGCCTTATATAAAGAGAACTTTGATTTACTGGAAATTTAACATGGAAACACAAATTAATGCATTTATTTCTTTGTTCCAGTTTTTATTTTCTTTGGTCTCATTTTTTAACTACTGGGCCAGACAAAATAATTTTTAAAAACCTGAATTACATTTCCTTATAACAAACGTGAAAATACACATGATTTTTCAATTTGCTAGTTTTTAATAATTTTCAGTAATACTTTCCAAAGACAAGATAAATATTAAAGCACAGAAAATTATATATATTAAATGGTGCATATAAAAAATGACACAGTAAAATCAAGTGTTAAAAATATTAGTAAGTATGTTAAGCTAGTTTTTACCCTCTAAGGTATAAATGTGAACATATATAAAATATAAATTGTTTCATATATGAATGTATTTTGTCATTACATGTTACTTGCTGATATTATCATTTTTAAAATTTGAAAAGATATAAAAAACATGACAGGAATCCGAGTGCTTAAAATTGATAACTAATATTTTATTCATTTTAATTGATTTGGAATATATGGCATTTGTCATGTTGCATTAGTATTTATTAGACACAAATCAATCTGTAACATAAAACTCACTTTATGTAAATACTTAAACTGAATTGTGATTACATGTGCATTTTGTGAACAGTTTAATTGAATTTTCAATTTAATCTATAGGTAGAAAGAGTAAACATCTAGAACTGAGGTAATTGAGGCTTAGAAGCTTAGAGAATACACATAATTTCCCTAAATTCATTATTTTGAGAAAGTTAATGTGTTCAATTAAAAATTCCATACCTTAACCTCTCTTGCAAGTAGTTTTGAGCATGCCCCACTGTCATAATTAATGTGGATTAAATACAAGTTGAAACTTCTTTAAAAATTAGGCAGATTCAGCTGGCCTGTGCCCTTTTTGACTTTCACACATCCATCTACATTCTGCCTTAAAAGTAGTCATGAAGGTTGAAGCTGTAGGACTCATACTGAAACTTGGAAAAGCCAAGATGATCTAAAAGGCTTGTACCCAGACACCTTAAGCCATTGCTTTAGACCTGAATTCCTACTTCCTGACTTAAGGTTATGTTAGATAATATCATATTCCTATTATGTGTAAGACTCTGATATTAGTGTATTTTGTTATATCAAGACAAACCCAGCCATTAAATGTAGTGCATATTTATAGGTAAATAGTGGATCATGTGCTGTATGCATATCCAATAAAAAGAAATAAGAAAATGTAAACCAATTGATCAAAAAAGTGTGGAAAAAAATGTGTGAAAGAACTTGTACCTCCTCTAGGAAACATATGACTGTGATACTTGTTATAAAATGAGAAGAACGATGGATAACAACCAAATAGGAAGAGGGAGAAACTCAAATATCTCATACATTGGGTGTGAAATTTTCTTTAGTAATAGAACTTGATTTAAGGCAGCTCTGGGTTTAAGCCACTTTTTAAGTTTATCTAAATTGATATTTTGAAGTTTATTATTCATGTTTTCTCCTTACAAATAGAAGAAATGCAACACCAGTTTTCCTAATGAGTCTTTCATGGATAATCACTGTAAAGGTTATACGCCAACACTTTTCCTATAACTGATCTTTATTGGTGAGTTGGGAGAAATTCATAGCATTGAACTATTCCCTTCTTTTACAACCCAGGCCTGGATCTACACCAAGCTGCAAGCAATCCATAGTATTCTCAGGAAATGAATGTCCATTTTCTAAGGCGACTACCAGTGCCATACAGTTTTTGAGCATGATAAAGTTACATAATATTTAACTATTTTCCTAGGTACAACCCAGCCTCAGCACATTTGGATGCCATGCCTGAGCATGAAATGAGGAGCTGCTGACCACACGGCCCCTCTTGATTTCTAAATGATTTCCAGGTGCTACTGTGCTGCATATACACATGGTATATTCTTTGCGACAGTGGGTTTCAAATCTATCTAAATCTAGGACAAACTTTTTTTCCAAAATAAGCCGAATAGAAACATCTTTGCAAAATAATCAGTATAATAGATTATTATCACTTCCAAAAACAGGACTCTGAAGATTACAACTAAAAAGAAGCTCTGAATGTGGACATATATTGTGTTAAATATATTCCATCCTTAAATATTTTCCCTTTCATCCAATAGTAAACATAACTGAATATTTAAGCTACAAAATCATCCCAAGAGATCTAAAAGTAAGTTATCGTTTACACAAGTTCAACTAATTGTTTGATGTAAATAATTAAGAGAGATCAGCAAACGTCTGCTTAATTTTAGAGAACTTTCTCTTGTGTAGTCTAGCCTTGTAAATTAATACTGAAACTTGGCTGAGTCGCAAAGTAAGCAAAATAAACATTGATTGTAGTCAGAAGCCACAGAAGTATTAAAAATCACAGAAATATTTCTGAAATGGACTTTTAACAAATTGTCAGCTTAACTTATTTTCCACCTACTCAACTTCAGATATACATAGTGTCCTTAAATTTCTGTTTTCAGAGTTTTGTCTAAGCTATAATAGTGCCTCTGGCCTCAAATTTGATTGTACTGAGCTCAATTTTTCATTCCAAAGAATATGACACTTCCCTGTACCATTTTTTACCTAAATTATACATCTCATATAAAAGAGTGAAATATCTAGGCAAAAGTTGAATGTGATATCCACCTGACAATTAGATATAATGAAATAATCGAGTATATATGATTATTTTGTTAACTTATGAATGATAGAACTGTCACTATGAAAAAATAATAATTTTGGATAGGACAGATTTAATTCATTTTAATATTATTTTTTATTATTTTAATCCATTTATGTTTTTATGATGTTCTCCTTGAGAAATTTAGGATTAACCTTTGCTATTTGGTACAGGTTTTTTTCCCATAAAAATATTCTCATTTTCTTTATAGTTAATAAAATTTTTTAGGTTCTGATACTTTTTACATTGCTAATGACATTTTACAAACTTTTTACCTAACTTTTATAGTGATTCAATGATATAAATTGATATTTTTGAAATGTCACATAAAATATAGTAGCAACATATGAAAATCCATCACCCTCACAATGTCATGTCACATCATTAATAGATTTGAGTTTAGAAATAGGAACTCTAGATTCTGTTATCTGATTTCATTGTTTAATGATTTAAAGAGTAAAAATAATCTAGAATATTAGGGATATACATATTTAAAAAATTTTGCTTATCTGTGCAAATGGATGAAACATATCAAACATTGATATCCAAAAATAGATATCAATAATATAAAAGTTAAAAAATAAAGATATTTATTTAATTATGGATCCAGGATACATTTTGTATGTTTTTAATAGCATATTTTACTTAATCTTTTGGTCTATTCTAGTAATAAATATAGATTATTGAAAAAAATAATTAAATGAAAAAGATGTCTATCTACATTTACTTTGATCTGTTGATCTTCAAAATGATATGTTCATGGAATCAACATATATTTATTATCTAGTGATTATGTTTAAAGAGCTATGCTAAGTAATTAGATATGAGGTTAAAAATGAAGATTTTAGTAAATTTGTTCTTTCACCCAGCAATCTCTAGTCTCAATAGAAATTAGTCAAGGAAAATCTTATAAATAAATATATAAAAGTGATGATAGATTTTCAGAGGCATTTGGAGTCCTTGCTACATACACTCCAGGAAAATACTTCATTGTCCATATTTCTGCACGCTACAGAAAGCCTGGAATTTCCTCTATTTCTGAGTACGGGAGAGGTTATTTCTTCTACTTTCACTTCCTATTTTGCTTATTCATTCAAAAAGGGCAAAAACAGAAAGGATAAATGGAAGAAAATAATTTAATGTACAGCTTCTCAATGAACATATGTTGTAATTCCATTTATCCAATAAACCTTAAATGAATCAGAGTAAATTAGAGAAAAAAGCAAAATTAATGTATATTTGATTTTGTTAATTGTTCAATAATCTTAAAATTGCAGAGTTTTTATTTATATATTGGAACCAAATTTATTTTCATAATTACACATATTGAGAATAATTTACAAATAAGAAAAAGTAAGAAGAAACTGCTTCTATTGTCAAAATTTTCCTCTGTTAATGGAAAGACTTTTGATGTTTCAGAATTGAAAGAGGTGAATACTAATGAGAATTTTGAGCATTAAAGCCACATCATTTTGGAAAACTATTTAAATTGAAGAGTTAAGTCAACAGATTCTTTAAATAACATATTCTAATTTTGGTAATACTTTCTGCTTTTTAAACATTATAAAAATTATGCTTTTCATATTTTAGGACATTTATATTATTATCATTATCTTCATTTAGTACACATTTTTAATGCCTCAGTATGGCATTATTGATTTATGATATATATTTCTTTTATGGAAGAAAATAATCATGACCCATTCTCACGAAACAAGAGATTTTGATAAAACAAAAATTTTAACAAGCTAGTATACTTTATTATTTTCATAATTGGAACTACTAAATGTATTTTAAATTATCTTACTATCTAATGTTCAAATATTGTCATGCCATTGATAAAATTAGATTACAAAATAAACTTGTGTTTATTTTAAATATTTATTGAGCACTTCTCTGAAATAAGCCCCATGTTAGTTGTCTTACAGATATCTGTCAGATTAGTTTTACCCGTGTAATAATACTCATAAACTTTTAAATCTGGAGGGGATTTTTCATGTCTTGGCCACCAAGAATGATGCTGCAATGAATATCGGGTGCATATATCTTCACAGATTAATGTTTTCAATTTGGGGGGTTATCTAGAAGAGGGATTGCTGGTTCATATGGTAATTCTTAATTTTTTGAGGAACCTCCATGCTGTTTTCCATAGTGGAAACATACCAGCAGTGTATGAGGATTCCTTTTCCCCACAACCTCTCCAACATTTATTACTTGTCTTGTTGATGATTGCCATTCTTGAAGATGTGAGATGGTATCTCATTGTGGTTTTGATTTGCATTTCCCTAATAGTTAGTTAAGCTGAGCATCATTTTAAATGTCTGTTTGCTGTTTATATGCCTTGGGAGAAGTGTCTGTTCAGGTTCTCTGCCCATTTTTTAATTGGATTGTTTAATTTTTGTTTTTAAGTTGTAGGAATTCATTATATATTTTGGATTTTAGCCCCTACAGAAAAAAGTTGAGAACCATATGATTTCACTCATGTGTGGGATATAAAACTGAAACCAACAAACGAACAAAACAATACTCATAGACACAGATAACAGGTTAGTCATTACAAGAGGAAAAGAGGGATGGGGGAAGTAGATAAAGGTAAAGGGTGTAAATATATGCTGTTGGAAGGAGATTTGACTCTGGATGGTGAACATGCAGTACAATATACAGATGACATATTCTTGAATTGTGCACTTGAAACCTATATAATTTTATTAACCAATGTCATCCCAGTAAATTTAATTTAAAAATTTAGAGGGGATTTTCAAATTTATAATCTAAATCAGATTTCTCATTTTGAATATAAAAATTAACAAAATAACAAAAAGTTCATGAGAACTTAAATGGTTTCCCCAGAGGTTTGATAAACTCTCTGAAATAAGAGTAAATTATGAATAGAGTTATTAAGAAATTTGGCTATTTCTAGAAAATCAAACTAAAATTATTAGAGTGGGCAAGGGAAGAAAAATTTTATGTAATAGAGATGATTTTTAATCATGTGAACAGGTTTTCTTCTAATTTATTTAAATTTGCTATAATGGTTATCCTCATAATTTCCCAATAGAATTATCTTAATGTAATTACAATAGTTTCAAAAAAGTAAAAGATTAAAAAAATTGAGCTAAACTTAAGGAAGGAACAAAATGAATTATACTTATAAAAATATATAAACTTAAAGAATATCCATCATAATGCATCATCTGTAGTGTTGCCTTTGCATAAAACATCACTTAGATGAACCATTTTTGGTTTTTATTTTTAGTTTTAGTTTAAATAAATTAAATAAAAATTTTAAATAAAAATGAGCATATACAAGTTTAGAAATAAAATTGTTAGTTTAAGTTATAAATAAAAAGAATTAGGGGCAAAGTTAGCAAACATTTGTCTTTAAATTTTGCTATGTCATTTTTAAATGTAACATTTCTTTATATCTTTTAATTAATTTTAGGAAAATTATATATTATTTGTGTTATTGCCTATTTTGCCTCTGTTAGAATGAATGTCTAACATTTTTCTAAAGAGGGTTTAGCCCTGCCAAATGGATCTCTTAGTGGAAATCCTTATAAAGCATAGTTTTCAAAAAAGGAAATTCATTCCATGCTGACTCGGCAGTGAATTACTAATAGGACTTCTTTCTCTCGGGAACCATAACCTTGAACTCATTGTCGCTCAGAAGCTTTTACAGACTCTGTCTGAGGGAATATGCACAGTTCTTCCATTTGTTGAGCCCTCCCTTCAAGAATCTTATCAAGGCTAATGGTGTTTTCTGCTGTCTATAGAAAAACACACCTACAGCATGCACAGCCCACCCCTCCACACACAGGCAATTGCCAGCTGTCGGGAGGTTCGCAGATTTTTCTGAAAACTAAACTCCTACCCTAGATACTCTAAGATCCTCTTGGAATAGGGAGACCACCATAGAGTTGACACTAGACTGCATCTACTGGTGCTCTGAGAAATTCCTTTTATAAAATTATGTTCTGGTAAGAAGCCATTAACCTTTATTGAGGCACATTATAAGAAACATCCCCATAAAACCCACCACAATGTTTACCTTAAGAATGGGTTTGGAGGCTTGTTTATTATATTAAAGAGTATATTTGTATGAGCCCCCCCCACCCCGAAAAAAAACTCCTCCCAGGTATTGATGTGAGAAATAGACTTAGGCAACTGGTTTGTTTTAACTCATGAACACTGCAATTGATCTCTTTCTCTCTTCTCGAAAGCTCTGTGACACTACTTTAAACCAAGCATCAGAACTTCAGGGGCTACATGTTGCATATAATGTAATTCCTGGCCACATCTTATTTTCCTATCATCATTTTCACATTGTTTCATTTTTTAAATTTTAATTTATTTCTATCATGTTATATTTTGCTTTGAAAACTGCCTTAACTCCATTTTAGACAAGGATGATATAAATGAATAAAATATTTTATGATTAGTTTTCTTTCTTTTTCTTCTTTTTTGGGGGTGGGAAGAAGGGGATGTGGAAAAACCTTACAGTTCTAAAATTTTTCTCCATTAACAGTTAGAAACAAAGTGTAGAAGGCAAGAACCTATGATTATATCCAACTTATAAAATTCAAGAAAAAGAACTGTTAAAAAGTAGAACAAAAAATAGTTATAATACTATACAAACATCACAGAGGACTAATATAAAAATGTTAACCAACTAAGTTATCTTTTGATTTTAAAACCTCTTTTGATATCAAAACCATGAGAAATGGGCTTAGATTACAGGAAGAGGAATGTAAACTGGACATGTGGATGGGTTATACATTTAAACATATTGGGCACCTACTGCGAAACAGAACTAGACTTCATGAACAGGAGAGTTCTGTGACCATTTGTAAATTTGTGTGGTATAAGAAGCACACAGACAGTCTGTCTAGGTTTGAATCCGGGCTCTGCCATATATTAGCTTTACGACCTCTCTAAATCTCTTTCTCATAGAGTTGTGAAGATCAGATGACGCATGTGACATTCCTAGGAGAGAAGACGTTTGTTATTTATCAAATTCTAGACAATTGGAACTTAGAAGCAACACAACATCACTAGAAGCTGAAGGGAAGTTATTTAAGACAAAAAATACCGAAGTGCTAACGATATCAGCGACTGGAACCTTAGAAGTGGTAGAAGGAACTAGAGTGGCCAATTTTGTACAAGACTGACAGTTTACAAACACTTCCACATATAGACCATTCTGGTTGTGTCTCACACAGCCCCATCTTCAGGATGAAGAAACTGAGTCTCAGGGAACTTTCATACCTTTAATATTTCACAATTTGACTCTCAGCTCTCTTGAATGGAAATGTAATCCTCTTTCTACTTCAGAACAAGAGCTTAGGGAACATGTAGCATGACTATCTCACTTTAGAATATTTGCTTATTATGTGGATCAGATCAACCTCAGATCAAAATACAACCCATAAAATAAAATCCCATGCCATAAAAGTCTATTGAAATAGTCATTTTAGAAAACAGATATTAGTGTATCTCCCTCTACACATATATGACTGGCAAAAACAAAAACTCAGCACTTGGCTCCTATAGAAATGTTTTGTGAAGCTTGACAAAGTTTTTTTTTTAATACTATGATTATAGTATTTACCAATGTTTATTGTCTTCTCAGCTTTTAGAAAACCTTTTCTATAACAATACTATATCAGCTTTATTAGTAGTGGTCATTTCTCAGTGTTGATGTTACGTTTTGGTTTTCTTAGACAGTCGTATCCTAACGGTATTTAAACTAAGTTGTCCAAAGCTTTCTACCACTTTGGTTATTTTATTTTGCTAAATATTCTGAAAGCTGAAGGAAGATCTTGTTTAGAGATATTGAGGGCAAATATGATAAGGTTGACTTGCTCCAAGTATTACATATTTACAGGGTAGCTAATGTTTAGTAAATTACTATTATGATGCTTTCCATAATTGTTGATAAATCTTTTTAACTGCCTTTTAATGTATCCTGGACTTAGAGTAAATGGTGGCAGGGACTTGGCCTTGTTACTGGTTTATCCTAGAATGTTACCTGACATTGAGTAGGTATTCTGTAAATACTCAATAAATATCACTTGAATGAATGAATAATCTACCTATTCATATGCTTAATGTGTTTGTGATTCAAGCACTATACTCATACTGAGAAAATGTAGACCCAACAAAATATTAACTGGGTTGTATACCTGTCAGAACAGTTCACTATTATAATATATGTACAATAGTTGATGTTGTGCTAGTTAGATCTAGCATGCCTTTCTACACGTGCTCCAGAAAAGGAGATCTGTCATTCTTCTGTGTCCAAAAATCTCTACAAATTACTAGAGTAATAAAGTAAAAGAGTTTTAGGTAGAATATCTAGGAATATAACCTGTTAGAATTCCACTTTTCTAGAAGTTATCTGCAAAGTCCCCCAATTGTGTATATGATAATTTTAGATTTATATATGGGGTCTCCAGAGTAATCAACATCAAATGATTTAAAAAAAAATTGTGTAGATAAAAAGTAGCTTCACAAATTTGCCATAACTTTAGCTTAATAGTCAGGTCATTATAATCTTGTTTTTTATCAACAAAAATGATTTGTGATTATAACTATTACCTATTCTTCATTTGATACAGGTAGAAATCAAGTATTCCAAGAGGTATTGTGCCCTGATTTAAAATCAGGTTTAGAGCATGTAGGTGTACTTATTTTCATGTTGCTGTATTCATTCTTAATTAGGACAGGAGATACCGAAAATTTATTTAGTGATAAAGTTAATAATTCTCCTCCTGTAGCATCTAGTCTCCGGTGGCCCGGAGACATTGTCTAACCTGAATTTGAGAATAGTTGAGGAAGTTGTTCTGTATGACCTCATTTGAATTATAGTCATTGATATAGCAAGTCTCTTTAAATTCATCTGGAAATTGTCTGAATATTCTGATGTCCTTGGTTCATTATTTCTGTGAATCAAAATGAAATATCTGAGGACCACAGAGAAATACAATTTGGTTAATTCCTTTTTTAATGCAATTTATACTTTGTTCCTTCCCAAAGGATTATATAAACATCTATGTGAAGTTGTGCTTTATAGATATATGGATTTTTAAAAAATGAAGTAAAAGATAAACTAAGCAGATTTTTAAGTTTTTATTTATTTAATAGTATCTGAATTTAAATGGTTTTATTTATTTTCTGTTTTAATTATTTCAATTATTAAAAGTATTTTAAATATTTAAATATATCAGATCCAGAATAACTGAATAATCTGGTCTTTACATGCAGATATAGTCTCAATATAAAATATCTTGAAACATAAAAATTTAGTTTAAAGTGACAAATGCAAAAAATTTGTGTTCCAGATGGTTTGTTTCTAAGAACAAGAAGATATTATTCAGAAAACTTTAACTAGTTAACATCCACTATGTGTTCAAATTAACTATAAGGATTGAATTCATTTAAAATTTTAGTGATGGACATTTTTCTAGGCTATGACTACCTTTTAGAAGCACTTTCTTTTTTCTCATTTGGAGTTAAATGACCAATTAATTCACTTAAGAGTTACTTTATACCTCTATGCTCCTCAGCCTCTCATATCAGTCACAGTCCTCTTCAATGTTAACTATTAACTTTACCAACTGAAAGCTAAGGGATGTACAACATTAATTATCTTAATTTTTGAGTCAGGTGCAAGTAAGTATTTTACAGTTTTGTGGCAGGTCACCAAGTAGCCCATGCAGGCCCATGCAGGCCCATGCAGATATCTGTTGGGTACTATGCTTCTTGTCTAGTCTTGTGGACATTTCCTTGGCACCCACAGTTGGAATCTATGGCCTCTGCCATAGCCTTCATTTACTAAAGTACCTACACTCCAAGGTGTTCTTATTCTAAGCCAAGTCCTCTCTACAGCCATTTGTTCATGTAGGTCATCTGTTTCCTTCACTAAAATCTCTTAGCTAGGGTGAACAAGAGTCACAATCTCAAGGAAACTTTTCTATTCATATGCAATACCAGATACATGCTAGTGGGTTTTACTCCAATTATCAAATTTCTTTTGAGAGTTTTAGTAACCTCAAGGACTCTAGCATCATCTCATCCCTATCCTGATCCCTTCCAAATCTCTGCAAGCTCCTTCTAACATCAAAGTGCCTTCTCTTCTCATGTGGCAAGAACTTATCTTCTTATATATCATATCCTCCTTCCTTTCTATACAGTGTCTTACTGCAATACTGTTAATGCAGAAATCTAAGCCTTGCTCTTAATACATGAAGGGAATTTTTGGAACTTAAGAATTCTTTTTTATTTTCCCCAAAGTCTAATTTTCAATATTATGCCTGTTAAAGACTTGAAAAATGAATCTAAATAGAAACTTAGAGCTAGGCAATGACTTCTCTGTTTGAGACTGTACCCACATATATTCCCTACAGAAATGAATGTCATCAATTTAAAGGCTAGGGAGCAATAGGCCAATATGATTTACAGAGAGTAAAATGAACATTTGTTTCATAGTTTAAAAATATCCCCTCTCAATGTGTACTATTTTACTTATTACTTTATTCTTAAAAGAATCAAATAAAACATAGTTTGAATTCTAACATCATGGATACTTAGACCTCAGTTTTTTCATCTATATAATGTCAATAACAGTGTTATCAGAATTAAATGAATCAATTAGGATGATGTCTGAAACATTTTACAATATATGCTACTACGTTACTATCAAGCTAGTATTTAATACCTAGTACTTACTTGTTCAACAGTTGTAGTTAAAAATATAGGTAAATCCTAAGCACCATGTTTAGCTTCTAGAAAGCTCGCTACAGAAATTAATTACCTTTCTTTAGCTGTCCTTTCTATTTTCACAGCCAACTCCCTTTGCTCTGAGTAACATGGTTTTCTGCCTACTAAATAGGCCTGTTTTCATTAAGAATCTATTTATGTTATATATTCAGTTTTTCTCTGTCAACTCTTTCTTTTTAAATATAGATCCCCTCTAATCATTAATTTCTTCAAGCTTTCTTTCCAATGCCAACCTTTTCGGATACATATTGGATATGCGTATTCATTCTTGTGACTTCACAGCCTTTGAACTTAGTAATTTTGTAGAATTTCCTTACCTTATGAATTTTGAGTAGGAAAGAGAGCATCTCTCACTGGAGAAGCTGAAAATGCCAGGTATTCACTTCCCTAGCTTCCTTTACACTAGGGCGGGGACACATGACCCAGGCATCATTTACCTGATGTTCATATTCTAAAGACACGGTCATAGCTAGTCAATTTCAAGGCAGTTTCCACGGTTTCAGGGAGACTGAGGGCCTAGGGCAGTAGTGACAGTGGTGTTAAAGGTACCATCCTTTGTCCAGAGCTTGCTGGCTTGAAAGCTCAAACTTTACTATGTGGTACTGAGATGTCATGGCATTGTGTCCTTGTAGGATTTTGACCATGGTGTGCATGGCCCTGAACTTGATTACGCACCCCTTCTTTCAGTTCTGATAACTACTTAATATCCTTTTAATAAATTCCTTTTCTGCTTCAGTCAGCCAGAGTTGATTTCTACTGCTTGCAACCAAGAACCCAGATGGAAATAAAAGTAGCTTATTTTTGTGGCTTCATCTCCTTTCCTTCTGTTCTGCTTTTAACTCACTGCCAACCAGGTTTCATTTGCACTAAAACTGGTCTCTTCTAGGGCAAAGTGACCTAACTATTGCCAAATAAAAAAGCCTCATTCCTAATCCTGCTGACTCGCTATAACACAGGGCAACTTTGTTCTTTTATTTTTCTGTAAAACATTATCTTCCTCTCCGGATTATTTTTTTAACCCTGACTCCTCCCTTCCAGCATTATACTTTGCCTTCTTTCCATATTTGCATTTTAATTGTGTTCCCTGACTTGGCGATTTTCTCACCATATTTCTACATTTTTCCTAGGATAATTTTTCTACCTCCACAACTTCAGCATCTCTTTGAGATTTCCAACTTCAGATCACAAGCCATGGGTTTTTTTGTTGTCGTTTTGTTTATTTATACTGTTTTATTTTTAATTTTATTGGATGTTATACCCAATATTATGCCCAGATTTCAAAATGTTTGCTGAATAACTGTCTACCCCATATGTACCTCAGACTTAATATGTCCCAAATTTGACCTTCTCACCAAACCTGTTCCATGTGGAAATTCTCTATTTTAGTTCATGGCATGTTTTCAGTTACTGATAGCTGTCAAATGCTCCCTTTCCCTTTTCCTTTTGCCCTTATGTCTCATTAACAACAAAACTTGTTTCTATCCTTGAAATTTCTTAAAGCATCACTTCTTTTTTGCTAATCTCCTTGGCAGAACCTTGGTTGGGCTCTCATTATATATTAATTGCCTTCTGTTATCTTTGAATCCATTATCTTTGTCTCTCTTGAATCCATTCACACATTTTTGGCAGCATCATCTTCCTAAAATACATATAGCTGTGATGATATTTCTTTCCTAGTCAAAAAAAAAAAAAATCAAGATTTTACAAAACAATGTCTAATTCATTTTAAATTTCTAAACTTAAACTTTCTAATAGTGTCTACTATGGACAGTCTCCCTGGTATATTGATAAAATTTATACTCCTAAAAGTGGACTTTCTAGCCCACATCTTTTGATCAAGCTGTTTTTTTTCTTACTGAAATATCATTTCCTTCATATTAACCTTTCAGAGCCTTTTACATATCTAAAACCTTAGCTGAATTCTCACTTTTTCTAGGTGATTTTCCCAAATTATACATGTAGAATTCATATTTCCTTTTCTTATTTTTTCATGGAATTTATTTACATAGATATTTATATCTTTTTCTTAACTCTTGCATCTTATTCTTATCTTTCCTAGATATCACCTTTTACCTCAGCGTTATTTGATTATAAGTAAATTTCTGTCTAGAGAAACATATACTTCTTTTCCCAGTGTTTCTGCTCTTTGCAAAAAAAAATATAATTCATGGCAAACATCTCCTACAATGATGCAGTTCCATGATAACTGAGTTTTCCTTAAAATAATGAAAGTGGGACCCACATTCCCTTGTCCATAGAAAATTAAAATCAACTTTGTTTCTATTCTTAATATTATGAATATCATAAAGACTGATAAAGGAAAATCATCAAAAAGAAGTTCCTCTCTCCAATATGGAAAGAAACCGAGGCTAGTTCAGGCTCTGCACTCAGTTTTAACCTCAGATAAATCATTTAATCTCTCTAAGCCTAAATGTACTTACAATAATAATAGGGGCAAATGTAGCAGAATTACTGTAAATGTTTTTAAAAGATATTATAAGCAAAAGTACTATGAAAGCTGTAAAGTATTATATGAATATGAAATACTATTCTTGTGATTATTACCATTGTCATTGCCACTAATCAAAGCTTCTTCATATGCTCCTATCTACTTCCCTATTTTGAATTCAATGTCACTTCTAAGATATCCTGACCCTTATAAAAGCAATGTCCTATTGCTTTCATATTTTCATTTTTACTTTAGAATTATCTTCCCACTTGTTTTATCAGTTTTTTCAGAGGCTCCTGGCCTGATGCCCCTTATGGTTGCTATGTTTTTGGTGATAGGGGTTTTATAATTGTTTTAGTTTGAGGCAATTCTTGACTGACTTAATGAGAACCCAAACTATATGATTTCTAGTCTGATTTTAAATGAATGTTGATTCTAAATCAATATAGCCAATTTATATCAAAATGAACAATGTGAAATGTCCTAATAAGGTATTATAGATGATAGCTCCTTATGAGAATGAGGGATAAGTCAAGCCAAAATATAAATCCAGTACAAAGAAAAATTTAGTAAATGCCTATAAGAAGTAAAAATAAAATGCTATAAGGACTCAGAATAGAAGGAAAACAAATCGGAGGCACTAATAATAGTCATAAAAGTCTGCATAAAATCAGTTGGAATGGGTCTCAAAACTGAGAAAAATTTTATTGACTCTCATAAGAGTTCTTAGCACAGCAAACCATGTCACTTAAATGTGAAAAAGGAATAGTTTTCATCAACATCCCAAGTTTCCTTTATTTTATTATAACAAATGTATGTAGTTGGAAACACACACATATGCATACACAGATAGTAGTTGTCTGCAAGTGGACAGTGGTTTCAATGGAGTAGTTTATGCTGTATCTTATGAGGAAGTTTCATCATATTTATCAGAATAAGGTCAGACGTGCAACCTACACATTCTACAGATTATGGCTTACTCATATCCATCAAACTCACTGGAGTCTTTATCACAGGAAAATATCTAAGTGTTTTTGTTGCCTTAAAAAATTAGCTCACATGTCCTATCTACAAAAAAAATAACTGGATTATCTGAGGATTTACACTTGAGTATCATTAAATAGAGGAAGAAAGGAAGAAAGTGATACTGAAACTGCTATATTTATTTCTTCATTTTCCTAATCATAAAACTTGAAATATTTTAAAATAAATTGTTAGGTGTTGTAGTCAGTGTTTTTAAGCCTCATTGACAGGTCAGTAGTTATAGTGATTTTCAATAATAGGTATAGATTATCTATGCTAGGTGAGCTATTGACACTTGACCTTGATGCAAATGTTTTAGCAGTTAAGAACATTGCAATGCTAATTAGTGAAAATAGAGATCAGAATTTTTTTTTTTTTTTAACGTGTGTGGAGCAGCATGGGTGTACTCTGTCAAAGCCAGTATGACCAATATTAATTATTTTTAAATGTTTGAGAGCTCTGCTTGGTTGTAGCTCAAGCTCTACCTTGCATAGAAGTCAAATACATAAAGTACTGTTTGTTATTTTAGCAGGCACAGTGCTATTTTTGAGACTTGCTAGAAGCAGACAGGTAACTACCCTTTATTAACTTAATGGGAAATTTTGGGGGACAGTGTTACAAATGATATTACAGAATCTTCCTCATAGTCTATTTGAGAATATTAATATAATCCATTAGAAATAAATGGGAGAAATTGATTTCATGAGAAGCTATATTCAGAAATCATAAAATGCCTAAGATTCTTAACCTACTGTGACTTATCCATGTGCTCTGCTGCTCAAGATTTTTGTAATGCATCCATTTTAGTTATTCTCATGATTCCTCATTAGCATATAAACAATAATACTATTAATCTTCATACTCAATATAAGAAGTATTCAAAGATGTCTCTCTCTCCTACATCTCTCAGATCTATCTATGTGGAGTACTAGAGTATCTATGTGGAGTCACAGCCACCCAATCTTCAGATTCCACTGCTTTCCCTCTGCAGTTATTTTCCACTCTAGTGATTCACACCAATCCTCTTACAACTCTGCAGTGACGTATTTTTGCCCTTAAGACAGAACCCCAATTCTTTAAATGAATCTCTAAAGACTCAGCATTTCTCTTCTCCCTTGTTTCCAGCCTTACCTGGACAGTGCAGCTATAAGATGAATCTACTAATTTTCTAAATTCATCAAATTTGTTAATTTACTCAAAACTTACAGATATTCTTCTTAATTATAGTCAACGATGTATTCAACATTGAAGATAGGGAAAAACACATTCAACTGTAAAGAGCTAAGGGTCAGATTAGATTTATTTCTTAAAAAAATATATACTTTTTACATATATTCTTTGTTTTAAAAGTCAAATATAATTATACATATATTTTAGTAATGAATGATCATAAATCTTAGCATTTAAAGAATAATTTAGATTGGGTTCGGTCATATACCTGTTGTTTTAATTGGAGGAAATTAGAGAGAAGTCACCCTCTGTCATTGTAGAAACAGCATGGTCTTGGTTGCTGACCCCATAATAAGGAGAGTCTGAGTGGTTAAGAGTGGCAGATAAAGTGGGATACAGAGAAGGGAGACAGAGGCATAAGAGAAAAGTCAGGAGGGTCACAATAACTCACATGTCTACACTGTATTAATCTATATAGATATTCCTGTGAGCTCTATAAATTAGTATAAGAAAGAAGGTATTGGTAAATATGTAAATTTGATGAATTGATCATTTAAAGAATTGTTGCTTTCAGCGAATTGCCCATTTTAAGAAACAGCTTTCAGTGCTTTCAGCCATCTGTTTTAATACAATCTTCTCCTTGTTATTCTAATCATACTCACCTCCTTTGGGCTCTAATTAGCATCCCCTCTTATTTATTCTTATTCTGCAGAATAAACTCTGTTACTCTGTTACTGTTCAGATACAGATAGGCTTAGGAAATAGTTCTCCAGGAAATCTTCTTTAGTTACTATATTGATCAAGGATCTTAATTCAGAAAAGAAATCTAACAGTTTTACACACAAATGGATTTATTAGAGAAGTGCTAACTCTTGAAAATGTGAGATTGGCTGAAGTAGCCAGCACTAGGCTGACTTTTAAACGACTCCCAAAACCATACCAAAGAACCGTACTGCCAAAAGAGTTGTGTCCTCCGTTGAGAGGGTTAATTAAGAAGCTTCATTATCAGGAAGCTGCCACCAGATCAAGAAGCTTCATTATCAGGAAGCTGCCACCAAAGTTCCTGGTGCCAGAACCACTCAACACCTACCATAATCCATGTCAGCAAAACATCTGCCATCTGCTCTTGCTTTCTTCTCACATAATGCATTTCTGAATCCAAGCCTTATGTCAATACATTTTGTTGTGCAGGACCCATCTTAGCTTCTGGGGAGACTTGGAAGTAAAGTTTTAGGATTTCCATCCTGTTTTATAGGAAGGCAGTTTGAAAGGGAGTAGAGAGAGTAAATTGAAAGAATCCCCTATACTTGCCTATTGTGGTTCCTAGCAACATGTGGCTGTTGAGCCTTTGAAATAAAGCTAATATGCCTGAAGAACTGAATTTCTTATTTTATTTAATTTTAATTTATTTAAATTTAAGATTAGTAATTGAAGCAGTACTGAATATTTTTCTGTTAAATATGACTTTATTGTTTTGGGAAGACTGTTTCACTTTAGCGGTTGCTTTATATAAGATATTGCTGCTTAATCCTAGTGAGCATTTATATTTTACTTTTCAATGTGGCTACTATAAAATTTTAAATTATGTAGTGCCTTACATTATAATTTCATTGGACACTGCTACTCAAACCCCCTGGATTGGTCTAGGCCTCACTATGTGTTCACAGAGTACCCATATTACCCCAATTTTGACAGTCACAGGTTTTTAAATAATTGCTACTGTATGTGTCTTATTGCCCTAGCTTGTAAGATTAATGAATGGAAATATTATATCTTTTCTATTGCCTTTATTTTCCCTGGCACATGTCCTCAAAAAATAGACAATAAAATTATACCAAATGAATGAATGAATAACTCTAAGAATGGATAGTTAAAAAAAGAGTTAGAAACCCATGAAGCTTAAGGTAAACTCTGTCTTAAGATTCTTTTTAAATTAATACAAGCCATTATTTTTAAATAAATTGTGGAGATTAATCATTAATTTTCATAGTTGCTTAAATTCCAAATGACTGATAATTGAACGTATCATCCCTTAATACATTGTTTTAGTTTCTATTAGTTTGCTTTTCTAAGAAAGATGGAGAAAAGAAAAAAGAGCTTCCTGGAATTTTTCATTAGAGATGTCACACCAGGATTATGATTTTAAAAATAGATTTCCATATAGATGCAACAATGTGACATAACCCAATGCCACCTACAGTGTCTCAAGGAATTTAAAATCATATTTTGTTGTTTTAATTTGAGGGTAAATTTATAGCGTTAATTTTACTACAAATGAAAGATTAAAAGTTATTTCATAATGTTGTAAAACATAAAGAGAAAAGTGATTAACTCTTATAGGAAGTCCTTTTTTTAATGAGGAAGCTCTTTGGAAAATAATATTTCAAAATTATTATGCTTTAATAAAAATAGGAGAGGAGGCTATTGCTTAGTATCTTAAGAGAGTGGAAATGGAGTAGAATCTATATCATCATATATATTATATAAATATATTAATGTATGATCCACAGGGATGAAACATGAAGATGGGAGTAATGAAAATTATGGGACAAATATGGCAATAAAAGTATTAATTTTTTTTCAAATTTTGTTTATGTTAAGAAACATAAGTATAGGACATTTTACCAGAACATGATTAAGATCAAATTTAAAATTAAACTATTTAAAATGATGTATCAGCTAAGACTTTTAGTTTAAAATAACTTAATTTTTTAAATTAATTTATTTATTATTATGGTGACATTGGTTAATGAAATTCAGTAAGTTTCAAGTGTATAATTCAACAGTATGGTATGTATATGTATATGTGTGTGTTTGTGTGTGTTCACCACCCACAGATAGATTTCTTTCTGTCACTACATATTTGATCTGTTTTACTCCCTACTCCCTATCCTCTGGTAACCACTAGTCTATTGTCCATGTCCATGAGTCTCTGTTTGTTTGTTCTGTTTGTTGCTTTTAGGTTTATATCTCACATATAAGTAATTTCAAGTTGTTTTCAACTTTTTCTATCTGGCTTAGTTCGCTTAGCATGATTATCTCGAGGTCCATCCATGTTGTCACAAATGGCAGTATTTCACTTCTATTTATGGCTGAGTAATATACCATTGTATATATGTACTACAGCTTCTTTATCCAGTTATTTATTGTAGGACACTTTGGTAGCTTCCATGTCCTGGCCACTGTGAATAATGCTGCTATGAACATCAGTATGCAAATATCTTTTTAGATATGAGTTTTCAAGTCCTTTGGGGTAAATACCCAGGAGAGGGATTACTGGATCATATGATAGATCAATTATTAGTTTTTTGAGGAACCTCCGTTCTGTTTTCCATAGTGGCTGTACCAGTTTGTAGTCCCACCAGCAGTGTATGAGGGTTCCTTTTTCTCTGCATTCTCTCCAACACTTGTTATTACTTGTCCTGTTGATAATAGGTATTCTAAAGGTATTAGATGGTATCTTATTGTGGTTTTGATTTGCATTTCCCTAATAGCTAGCAATGTTGAGCATCCTTTCAAATGTTTGTTGGCCATTTATGTCTTCTTGGGAGAAGTGCCTGTTCAGTTCCTCTGCACATTTTTTAATTGGATTTTTTTTAATCGTTTTTGTTGAGTTGTGTGAATTCTTTGTATATTTTGGCTATTAGGCCTTATTGAAAGCATTGCCTGCAAATATCTTCTCCCATTTGGATGGATGTGTCTTTATCTTGTTGACATTTCTTCTGCTGTGTGGAAGCTTTTTAGTTTGATGTAGTCCCATTCATTTATTTTTGCTTTAACTTCCCTTGCCTTTTAGGTCAAATTCATAAAATCCTCTTTAAGTCCAAGGTCCTTGAGTTGAGTTCCTGTGCTTTCTTCTATGCAGTTTATTGTTTCAGATCTTATATTCAGGTCCTTAATTTGCTTTGAGTTAATTTTGGTATGTGTTGATAGGCAACAGTCTAGTTTCATTCCTTTGCAGGTGGCTTTCTAGTTTTCCCAGCATCATTTATTGACGAGGCTTTCCTTTCTCCACTGTATGGTTTTGGCTTTTTTGTCAAAAATTATTTGTCCACATAAACATGGGTTTACTTCTGGACTCTTGATTCTGTTCCACTGGACCGTGTGCCTGTTTTGCCGCCAATACTGTTTTGATTATTGTTGCTTTGTAGTATAATTTGAAGTCAGGCAGAGTGATGCCTCCAGCCTCATTCTTTTTCCTCAGGATAGCTTCGGCTATTCGGGGTCTTTTGTGCTTCCATATAAATCTGATGATTTTTTGTTCTATTTCTTTAAAAAATGCCAATGGGATTTTGATTGGGATTGCATTGAACTTTTTAAAGCTTTTGGTAATATGGTCATTTTAACTACGTTGATTCTTCCAATCCAAGAACATGGATTATCTTTCCATTTCTTTGTATCTTATTCAATTTCTTATAATAAGGTCTTATAGATTTCATTATATAGATCCTTCACGTTTCATGAGACTTATTCCTAAGTATTTTATACTTTTTGTTACAATTGCCGAAGGAATTGTTTTTTCCACTTCTTTTTCTGACACTTCATTATTAGTGTATAGGAATGCTGTGAATTTTTGAACATTGATTTTGTATCCAGAAACTGTACTGTATTTGCTTATTGTTTCTAGTAGTGTTCTTGTGGAGTCTTTAGGGTTTTCTATATAGAGAATCATGTCATCCACAAATAGTGATAGTTTGACTTCTTCATTTCCTATTTGGATGCCTTTTATATCTTTCTCTTGCCTGATTGCAGTCACTAGGACTGCCAATGTTACATTGAACAACAATGGTGATAGTGGACAGCCTTGCCTTGTTCTTGATCACAGAGGAAACAATTTAGTTTTTCACCATTAAGAATAATGTTGGTTGACGGTTTGTCATATATGGCCATTATTATGTTAAGGTACTTCTATACTGATTTTGTTAAGTGTTTTGATCATAAATAGATGCTGTATCTTGTTGAAGGCTTTTTCTGCATCTATCGATATGATCATATTACTTGGTGAAGCCCACTTGATCGTGGTGTATAATCTTTTTAATATGTTGCTATATTCAGTTCGCTAGTATCTTATTTAGGATTTTTGCATCTTTGTTCATGAGAGATAATGGTCTGTAGTTTTCTTTTTTGTATTATCTTTACCAGGTTTTGGTATCAGAGTAATATTGGCCTCATGAAATGAGTTGGGAAGTATTGCCTCCTCTTTCATTTTTTGGAAGAGTTTGAGGAAAATAGGTATTAAATTTTCTTTGAATGTTTGGTAGAATTCACTGGTGAAGCCGCCTGGTCCTGGACTTTTACTTTTTGGTAGGTTTTTGATTACTGTTTCAATTTCCATACTGCTGATCAGTCTATATTTAGATTTTCCAGTTCTTGATTCAGTCTAGGAAGGTTGTATTTTTCTAAGTACTGGTCCATTTCTTCTAGGTTATTAAATTTGGTGTTATATACTTTTTCATAGTATTCTTGTATGATCTTTTGTATATCTGCGAAGTCAGTTGTAATTTCCCCTCTTTCATCCCTGATTTTGTTTATTTGTGTCCTTTCTCTTTTTTCTTTAGTGAGTCTAGCCAGGGATTTGTCAATTTTATTAACCTTTTCAAAGAGCCAGCTCTTTGTGGCATTTATTTTTTCTATTATTTTTTTGTTTTCAATTTCATTTAATTCTGCTCTAATTTTGATTATTTCTTTCCTTTTGCTAATTTTAGGCTTCATTTGTTCTGGTATTTAAGCAAAAGGGTTTTTGTTTGTTAGTGTAATTAAAATGTATTTCTGAATCATGAGTTGTCTTATACTTATTAATTGATGAAACATTAAAAAACTACATTGTATTATCATTCTAAACTGATTCAATAATAGTAAATGAAGATTTTATATTCGGTGCTACTAAAGACAGAGTTATTTAGTTAATTGAGTCCAGGCCCAATATTCCTCCTCAATGATATGTTTTCAAATGTTTTGACAGTATGTATGATTGCTCTCCTTGCTGTTTTGTTTTATTTCTACTGTCATTTTTATGTCTCATGTCTTTTTTATTAACATTCAACTTGCAAAAGGAAATATATTTTCAAATCATTTTTGTATTTAACTAAGAAAGTTATATATCACTATTTAAATTAATTAAATTAGAAAGATCAGTTGGACATGTATTTTTTGTGTGGTTAATAAAACTTACTTCAGAAATGTCCATATGGAGTAAAAATGGACCAGTTAAGCAGCAAAAACATAGACATTGCAGGGAGGGTTAGTCATTTATAAATGATTTTAAAAAAGTAATCAAATAGTACAGTGCATTCTAATAAATGTACTGTGCAGGGGCAAGGATGGGGGAAAAATGTATGATTTGGGTATGTCTTCAAGCAGAGCATAACCAGAAGCATTTCCCTTTCTTTTTAAGTCATGTCCTTCTTTTAAGTTCTCCCAAATCTAGGTGTCAGAATAAGTGAGAACAGATTTATAGAAGAACCATACCTTTGGACCCTTCAGCATCATTATAAATTTGTAACTCAACAAACAGAAATGTTAAATACTACAGTTATATTTAAAAAACTGTTGCTGAAAACTTTGTACTTTAATGCCTAATAATCTACCCTTATAGAAAAGATTTTTTAAACTTTGCATTAGTATATAATCTATCATAAACAATTTTACCGAAATGAAAAAAGTAGAGTGGGTCATTTGTATCAGTTTGAACACAAGCAAGGAATAAGCATTTCACAAAATCAAATGACAATAATAAAAGAAGCCTAGGTAGGAAATATTAAAATATCTTTCATGACATATTTATATTATAGTTACGTATGTACATTAATTTTATTCATATAAATATATTTGATGTTTGATTTAATTAACAAATAATATATAGTATATTTCATAAAATTATATCAGTTATTAACCAACTACTTTGTGATTTTTATAAGATCCGGTTTAAAAATCTCAGGTTTTTAAAAAAGTACCTGGTCTCCTAAATGGAGCAGAAAAGTATTAACAATAACAATTTATAGGCAATATTTACTGAGTTTACTATGCACCTGACACTATGGTAAACACTCTAAATATACCAATCTTAGTGAATCTTTACAACAGCCTGATGACGTAGTCACTTTCCAGCATCCTCATGTATAATGGTGCTCCACAAATAACTATTCTATATGACTGTGCCACACATTTTAAGAATTACACTTATCTATTTTTTCCCAAGTGTGCTAATCAAATCAATTTTTGATATTACTAGAACTCTTTGGCTCAAGCCTGTATCTTGATCAAAGCAGAGTGAGAATGGGTCTTCCACTTTATATGTAGAAACAACCTTATAAGCTCAGCTTCTGTGAATAAATAAATGAATGATTTCTCTTATCATGCTGAAGTATAGAGGATCCAGGACTCAGTCACAAAACCTACAACTATTATTCATGTAGATGAGAGAGATAAGTTAAAATGAAATGCCTGTTGCACATGGAAGCACAAGCTGTCATTGTCAAAGTGAAGGTTTATACAGGTCATAAACTCACATCTAAATTCACGGATCGTACCAGGGAGAGAAATCTTGCAGTATCATACATACTTAGATTTTTCCTTTTACACTTCATAAAATATATCTGTTTTTCCTATTAGCCAAACTATTGTTGTAAACTGTGGGCTTGTGATAACATGGAATTATAAGTTTGATTACTTGTGAATTTCTAGTGTTTTTAGTGTATTGGTTGGTGGCGTATGTACATAGTGGGAAGAGTATTCTTAAATGTGGTCATAAGTACTATGAAGCAAAGATTTTAATATTTCTTTCCAAAGCAACCTCAATAGATGAAGTACTTTCCTTAAGATAATGAAAGTGCACTATGGTTATCATATTGTAACAACTCAAATGTAAAAATAAGAGATCAGGCATCATATGATTATTAACAACAGTATATTACAATTTGTCAAATAATGAGTTCACAATTTTTTTTTCCTTGTTATGAGAACTCAGGATTTGCTGTTTTAACAATATTCACACATACATACAGTGGTGTTGACTATAGTCATTGTGTTGCACATTACATCCCTGGTACTTATTTATCTTCACAATTCTTTATGAGGCATAACACCTACTGAAGTTGATGAAGTTGCTCAGTTTCTCTTCATAACAGGTTTCAGACAGACCATTTTACTTCTTTTGGTTCATCAGGGCACAGTTCAAATTATATACTAACCTTTTAGCAATTTTTTTCTCATAAATGCAAATCAATGGAAATGTACCTAATGTAGATCTTTATCTCTATTGTGCTCTACTTTTATCAGTTAGGATATTAGTTTGGTTATTGTTACAGATCCAAAATAGCCATCCAAAAAAACCAACCAACCAACAAACAAACAAAAAACAAACAAAAAATGGTCAGGAGAGTCCTACAAAGTAATCTTTTATCTAGTTGTTCTGTTTGGCTTAGGGATTGCCTTACTTGGTGTGGTTCAAGATGACTGTCTTACATGCACATAAAATGTGAGTTGACATAACTTACAAATTAGAATCACAGTTACACCTTCTGCAGTGGCAGCAAGGAAATGTCATCTTTACTCTGTGTGGTTATAAGCCTATACAAAAAACTATATACTCCTTGACTCTGAGAGAAAGGAGAGTATAGATGCTGGGAGACAACTAGTAGCCTTTATCACAGTGTTGAGAGTGTTTCTTTGTTGTTTACAGAGACAGGATAGCGTTTTTTTCTTTTTGTTAAAAAAAGATTTCAAAGGCATAATTTCTACAAAGGGCAATGGACTTTGAACTTTGATGTTGAATTTCAAAAAATATAATCACTGATCATGGATCCAGAAATTAAAAGAATTAGAAATTATGTTTAAAATATACTCCCTTGGTTCTCCCTTCTTCCCTATGTAAGCTGTAAGGTGCCTGAAAGCATTAGGGATCCACAAGACATGCATAGTAAACACTGAGAGTCAAAAGAAACTGGGAGTTGTCTTAGGACACTGAGTAATAGTAGGTAATATCTTTAATTATAACTCTATAATATACATAAGAATATGGGAAAACTAACAGGCCTTTCTGAATAATCTTGGATTAATTGAAGCTTAAAGATCCTTAGTTCATACATTGCATGAGGAATTATTTTCAGTAATCAGTGGTTCTCAAACTGGGGCAGTTTTGCTCCTCCAGAGACATTTGGTAATATGTGGAGTCATTTTTGGTTGCCACAATTCAGAGAGGGGTAGCATCTAATGGATAGAGAATCTAAGGGTGCTGCTTAACATCCTACAATGCCCACGACAGCCCACAAAACGAATTATCCAGCTCAAAATGTTAATAGTGTCAATGAGAAATCCTTGTGTAAATCATACAACAGTGTGAATTTGTTCTTAGTATGAAAACACCTACATTCTTTGTTCAGATATAATCCATCTGGTTACTATGCCCACAAAAAAGATTTCAATATATATCAGTTAGAAAATCATGTTTTAAAACTCATATCCTGTTGGATTTGATGAGTTAGTCAAAAAAGGCATGTGGTTATCTGAGAGTTGAGCTTTAAAATAGTTATTTAGGATTAACAATTTCAATATTAGTAAACACCAACCAAGTATATTAATTAGTTTTGAAATAAATTTGTTTCAGCTTTTGTTCCTAGCAATAACTAGCAAAGATGTATACCTTAAGCTGTATAAATGTTTATGCTTATCTTTCTATTTGCTACTTTGCTATATCTACAGACTACTAACCTTTATCTAATAAGATAATAATTTTATCAAATAAATTTTTTTTATACGTTTCTGAGACAAAGCCTCCTTTGAACAAAAAATAAAATGTTATTGTGATTGATGTTTATTTATTCAACAAATATACATTACCTATTACTGTTCTTCTGTTCCTGGTTGGAGTTATAGCATTAAATTGAATGTCTCTATGGCATTAAGATAGGCAATAAACACACATACACACACACATACAAAGACACACCCATATACATACATGTATATGTATACAAAACATATACATACATAAAAATATATCTGTATATGCATGTGCATGCATGCACATATATGTATACATATACATATGTGTGTACATATATGAATGCTCTGTTAAAACATGTATACAGATGTTCTGTATTTTAAAAAAATAGGATAAGTAGAAAACCAAGTGCTTACGTGGGAGAATAAAGAACTCTGTTACAAAGAGATGTCTGAGAAGAGACCTGATAAAAATATAAACCCTCTGAATCAAGTAGCAGATTCGATTAGATTTTGAAGGGCCAGTACTTAATTATTTATATAAGTCTATAACTTTATGACCATAGTTATTATTGTCTATTGAATCTAAGGTGCATTGGATCTGAGAGTTTAATAGTGATTAGTGGTATAAGATTATTGATTGAAAATAATTTTTTGAGTAATAGAATTTGATAACTCTAAACTAGGTAGAAATATTTATGAACATTTTATAGTAATCTAATATGTGATTTGTGTGTCTAAATGTCATATTATTGACTGGGACAATTTTTATAACTATGGCTAAATAACTAAAGATTTCAATAGGAAATAATATGTTTGTTGAGGCAAGTTTATTATTACCACAATTTGTAACATGAGACAATTTAGTCATTGTCATTTATAAAATAGTCTCTGTCCTCAAAGGGGTGACTTAAAAAAATAAGAACGGTAAAGAATTGTGCAGGGTACAGTGTAGACACAAACAATGGAGAATGTAATTTTACCAGGAGGATGTGATCAGAGACCTTTGAACTGATTCTGAACTCATCAGCAAGCTTACATAAATGGTGAATAAGATTGATTTTAACCATAGAAGACTATAAAGGCTTTAACTGCAGCCTGCTTTGCTATAAAAGTCTCGAGGGTCTGATTTAGATGTGCTATTTCAGGAAATTCCTCCCTGTTCCTCAGATAGATAGATAGATAGATAGATAGATAGATAGATAGATAGATAGATAGATAGATAGATAGATAATAGAAAGATTACAGTCCTTTTAACTATCTATAAGCAAAACAAAATAAAAAAAATTCAGTTGCTATGTAAAAAGTCCAGTCTGGTTAATTTCTTTTCAATCAGTCACTTAAAACTTCTTGCATCATATGAATCTTTTGCTTTCTATGAGGATTTTGTATAATTAACTGAAAAAGAATTACTGCTATTTTAATCATTAACACATTCTTATAAAATTAAGGCATTTTGGTTTCTATAGAATGTGCCTTCCTTGCAGTATATGAACATCATGAACAATATGCACTCTCCTAAAATTTCCATCAACATTATTTGCTGGAAATATTTTCTTTAATAAAAAATGAGGAGTGTTATTTTTTATGTAAATCATAAACAAAATATTGAAATTAGTTGTTAGTAATAATTTATTTTAAAATAACTTACTTTTGCAAATAAAATAAAACATTTTTATTATCTTTATTTTAAAAAAGCATTTAAAGATTCTTATATAAGGATGTAATGTTTCTTTATTCAGTATTGTTCCTTAATGCAGTATTCTTTTTTTACTATTTTTTATTTTTCAATTAGAGTTGACATTCAGTATCATTTTATGTTAAGTTCAGGTGTAAAAGTATAGTGGTTCAACATTTATATAATTTATGATCTCCCTGATTATTCTAGTACCCACCTGACACTATACATAGTTATTATAATACTATTGACTATTTCTTACACTGTACCTTACATCCCCATGACTCTTTTGTATCTACCAGTTTGTGCTTCTTAATTCCTTCATCTTTTTCACCCAGCCTACCACCATCCTTCCATCTGACAGTCATCACTTTGTTCTTTGTATCTATGAGTCTGTTTCTATTTTCTTTATTTTGTTCCTTAGATTCCACATATAAGCAAGATCACATAGGATTTGTCTCTCTGTCTGACTTATTTCACTTAGCATAATACTCTCTAGGTCTGTCCATGAGGTTGCAAAATGGTAAGATTTTATGTTTTTTATGGCCAAGTAATATTCCATTGTATATATGTACCACCTCTTTATCCAGTCATCTATTGATGGGAACTTATTGCTTTCTTATCTTGGCTATTGTTCATAGCACTGCAGTGAACATAGCCATGCAAATATTTTCAAATTAGTGTTTTGGATTTCTTCAGATAAATACACAGAAATGGAATTGTTGGGTCTTATAGTAGTTCTATTTTTAATTTTTTTGCAGAACCTCTATACTGTTTTCCATAGTGGCTACACCAATTTGTAATCCCACCAACAGTGCACCAGGGTTTCCTTTTCCCATAACCTGGCCAATTCTTGTTTTTTGACTTATTAATGATAGCCAGTCTGACAGATGTGAGATGATATCTCATTGTGGTTTTAATTTGCATTTCTCTGATGAATAGTGATGTTAAACATCTTTTCATATGTCTATTTGCCATTTGTATGTCCTCTTTGGAGAAATGCTTCTGCAGGTCCTCTACCCATTTTTTTAATTGGATCTTTTGTTTTTTGGTGTTGAGTTTTATGAGTTCTTTATAAATTTTGAGTATTAACTCAATATCAGATGTATCAGTGGTGAATATCTTCTACAATTCAGTGTGTTGTATGATTTTTTTTTTTTTGCTGACGATTCCTTTATTGAGCAAAAATTTTTTAGTTTGATGTAGTCTCATTTGTTTACTTTTTCTTTTGTTTCTCTTGCATGAGGAGATATATCAGAAAAAAATATCACTAAAAGCAATGTCAGAGAGTTATTGCCTATGTTTTCTTCTAGGAGTTTTATGGTTTAGGGTCTGACATTTAAGTCTTTAATCCATTTTGAGTTTATTCTTGTATAGGGAAGAAAAAAGTGGTTTGGTTTTGTTATTTTTACATGTTTCTGTCCAATTTTTCCAAAACCATTTATTGAATATGCTGTCTTTATTCCATTGTATATTTTGCCTCCTTTGTCATAGATTAAATGACCATATAGGTGTGGATTTATTTCTGGGCTCTCTATTCAGTTCCATTTATCAATATGTCAGGTTTTTTTTTTTTTTTGCCAGTACTATGCTGTTTTGATTACAATAGCTTTGTAGTATAGTTTGATATCAGTTAGCAAAATACCTCCAACTTTGTTTTTATTTCTCATTATCATTTTGGTTATTTGCAGGCTTTTCTTGTTCCACATAATTTTTAGGATTATTTGTTCTAGTTCAGTGAAAAATATCATTGGTAGTCTATGGCCATGCCACCCTGAACAAGCCCGATCCTGTCTGATCTAGGAAGCTAAGCAGAGTCGGGCCTGGTTAGTATTTGGATGGGAGACCACCTAGGAAGACCAGGTGCTGTAGGCATAAAATAAAAAAATAAGGGATTGTAAACTGACAAGATCTTTGCAATCTGTGAGGTCAACCAAGGATTGCCTCGCCTTAAAAAAAAAAAAAAAAAGAAAAAAGAAAAAGAAAAATGTCATTGGTATTTTGATAGGGATTGCATTGATTCTATAGACTGCTTTGGGTAGTATAGACGTTTTAACAATGTTAATTATTTCCATCCATAAGCACAGTGTATGCTTCCATTTATTTGTATCTCCAGCTTTTTTTCTTCAGTGTTTTAAAATATTTTGAGTACAAATCTTTTACCTCCTGGTTAAATTTAGTCCTAGGTAGTTTTTATTGATGTAATTATAAATGGAGTTGTTTTCTTAGTTTCTCTTTCTGATAGTTTATTTTTGATGTATAACAATGCAACCAATTTCTGAATATTAATTTTGTATCCTGCTACTTCACTGAATTAAAAAACTGTTCTAACAGTTTTTTCGTGGAATCTTTAAGGTTCTCTATATATAGTATATGTCACCTGTAAATAATGACAGTTTTACTTTCTTTTTCTTTCCCAATTTTGATGTCTTTTATTGCTTTATTTTTTTGCTATGGCTAGGACTTCTAATACTATGTTGAATAGAAATGATGAAAGTAGATATTCTTGTCTTATTCTTGATCTTAAGGAAAATCCTTTTAGATTGTCTCCCTTGAGTATGATGTTAGCTATGGGCTTGTCATATATGACCTTTTTTATGTTGAGGTAAGTTCCCTTTATTCTCACTTTGTTGAGAGTTTTTATTATAAATGGATGCTGGATTTTGTGAAATGCTTTTCTGCATATGATTTTATCTTTCCCTGTTATATGATACATCACATTAATTGATTTGTGGATATTGAACCAATCTTGCATCCCAGGGATAAATCCAACTTGATCATGGTGTATGATTTTTTTAATGTTCTTCTTGAATTCAGTTTGCTATTATTTTGTTGAGGATTTTTGTATCTATATTCATCAGGGATATCGGCTTATAATTTTCTTTTTTTATAATGTCTGTCTATTTGGAGAATTAGAGTAATGGTGGGCTTGTAAAATGAGCTTGGGAACCTTCCCTTCCCTTGAATTTTTTGGAATAGTTTTTGAGAAGAATAGGTGTTAATTCTTCTTTGACTGTTTTGGTAAAATTTACCTGTGAAACAATCTGGTCCAGAACTTTTATTTGTTAGAAGGTTTTTTTTATTACTGATTTAATTTTGTTAGTAGTAATCAGTCAGTTCAGATTTTCTGTTTCTCCTTGACTCAGTCTGGAAGAATGTATGTTTCTAAGAATTTATCCATTTCTTTCAGATTGCCAAATTATTGGCATACAATGCTCATAGTATTTTTTAAAAATATTTTGTATTTCTGTGGCATCAGTTGTCACTTCTCTTTCATATCTGATTTTATTTTTTGGGGTCTTCTCTCTTTTTTTCTTGATGAGTCTAGTTAAATGTTTATCAATTTTTTTAAAATCTTTTCAAAGAGTCAGCTCTTGGTTTCACTGATCTTTTGTATTGGTTTTTTTTTTTTTTTTTAGAATCTATTTCATTATTTCCAGTCTGATCTCTATTATTTTCTTCCTTCTACTCACTTTGGGCTTTGTTTGCTGTACTTTTTCTATTTTTGTAAGTATAATGTTAGGTCGTTTGTTTGAAATTTTTGTTTCTTGAGGTAGGCCTGTATTGCTATGAATTATTCGCTTAGGACTGCTTTTATTGTGTCCCATAGATTTGGAGTTGTTGTGCTTTCGTTTTTATTTGTCTCAAGGTATCTTTTAATTTCTTTTTTGATCTCATTGTTAACCAATTCATTGTTTAGTACCACATCATTTAGCCTCCATGTGTTGTGTATTTTTCGTTTTTTTCTTGTACTTGAGTTTTAGTTTATACCATTGTGGTCAGAGAAAATGCTTGAGATGATTTTAATCTTCTTAAATTTACTGAGACTTGTTTTGTGGCCTAACATGCGGTCTGTCTTGGAAAATGTTCCATGTGCACTGAGAAGAATATATATTCTGCTGCCTTGGGGTAAAATGCTCTGAAAATATCTATTAAATCCATCTGGTCTAGTGTGTCATTTAAGATAGCTGTGTCTCTGTTGATTTTCTGTCTGGAATATCTGTCCATTGGATTCAATGGGATGTTAAAGTCCCCTAGTATGACTATACTACTGTCAGTTTCTCTTTTTATGTGGATCAAGATTTGCTTTATATATTTAGTTGCCTAAAGGTTATATATGATGCATAGGCTTATATATGATAAACAATCCTCTTGTTGGTTGATCCTTTTATTATTATGTAATGTCTTTGTCTCTTATTATAGCCTTTGTTTTAAAGTCTATTTTACTGATGTAAGTATTGCTACATTTTTCATTTTCCAGCTTTTTTTTCATTTCCATTTACATAAAATATCCTTTTCCTTCCCTTTACTTTCAGTCTGTATGTATCTTTTGATCTGAAGTGGGTCTCTTAAAGACAGCATATGTATGAGTCTCATTGCCTTATCCATTTAGCTACCCTATGCCTTTTGATTAGAATATTTAATCTTATCTTCTTAAAGAAGTGCCTTTAACATTTCTTATAGTACTGACTTGGTAGTGATAAATTCCTTTAGCTTTTTCCTGTTTGGGAAGCTCTATTTCACTGTCAATTTTAATTGATAGCTTTGCTGGGTAGTGTAGTCTTGGTCGTAGGTCTTTATTTTCTATCACTTTGAATATTCTGTGCCAACCCCTTCTGTTCTGCACAGTTTCTATTGAGAAATCAGTCTACAATCTTATGGGAGTACCTTTGTAAATAACTAGCTACCTTTCTCTTGCTGCTTTTATTGTTCTCTATCTTTAAACTTTGCCATTTTAATTATGATGTGTCTTGGTGTGGGCTTGTTTGGGTTCATCTTATTTTAGACTCTCTGGGCTTCCTCACATGTATGTCTAGTTCCTTCGCCAGGATAGAGAAATTTTCCATCATTATTTCTGCTCTCTCTTTTCTCTCTCTTTTCTCCCTCTGATTCCCTCATGATGTGTATGTTCTTATACTTAATGTTGTCCCAGAGGTCCCTTAAACTTTCCTCATTTTTTAAAAAAATTCTTATTTCTTTTTGCTGTTCTGATTGGGTGTTTTCTGCTACCTTGTCTTCCAAATTGCTGATTCAATCCTCTGCTTCAACTAATCTGCCATTGATTCCTGCTTCTAGTGTATTCTCATTTCAGCTGTTGCATTCTTAATTTCTGACTTTCTTGTTTATGATTTCTATGTCCTTTTATATGCTTGCTATCTCCTTGTTGAAATTCTCACCAGGATCATCTATTCTTCCTCTAAGACCATTGAGCATCCTTATAACTAGGGTTTTCGACTCTCTATCCGGTAGGTTGCTTGTCTTTATTTCATTTGTTCTTTATCTGGAGTTTTCTCCTATTATTTCATTTGGGACATGTTTCTTTGTTTTCTCATTTTGGCTGCCTCTCTGTAGTCATTTCTATGTATTAGGTAGATTTGCCACATCTCTCAGTCTTGGCTGGGTTGCCTTATATAGTAGGTGCCCTGTGTGGCCTAGTGGTATAGTCTCCCTGATCACCTGTGTTAGGTATTTCAGGAGTATCTTTTGTGTGGGTTGTGTGTACTCTCCTGTTATAGTTGAACCTTGATTACTGTTGGCACATCAGTGGGTGGGATTGACTCCCGAGCTGATTGGCTGTGGAGATTGGCCACACCCACAGCATATGAACGGCTTTGTGAGGGCTGACCCCACAAAGTAGGAATTGCTCCAGTGGGCTCATGTGCCTGTTGAGACCACCCTTTGGGTATGCCGCTTGTGGGCAAGTCAGGTGGTCCTTTACAAGTGGTGTTTACAAGGTTAGTGAAGATTCAAATTTGATGCTGTTGCTGAGCCTGTGGCTACTCGCAAAAGTCTCAGATTACACCAAGGCTAGCCACTGTTTGCCGTAGGCTCACAGACCCCAAGATTTGTTCAAGAAATACTGCAGCGTGGCTGGGGGTGGTTTCCTACTACCAAAAGTGTCTCTAGAGGTATATGAATTGAGGCCTGTTGAATGCTGCTGAATGAGTTTCTTGCTGTACATGAGCCAAGGGCAGTTGTCCAGCCACAGATGTGTCACCTGCAGTGCATCATTTGGGTTGGGCAGGGTCTCAGGGAGTCACCAGGGTGGAGCGAGCAGAGTTCACTGGCAATTTCAGATTCATATTTTGCTCTGTAGGGGAAGGGCTCAACACAGGCAAGATGATGCCTGCCTGTAGGCTGCACAGGAGGAGGGCTCAATGCAGAAATAATGGTTGCTGTCTATCCAGCCCTCTCCCTGAAGCCGCACAACTTGGTCTTTTCCTGTTTGTCTCTGGTGCCTCCTGAGCTGCTGTCCCTTCACAAGAGTCCAGGATGAGTGCCTGTGATCAAGTGAGTCTATACGTGAGTCCTTTAAGAGGACATCTGGAGTGTCTAGGAGCTTTCTGTCTCAGCTAGATGGTTGCA
>NW_006434897.1:2955536-2962209 GCF_000325575.1 Pteropus alecto
TTGTGAAGACTCATCTTCCCAGCACTGGAACTCTGGTCTGGGAAACTCCACTGTGCGGCTGGGGTCCCTCATGCCTCTGTGGGGGATCTGTGCCCCTGAGATATCCCTCCCAATGGTCAACCACCACACATGGGTGTGGGACCAGCCCATTCTGGGTCTCCACCCCTCCTACCAGTTTCGGTGCGGTGGCCTCTTCTTTATATTCTTAGTTATAGGAGTTCTGTTTAGCCAGTCTTTGGATGATTCTCCAGGTTGATTATTCTATATTTTCATTGTAATTTTAATGCATTTACCTACTCCACCATCTTAACCAAAACCTCTCCCCTTAACCTAGTAGTCTTAATCCATTAAGTTTTCCACATAAATAAATCAAAATAATTCTCATTTTTGTACATAAAAATAGTTTAAAATTATGTATGATGCACAAGACAATTTATTTGGAAATTAAATGTACGGTGAAAATTTACTCATAATTAAATTTGAAGGTATCCTTAAATTATTGAGGTATTCCGAATATACTCGATTAGGTAATTAAATTTTTCCTTCAATATTAAATTAAAATTAAAACCTTTAGCTGAAGTTTTGCTCATTAAAAAGCACTTAGGCTGCTTACTATCTATAGAATGCACACACAGATTGTTTCAGAAGGAAATACATGACCTCGATTATTACTAATATTGCTTTCTTTATTTGATATGTTTTAAATACTGCTAGAAACACTTAAAATATTGTTTTTAATTATAGACATTTTATGCCTCTTTAACTGGGGGTCAGTAAAAACTAAGTACATTTTATATTAGTGATGTTAAAATCAACTAGTGACAAGAATCTTCATCATTTCCATGTATACTGATGATGGGGAATAGAGGACAGTCTAGTTTTACTTCTAAATTTTCACTGATACTTTTTTAATACCAAAATCTTCCTTCCTCCCTCCCTCTATCTCTTCTTCTCTTTCTTCCTTCCTCCCCCTATTTCTCTTTCTCTCAACCAATTTCTCTTAGATTCTCTTTATTTCTTTACTTTGTCGTTGCAGGCTCCGGAGGTATAACAATAAACACTTTTTAAAAGATTATTAGGCATTTCACTTATTTATTAAATAAACATTTGTTGAATACAAATTTGTACCAGGCACAGTGAAAAGTACTGGGAATAGAGCAAAGAACAAGATCAACATGAGCTGTACTGAGGAAGACAGTCTTTAAATAAAGAACTAATGTAGCATCTGATGATACAGAGCTAAGAGAAAGTTGAGCAAAGATACCCAATATAATGTAAGTATTCAAATAAAGTGCCTTGTAGAAGTTATGTTTAAACTGAAATCTGAAGGAATAGATAGACAAATCAGAAATGTCTGGGAAAGGGAACAACATGTATGAAAGCATGGAAGGCAGAGAATATTGTCCATTGAAAATATTAAAGAATTTTGCTGTGGCTTTATAACAGAATGTTCCTTGAAGGTTAAATTTTATATTTTTGCATTTGCTCTATAAAGAGATGAAAAGACTCATAAATTTACAACCACATCCACTTACTAGGGTCAGTAATCATTGTGTATTAAAAACACCACTGCCTCTAATGAGTAAATTGGTCTTTGTGTTTGAAGGAAAAAAAAAAATAGAGCAATTAGCCCCCAATACCTGAAAAGTAATGAAATAAGAAAATGTTCATCAAAGATGAGATTCTTTCAGAGTAAAAGAAAACTTTATTTTGAAGCCCAAACTCACTCTTAGGACCTCAACCAGTATAGGGATATTTGTATTCAACAAATATTTCGTCAGTAAAGTCACAACAATATGGACAAGGCGTTGCTCCCTTGGAACTGAAATTCTAATGGAGAAACAGTATAAGCGGCCAGAAGTACTGGAGAGTATGAGGGGTGACTTTTACAGTTTAAGGAATAGGACCTGTTTAAGGAATAGGACCACCTATATAGACAGGCATATCTGGTTATAGATTAGAGCACCAACAATCAACAGCAACATTTGATGAGGCAAGAAACATTGACAGCATTGGCTATAGCAGACACCCAGACTCTGTCCTGTCTCATTATGGACATCAGAAGGACCTCTGCTTTGCTCTGCTTATATCCTGGGAAATTATTGAAGTATTACTGACTTGATGTGCCTTCTGTACATGAGCCAATAGAATCTTCTACTTGAATGTGGTTTGTGCCTCCTCTTAGACATTTTAGTACTCACTTTTAGTTCCAAACAACCAGACTTGCAGGTATAATATTTCCTTCCTTTAACTCTTTCTATCTAGAAAGGAAAATTAGATATGTGCATGGATACTTAGTGGGACAGACACAAGATGGACCAGGGAAAAGACATTATACATGAAGGAAACAAAATGGGTAAAAGCATGGAGACATAATGAGTACTGGAATATAAATAGATATATAATTGGGTGGCAGAATTGAGATGGTATTAATTCTATTAATTAGAGGAGAGAAAAAGCTCTGAGAGTTCAAGTATGATTGAAGGGAAAACCTGGGAGGAGATCAATAAGCAAAATTTGATAATATTCTAGGAAATGAATGATATGAATTTAAATTGACAATTATATTTGTGATCAAAAATGAATACGATATTTAGAGGCTAGAAATGAAAGGACTGAATTATTCAATTTACCTCTGCAATTTTAGTGCAAAGGAAAATAATTGAAAAAACATTTTAGATAATATTTACATAATTGCATTACTTCACAAATGTTAATGGTTCATTTACTATGTCAAGCAATTCCCTAAACACTAATGTTCATGATAAGCAAAACAGATATGTTCCCTTACCTCATATAAACTCATTAGCCTTTATTATAATTTTTCATTTTGTATAATTTAGCTTATATTAAATTCAAATTTTAGAATTATTTGAAATACTCACCACAATGATGAAAACTAAAAAGACCGACAATACCAATATTGGGATTAAGATGTCGATCAACCAGAACCAGAACCCTCACATTGTTGGTGGAAGTGAAAATGGCAGAGCTTCTTCAAAAAAATATTTTAATAGTTTTATATAAAACAAAATACACATATCCCTGATGACGAAGCAAACCTGATTTTAGCTGTTTACCAGTAAAAGAAAAAGCTTATGTTTCTAAATAATTGTACTGGAATGTTTATAGTAGCTTTATTTATAATAGCTAAAAACCTGGACACCAACTAAGTTTCCAATAGCATGAAAAACAAACTAGGGCATATTTTTATGAGATACTACTTAGCGGTAAAAAAGAATGAATCCTTAATACATGCAACAACATGGATGAATTACAAAACGTTATTCTGAGAGAAGGAAGCCTTACACAAAAGATTGCCTGCTATATTATTCCATTTATATTACATTCTAGAACAAGTAGCACTAATTTCTTATGTCAAAAAATTAGAATAGTAGTAACCTCCGGGGTGGAGGCAAGGGAAAATGCATCAGGGAACTTTTGGGATGAAATGTTTTATATCTTAACATTCTGTGATGACATTATAGGTTACAAACACTTAAGTACTTCATTATAAGTAAATTTTAACTTAAAGAAAAAAAGGAGCTATAAACAAAAAAATAAAAATAATTTAAAGTAGTGGTACGAATGCTCTATAATATTTTGGTGAAAGAAAAACTGTACTTTTTTTTAAAATAAAATTCAATTTGAATTGCTTCTTTAGCATTTAACAAGAAATTTCATCTTAGGTCTTTTTATGATGCTTCTGAAGCTTATTTCAGTATTTAAGGAATCTACATGATAGTCATAAAATGAGAGAGGGTCCTGGTTCAAACTACCCAGTGGTTTATAATATTTCATATGGTCACTATATTGCTATGACATCTGGTCCTCCATTTTATTTTGGATGCTGTTGCCTGAGTGGACTCATAGATGCCATGCCAGGTATGGTCATAAACATTAGCCTTCAAAGATGTGCTGTAGTTGTGCCTCCCTGGTTCTCTTTTTATGGTGGAGAGGGGGCAAGATATATGCCATTTGGTGAAATTTCTACATCCTCATCCTTTTCCTAGTAGCAGGAAACTTACTTTCTCCCTCCTAAGATTGGCCAGTTATACCTTCTCTTTGCCTCTCATCATCGAGTACCTAGTAACCTTTATCTTTAATCTGAAAAGGCCAAAAAAAAAAAAAAAGCTATTTATAACCCTTTAAAGTAAGGGCTTCCATACTCATCAAAGCAAGGCCTAGCCAACTTTGTGGTCTTGAGGGAGGAAAAACACTTCTCCTTCTTTTGAATTTCTTATAAGCAAGGAGATCAAAACACAAACTAATCAGTCAGTAAATTATTCTGCTAAAATAATATAGTTGCAAAGCCATTAGACATACACTAAAACAAAATATATACATCAAGAAATGACTAAGTTCACTTATTTATATAATAGGAGTCTTCCTAAATTTAAACCAATTTATATTCTGAGCATGTTACCTAATTTGCACTTTTTGACTAAGAATCAGATGTGGGGAAAATACTACTAAAGCAAGAAAAGTTTTAAAAAGATTATGATGCCAAGTTTCCAGCTTTTGGTTCAAACAATATGAGATATATGAAGAAAGAATGTAAAAGGGCCAGAATACCACCTTTCTAACATTGGTCCTTATAATTAGGCAAATTTGTCCACCTAAAAGCTGGCAAATCGGGAGCAGGAAAAACTTCCCCTTCATGAGAAAATCAATAGATCCCTAAAAGAAGAAGCAGCATAAGGCTGAGCCAACCATGATTGGTTTATTTTTTCCAGATTTACCACTGATCCCATCAGTCATTTTCTCTTGAGAGGAAAAGAGCAAAGGGTGAATGGAGGCCAGGAGCTGCTCTAATGGATGCTCCTCTGCAAAGAGGAAGGCATCACAAGTGGAGCAGCAGCAGCAGCTCCTCATGACAGTAATGAGGTTTTAGTAAATGCTAATGCTGTTTCAGCATTAATTTGAGCCAAATGTGACCATCTGAGAGGAGAATAATGTCATGCTTAATCTAAGTTGATTATAACATTTTTAACATATGTTAATCTTTCTGTTTTTGACAAATACTTCACTGGTGGGCATAAATGAGGCAATGAAAATTTTGTAAACAAAACATTGGTACAAATGAATGGAATATTGGAAAGGACACATTTATGGAAATGATTTGGAGGTATCTGTTCTAGGCCAACTATAGTAGCTGAATTCGTTAGCTCCATGGAGAAGAAAGTGAGATTAGACTGTCCAAGGAAGAAACATACAGACGCTTCTAGAAACTGGAATGTGAAGTCCAGTAACCCAGGTCAGCCAAGCAGGCCTGAGCAGACACTGTTGTAACGGCAGAATAAAAAATTTGCAACTATAAGTTAACAAAAAGCGAGATGGATAAACATAAGCATAAGGCAAGGGTTTAAAGATGAAAACCCTTTGGCAGCCTGAGCCAGGGGCTGGAGTCCCATTTATTACTTATTTATTTAAAGACTGTATTGAGGAACTACATATTTTATACCAAACCACTTTACCTACTGAGAATACAGCACTGAATAAAACAAAATCCCTGTTCTTACAGAGCTTAAATTCCAGTTCAAGGGAACAGACGATAAATAAATTCATAATATAATATAATATAATATAATATATAATATAATATAATAATATAATAGTATAGTATAGTATAATATAAATGTCTTAAAGGTGAGGTAATACTGCAACTATATTCTGAAAATAATTTAAGTTATTGAGAAATAAAGTAGTCATGAGTTATAGAACTGCATAATTTACAAAAGCCTCAACAGAGATTTTGCTGTTTATATTCTATCAACAAGAATATGGGAAGCACTGTAGTATAATGGTTGGAGTAAGTACTAGGGTATTAGATAGAAATGGTCTTAGGTTCTAGCTCAACCAATTATAATTTTGGACAATTGCTTAAAATATGGAAACTCAGTCTTTTTATAAGTAAAATGAGGGATAATATCTGCTTTATAGAATTGTATAACAATTAATAATAAAAGTAGCTAGAATTGAGTTAAATATTGTTGTAGTCAATATTATTAGTAGTAATGGTAGTGGTAGAAGTAGCATTGTGTATTATATTCAAACACTCTTAACAGATGCTCTTTTTAGTTTAAAGTAATTATTTGTTTTTAAAAATGTATAGGAGAAAAATGGAAGACACATAGGAATTGCTATCAAGGATTATCTTTGAAATTTGTGACAATGGTTAACCATGTTTTAAAATCTCTTAAATTATGCACATTTCTTGTAGCTATAGTCAAAAGATGAAAAAATTATTTAAAAATTTTAATACTACATTGGTCCAGGAAAATTGCCTTAAATTAAATTAGTATTTCTGATAGTTTAGATACAATTATTTGGTACAATAATTCACTCCAGACAGGTGTTCTTGTTGCTTAGAACAGAATATACTTCTTTCAGTGTCCTAATCCAATTTTATATTCTCTATTTACTGTACCTAATCATTATGCTAAGGCTCGTTTGAAAACAGTTGTTCTTAATTGTGCAATTAAACTGCTCCCCATTAAGTTCTTGCCTAGCTGCTTTTGAAATCCTTGGTGGTTTAGGATGTGGAGATACATCCACATTCTCTCTCTGCCAGTTCTTTTTATCTTCTTTCTCTAATGCTGTCTCTTCAGTGTTTCAGCTGCTAAGTGGTTCTAGCATATGTCTGATATAATTTTCTAATGACTGATGCAGT
>NW_006434897.1:2962269-2964214 GCF_000325575.1 Pteropus alecto
TGTATATTTTACCGAAGCAAGAGAAAATGTAGAATTAAATAGAGCCATTCCAGTTCCAATCATTAACTTCTGATATTTATATTAAACTATTAAAAGTAAAACAGTGGAAATTACATGAGCTTTATAATTAACCCATAAAGAGGTTTAAAATATTTGGACTGCTTTTGAAAAATTGCAATATTTCAACTTTTTAGATGGATGTTTGTACATTTATTTATTCACTATTTGTGAATGCCTACATTGTTACAAGCATTTGTTTGGGTGCTGGGGATGATGTACACATAGTCTCACTTTCATAGAGCCTAAAGTCTGCTTTATAGCTATAGTTTTACCATACTAGTTCTCCCAGCCTCAAAGACACCAAATAGTTTTATTGTGATATAATAGAAAGAGTTAGTATTACATATATTCATGTTGAAACAAGGTGAAATTCTTGCTACTTATATAATTTTTGTAAATTTCTTAACTATTGTAACTTCAGATATGACAAATATAGAATGAAGTACACTGGTTCCCTCTACAAAATGGACACTATATTCTAAGCAGGCTACTAGCATCTACAAGGCTTTTGTGAAAAAGAAGACTCTGTGAGTAAATTTGATCCAAGTCAACTTAAACAAACAAGGTAGTGTGTAGTTTGTAGACTAGATTTATAACTTGGGTTCACAAAATTCAATTTATTTGATACCAAGTTCTTTGCAGCAATGGGAGTATATGGTCCTTTAATGAAGTCAGGAACTCAAGTTTCTAAACCTGATGTTGGGCTTTATGCTAATTCTGTTTGTTGTCGTCAGGTTGGTATATGATGCCATCTCTGCCCTCTGTACCAAACACGTTGTTATAGATTCTCAGATTCTTTCATGAAGAAAACCTTAACTGTTTACCACTGTACTTGTTACGTTGTCTCACGTAGCCGTAGCAGCCTTCCTATTTCCATGCAGATGCCACAGAGGGTTTGTCTGTTTGAATTATAGACAAGACCTTTCTACTCCTCAGAGAACTAGATCTTGTATGTGGGTTTGCTGGGCGTCTTTGGGTTTAGAAAAGAGCATAAATTTCTCTCATATCATTTGCCTCATGCCTGTTAACAAAAGAATGCCAGAAGTGACAAAGAAAAGCATGTAACAAGACCAGAGTCAGTGAGAAAGCACACGTTTCTTATTATTTAAATTATTCTGTCGACTTAACCAATATATTAAAGAATAGTTATCTTCAGTTTCATAATCTTCATTCCTACAAAAATAAAATTTCCCATTTATGTATTTAATGAAGTCACAGTACATTTTGTGTCTTTTGGTTGTACATTTTATACTTTGGTTGCCATTTGAGATTAAATAAAAAAAAAAAAACAACCCTAGCTTATACCTGAACATTCAATTAATTTTAGTACTTTTCCTCTATAAAGGGACTATCAGCCAACTAAAGTGGTTCCTGCCCTCTATTATTCTCCAACATATTAGCCCATTTTATATCCTCATATCCTCTAATGCCTGCTGAAACTATCTTATTGTTCTACATATGTATATATATATACACACACATATATATCTATATGTAGACTACAATGATAAATTAAATTCTTAATAAAAATACTGAGAAATCACAAGATCCTAAAATATATTTTGTCTAAAGAAAATTAAAATTTATTTAACAAAGTTTTAGAGGTTAATGGAACTATTTAAATTTCATTTACTATCAGTAATCCATTTATATATAAAGGATACTCAGTGTCCTTTAGTTAGAATATTTAATTACTTTATCCTATTTATTGTGATGCAAATACCTTAGTACCTTATATTTGGTGAGTCTTATTAAAAATTACGGATTTTCTAAAATTATTCTTATTCAAACACTAAAAAATAAGACTCCTTTGAACTAGATAATGACAACTAATAAAGTGTTTGTATTCGGATTTTCCTTGATAGTTTTTATTGATAGTGGTAAG
>NW_006434897.1:2964231-2968824 GCF_000325575.1 Pteropus alecto
GGAAGATATTGCTTTTACTAAATATGTTAATTCTTCAGAGCCCGATTAAAATCTATGTAATTATTAAATTTCTCTGATAGATTAAAAATAGTGGTGTTTTTTGTTGTCCTATGGATTTCTGAGGTGGTGAAACTCCCTAGGGACTTGGAAACTACTTATGTTTCCATCACCAAACCTTTCAATATGACTTCATTAGCTCTACTTCTTTCTTTCCCTCTTATAACAAAAATGGTCTGTGTTCTAAATCCTATTTCCTTTTCTTTCTAAAGAGTTTTACTTCTTGGATTAACAACCTTCTCTTGACTCTTCAACTCATTCCCTAAATTTCTGCTCAAACATTTTAAATAAGATGAAACTTCTCAATTGGAGTGATTCTTTAGACCTACAGCTGATCAAGAGGGACCTTCCATGACTGCAGCCTCTGGACCTGCCTCTGGCTGTTGGCTCTCCTGTCAGTTTTTCTCATTGTGCACATAATATTATATATTTTCTATGAGTAACATGATGTAATTAAGTAGGAAAACACTAATTTATACGTTTTCTTGACTTTATGACATCCTCTTGTCATTTTTTTATATTTTAGAGAGGTTTTCTCTTAGCACTCTTCCCTATGCACAGAACACATTCTTTTCTGTATTATTTTATCCTGTTGCTTTCATATAATACTTTTTACACATTGTAATTATATATTGATCTGTTAATTTACATACTTGTTTGTTTCACCAGTGAATGAATGAATGAGGTGAATACACAAATTCAACATGTGTATATATTACCTTTTATCATGTTCTTGTTATTGTTTGGAATACAAACACTATTGTTAAGAAAGAAAAAAAAGACAGAACTAGATTAAACGAGGGTTTAAGATGTGTGACTAAAAGTTGATAAACCTGATTTTTATAAAATCTTAATGCTGTATGAGAACTTAATGATATATATCCATTTTATGCTTTGAAGAACTTTCATTGAGGTTTGGTTACATCTGTTATTTTTGTATATTAAGCATTCTTTCCCCCTTATTCAGAAGACAGATTCCCTTCTTTCCTTTGGGACACTGTACTTTTCCCTCCAGGTAACAAATGTGTATCATATTGCCTCATCTTTATTTCCACAGATGGCCAAGGCTGGCCATCAGATTATCAAATACCAAGCAGGGCCAATTACAATCCTTTTCTTAGTGATTGACCTAATATCTACACTAAATACCTGTAAGCCTATAGCTACTATGACTGTTTTGCCAGAAGACCTGATTAAGAATTCAGCAAACATAGAGGGCAAAGAAAAAAGTTCCAATGACCTCCTTCTGACTTGTGGATCAAATAAATCCTAACTACTCCTAGACTTTTCAGTTACATGAATCAGTTTTACTAGCTTAAGCTAATTTGAGTTGATGTACTACAATATAAAGTTTCTTAAATTTGTTCCAATGAATGCTCAAAACACATCTCAAAATAATTTTTACATATAATTATTATCAAAGCCAGTACACATCCCACCTCACAGATGATTGCTACAGTAGCCAATTTTCTTAGGGCAATTAAAAGTAAACTAATGTAAAATAATATTCAATGTTAACTGTAATTGAAAAAAAAACAACAAAGAACAAAAGTAAAGAGTAAATGTTTACACATTGGCTTTAAACAGTAATGTTCATTTAAACTTTTGATGGAAGGGAAAGATAGAAATGATCAATGAGAATTTATCATTTAGGTACATCAGCTTAGGGCAAAATCCCTGTTGGTAGCATGCTATTTTTTATCAGGACTGCTGCTTCTAAAATAACACAATATATTTATGAAAATTATATATTTTTACCAACCTACATCTATTAATTTTAGTCACAAGCCTATGCTTGCTAGCATTAGTATATGTCGTTTGTATCTGTCTTATAGAAAGAAACTTACATAGGTGGAAATCCATATGTAGAGCAATACCCATACCCTTGCTTGACCAGTGTTTTTCATTTTGTATTACTTTAAGTTTTTAATCTAAAAGAACCTTTTAATATGTTAACTTACCCCAAAGTTCATAAATTATTAAGTTAATTTATTAATATAAATATAAATTATTATTCCAGTTGTTTGGCATTATTTTGATTGAGGTGAGAGTGGAGATCCAGTTTGGCCTTTCTGACCACTTCACTCCTGTGCCACTTTTGGAAAGACTTAATGAAACTCTTTAAATCCACTGGGATTTTTACAAATGTGAGTCAAAGTGATAGAGTGACAAGTATTTTAGTATTGCCCCTAAGTGGCATATTTTTATAATGGTTACATCATTTGTTAGCTATTGTCTTTTTAAATGTCACAAATTGAGAAGCAAGTTTTTTTTGCCTTGTTTGTTTTCCTACCAATAATTGCCTCTGGAAATGCATGCAGTTCTTGCATACCGGCGTGCCCACTGAAAAGGTGTCAATGACTTGACAGATATGACAAGAAATTTGTTTTGCCTGAGTGATCACAAAGTTAATGGAACATTAAAAAATTGATTCTTATGATTAGGTGATTAATGAGAGCAAATCTTTGGAAAATACTGTTTGCTAAGAGCTGGAATATGATGGTTTAGAAGAGTTCCTTTATGTGTTAAAACGAAGTAATAACTTAGAAACATCTAAAATAAGTGAAGTGGGTTAAAGGGAATTGGCATATAAAATTTTCTTTTGGTAAGTAGTTTACTGTTCAGTAAACAATTACTAGTTCCACAACAGTAGGAACAACTCATTCATTTTTATTTTTGCCCTACATTACATAACCCAACAAGCAGTCTCCCTAAAGAATGTGCCAGAAATAAAAAAGACATCGAAGAAATCATACTTTAGGTAAGACTACTCACCAGCTGGGAGGCTACATATCTACTAGTGGCCCTCATCAATGACAGAAGAGGTGCTAATCTGGCAAGAAGCTGCATTATTTGCCCCCTTTACTCCATTCTTCTGTTTAGTACCCAATCTACTTTAAATTTGTTTCTTTCACTAGTCTTTGTTTCTTTCTTAAAGATTAGCACATACGTTTAGTAAGCACCGTGGTGCTGAGTATACAAATGCCAATTAGATAAACCATAACTCCCCTGTTATAAACCAAGTTCCCACATAAGCTTAAGTCTCTTTCTAGGTTCTCTGTTCTGTTTCATTGATCCCTGTGTCTGTCTTTCCAACAATACCTGGCATTTGAGTTATTATAGAGAAGTTAAAATAGTTGAATATGGATATGTATCAACCTGAAAGACCTCAAAAAAGTTGTATAATAGTTTATCCTATTTCCCATTTAGAAAAAAAAGTGCAGCTCACTGCCAGCGTTAATTTTACATAAATACACTCTTTGAGGCTGAAGCAAATCTGACTGGTTTTCAAAATGGAAATAAAATATAAAAATTATTTTTGAAGTTATTTCTAAACAGAACTTGTCTCTAGTCCTGATGTAACAGAAATGTATACATAAATCAGATTTAACAAAAGCATCTTCGGCTAACAGCCGCTTGAGAACAATGTTAACATCATGTGTAGGAATGCTGTTTTCTAGGATTTGCCATTTTTAGCCATCAAGAATTACTATATTTTGTAAATGGAAGTACCACTACAAAAAACAGAATGCTATAAATAGAATGATGTCATTTGTTTCCAAAGACTATCAAAAATAATAATAAAAGTGAGATATTTCATGGCAAACTTTGGGAGTAAGGTTAGGACTGTGACCTGTGAGTTATCTTGGGGTAAATGCGGTAGCTGCAAGCGCCACTTGCGAGTATTCTAGGGGCAAACAGGAAATGAGTTATTATATAGCATAGTACCATTTAAGTAAATTTAAATTGATACAAAGAAATACTACACATTATTTATAAATAAATGATTAAAGCAGTGTTTCTCAATGTACAGTCTGAAAACTCCTGGGCCCTCAAGATCTTTTTAGATCTGAGAAATCCTTTTTCTCATCTACATTTCTGTGTCAGCCAGATTTTCTTCATATACTTCCATAAAACCACATATCAGAGTAGATTTAATGCAGAAGCAGAAATGAAAGTTTTGCTTTCTTTGATTTAGCTAGATATTAAAAATGTTTTCAAAACATAAAAAAAAAATCAGCACTATTTTATTCTTTTGGAAATTTAGTTGTTTTTCATAAAAATGCTATTTATGGTAACATGACATAGACTTATTACTTTATGTACTTACAATCGAGACATTTTCTCAATTTCAAATTCTAATTTAAATATAAATAACAGAAACTAAACCCTTTGGGTTCCTTAATAATTGTGAGTAAATTGTTGAGTTCAAAAATAAAATTATAGACAGGAAAGATACAAACAAAATTTCAGTGGAGGAAGGGAATTGCTGGTACTGGGAAGAGGAATTCTACTTTATCAACTGTGTGTTAGTTCTTCATGAAAAAAATAGAACAAACAATGATAAATACTAATATTTGCTATTCCAACTCATTTATTTTTTGTAAGGACATTGTTTGCCATATTTTCTGGATTTGACTTAATTTTTTTTTTTTTTTGTAAAATTGGTATGAGGAATAGTTCCTTTTCCTAAAGTACTCATAAAATACATGATATATATCTTTGTAAATTTTTTTTTTTTTTTTTTTTTTTTTT
>NW_006434897.1:2968952-2976771 GCF_000325575.1 Pteropus alecto
TTTGCTCAAACTCTATAGACAATCTACATTTCCTAATGCATGTGTGTCCTAGAGGAGATGGTTCAGGTGATCATAGCTCCACAGATAAAGGTAACCAATGGTGATCTGTGTTCAGAGTCAGCACTGACTCTTTCCTTTTTGTTTTTCCATATTAATAATGCATTTGCTTCTTAAGAACTGCTGTTTTAAAATGAGACACTATCAGTAATATTCATTATAAAAGCAATATAAAATATTTTTCAAATAAGAATTGTATTTCAGTTTCTGGTGCAATACTCTGAAAACATGTAAAAAAGTTGATTTTTAGTAGCCTAGCAATAGCGTGTTGGTTTGAACTAGATAATATTTTTTATCCAAAGTAGTATCCATATTTTAGGCAATAAGATAGTACCAGGATTTAAACTTGCATGTGCCTTTTATTATTTTTTTTACTAGTTTCTTCATAATGCATTTTTACAAAGTTAATGATATGTCTGATTATGACACATCCCAAAGTTGAGGATCTGTCCCCTTTGTTTTGTATCATAAAGGAAAAAAGATCTAGCTAAGAGCATGATAACATGGAGAGAATCCGGTTTGGGCACTTAAAAACCTAAGTTCTATTCCCAGGTCTTCCCCTGATGAGAAGCTGTTGTTTTTATCAAGTCTCTTAAGTTGCAAAAATCACAAAACCACTCTTTCTGGTTCAACTAAAAGTAGTATTTGTGATAAAAATGCAATAAGCTGGCTCAATAAGGACAAAAAATCAAGCAGGCTTCATAGAACCAGGACCTGGAAATGGGAATTTAAGGGTGGGGTGGGGGGAGAGGGGAGGGCGGGTGTGTGCGCACGCGCTAGGTATAATACTCTTTCTAGAGGATTATCTTTCTTTTGGCCTCTACTTCTCTCTGCTTCTCTGATATATTGTCCCTTGTTAAGGCTGCCTTTCTTTACATGTTCAAAATGTGAACCTTTTTGTTTTGCATGGCTTTGACTTCCATGTTGCTTACTTTAGCCTTGATCAGATATGTTTTATCCATTCTAGAATAATCTAAAGTCACTGGAATGATTAGGTGGCTTTTGCTGTCACCATTAATCAATAACTTAGAAAGCAATCCATCTCTAAAATCATTGGGATGCAATTCAGATAACGATGAAGAGGGTCATATTCCACTCGGCACAGATACTACAGTCAAATTCTCCCACAAGATACTACAGTTCTGTCTCCAAAGTCCTCAACTTTCTAATTCTGGAACTCTTTTTTTTTTCTCTCCTTTTTGTCATTCAAACAGCTTCTAATATTCTTTCTTGTTGAGATCTCAGCATGACACAAAGCTTCTATTTCCTTCACACCTACATACCACACACACATATACACACATAGATAGTAAAATTAATATTGTGTATGTATTGTTCTTCAAAGATGTAGAGAAAGACATAGAAAGATGTAGAAAACCCATAAAGTATTCGTCTTTCTCTACCCGAGGGAGGGGGCTAAAAGGCTGATCTTGGTCCACATTGATACTTACACTCAGAAAATATTTATCTATGGGTCAATTAATTACAAGTATTAAAGAAATGAATTTATGCTATAGATGACCTCATGATGAATCAGCTGTTCAGTCTTCAGTCAATTAATGTATAAGGCATGTGGGAGAAATTGAGTATGGCTGAAAATTAACTGATATATTCAATTCAGATGTTGAATTTAGGTAAATAAATTAATATCTTTAAGAGATTAAGCTACCACTGTGATAAATTCCTAAAATTCTGAGATAAAAATGTATAAAGGTATGGAATGGAATCATGTTATTTTACTCACCATCTTATATAATCTTTAAAATTGATGTCAACCTTTTCATAATTTAATGAGTTATTATTTCTATTTAATTTTTTTTTAAATTTAAGTGTAATTGATATACAATATTGGTTATAATAGTTTCAGGTGTACGATATAGTGATTCAACATTTCTATACCTTACAATGTGACCACCCTACTATTTCTAGTAATTATCTGTGATGCAAACCTATCACAATATTACTGACTGTATTCTCCTTTGCTTTTTTTACTCATCCCTCACCCTTTCCCTTCCAGTAACTATCCCTTTGGCCTCTGTTTCTATGTTTTTGTTTTCTTTTGTTTGTTTTGTTTTGTTTAGATTTTACATATCACTAAAACCATAAAGTATTCGTCTTTCTCTACCTGACTTATTTCACTTAGTATAATGGCTTCAAGATCCATCCATATTGTCTCACATGGCAAATACCATTTTTCTTCTATTCCTGGGTTACATTCTCCTATTCATTGCAGCATTATTTACAATATCCAAGATATGGAAGCAACCTTAGTGTCCTTCAATAGACAAATAGATAAAGAATATGTGAGATTTCTATCTACCTATACACGCACACACATATACACACATGCACATATATACACACACAATGGAATATTACACAGCAATAAAAATAATTATCTTTATTAATATTTTTTCTACCATAATACAAGTGATTTCTTCCATCTTAGTAATCATTACATGAAGTCATTTCATTTTTATTATATAGAAGAATTGTTTCTGGTATTTTTGTATAAAAATAACATTCTTTAAGTAAATGTTCATGAGTTTCTTTGCAGAAAACTGTTTAAATATTGAAGTGTGAGTCCTCTGTTTGGCTGAGCACAGTATGTAACTCAGAATTTCTTTTATTTCCATTACTAGAGTAAATAAACAGTGTTAAACCACACTTATTTATTTATTTTTATTTTTTATTTTTCAATTACATTTGACATTTAGTATTATTGTATATTAGTTTCAGGTATATGGCATAGTGGTTAGATATTTATATAATTTATGACGTGATCCTCCCATTAGTCTATTACCCACTTGGTACTATACATAGTTATTATAATATTATTGACTATATTCCCTATGCTGTACTTTACATCTCCATGACTATTTTGTAACTACCAGTTTATACTTCTTAATCCTTTCACCTTTTACCACACGTATTTATTGAGCAGATTTGTAATATTAAGTGCTTCAAATGAAATGTTATGTATTTTTCTAAGTACAATTAATGCTTGTATATTATCAATAAGATGAAAAATCCCTTACATTAATTAGAAAATAAAAATCAATAATATGATTATCAAGTAATCAAATTATAATACCTTCATATTTTCCTTATTATTATAATGTTTTATTAGGTAAAATACATGAAGCTTGAACTGATCTATAGAGTAGCTGCTTTCGATCAGGTATTTCAATCATAAATTTAAAATGAAAGTTAAAAGATGTTCAGTTTCATCACCAAGCATTGTGTGTAAAGATATGACCAAGTCATGCAGTCCTTGAACTCATCGTATGTATGTTTTAATGCTAGAAACTATCAATAAACAGTGTGATAAGTATATGTCTTTATTTATAAAAGCAAATTTGGAATAAAACATATTGTCCATTGGGGAAATTGTCAAATAAATAAATTGTAAATGATCGTATTTTACTATAAATATAGATCTTTTAGTGTGCCTTCTCATGTGTGTCTTGTGAAGAAAATGTATACAATAAAGTTGTTATGAAGGAAAGCAGGAAAATATACATTCATTTAGCATTTTGTCAGTCACACAGAAATATGTAGAAAGAGAAAGAGAATACATGGGAAGTGAAAGCATAGCTGCTATTGTGGGCTGATTGTTTAGATCTTGTGAATAAAGAAGCACATAATACTGTTTTGCAAGGCATCAGAAAGAAGGCAGCATATACATGAATGAGAGAGAGCAGAGAAGAGAGCGATGTAGCTCCAGATGAAAAGAAAGATTGAGAGCGTAATGGCAGCCAGTTCCTTTTAAGTCCAATAGCCAAAATTACCACCCCTGAGTTTTGTAAAACCTCACACTGAATTATTAAGATGCTCCTCTTTTACATAATTTTTTTAAATTACTTGTAGTCAAAAGAGCTTTAACTAAAACAAGTAAATTTTTCAACAAATAGGTACAAAGTAGAAATCAGTACTCCGTAGGATTTTATATATGTCCTGCTCTATACCTTTTGATGCCTGAGAACAGTTTGCAGATGAGCTTCCTTAATAACCTCAAACAACTCTCCTATCATGATATTTATAATGCTTTCAAGTGTAGGTCATATATATATCCACAATTTCTAAATTCTTGAAAGCCAAATTGCTACTTTTCAGTCTCTGAGAAGGCTGCTCTTTTAAGGGGAACACCTTGAATTGCAGAACACAGTCATCAAGCACTGCTGTCCAATACAATTTTCTGTGATGACGAAAATATTCACTCTATGGCAGTCACTAAACATAGTTAACTACTGAGCACTTAAATATAGCTAGTGTGATTGGGCAACTAAAATTTTAACTGTGGCTACTGGCTACTATATCAGACAGCACAGCCTTAGAATGGACCTAGGAAAAGTAGAGATATAATCAAAGCTATACTGGTATCAAAAATCATGACTGTCTCATTTTATTATACACATTGGCTGTCTCCTGGTTTATGAAATTTTAGCAGATACATCACTGATGGAATCTTTAATCTATTTTTTCCATAGCTTATCATATACTCAAAAATTTAGAAAACTTTAAAGAAATCCAGAGTATGTTTCCTACCTCAAATAATATTAATTTTATTAAACAAAACAAAACAAATGGTAGGTAAAACAATCAAGCAAGCACACAAGAATGAAAAGGCAAAAACAAATCAAAGAATAAGTAGTAGATAATGAGTTTCTACTATTTTCTAAGGAAATATTATTTATTTAAAAAGTAAATAATTTTTGAAGATGTCCGAAAAGTACATTGCAGTTAGTAAATCATCATTGGCAAATATAACTAATAAACAATTTCAGACTATTCCTGATCTCAAGAGTTGGTTAAAAACAGGACATAGAATAAATGAAGCAGGTAATAATTATAGCATATGAGAAGAGGAAATGTGATTTAAAAAATTAGTACTATAATAATTCCAAAGAGGAAAAATCACTGTGGCCCAGGTAGCCTAAAAATGAGTAAATGAAATTTATTTAGGATCTAGATAATTGGAAAGGTGAAAAAAAAAAAAGAGTATTTTTAGAAGAGAAAACATAGAGAATAGATAGTGAAAAGATCTGTAGGGCTATACAGGTACCAATGGTGGAAAGGTTGGACAAAGAAGATTGTAGACACATACTAGATTTATTGAGGAGCACTGAGAAGATTGCACTTTATTACACAGGCAAAGTAAGTCCCAGAAAGTGTTAGAATTGGCCAGTGTATCTAGGGTTTCTCATTTACCAGATGCAGATGTAACTAGTATCTCTACTGTGGGTTTCTTAAGAATTTTTTCTGTAACTCAAACCTATCTGGTTTCCTAAATAATAATAAAGGTGAGTTTTTAAAAAGCAAAATATTTATCAAGATTAAAAATTTATGGTAAACTACTTTTCTTATAACTAAAAAAAATACTTTCCAAACAATTTTTATATTTGGAAGGAAGCCTGAAATATAGCCACTTCAGAAGTAGTTAAAGTTTTATTGCTGGATTTTTTGGTCAGATGTAGTATTTTGACAGAGCTTTTTCTGAAAATAATTTTTGTAGCAAATGTGATTAAAAAAAAAAAAACCGACAAAAACCTTACCTTGATTAGAAAACAAATTAACTAAAATATTATGAATTAACATTGCTTCAAATTCTCTCACATCAATCTACCATGCTGCTCACATACAATTAATGAAATGGTAGTTTTGTACAAAAGCATGCAGAAGTCCAACAAGAAAATAAAATTGTAAGTACATCGTAGGAGGCAAGGAGATGAGGCTCATGTTTTAATGTTTAATTCTAAATGTCCAATAGAACTTTTGGTGGTAATTGAAATATTTTGTATCTGCACTGTCCTTCAGCAGCCACTAGTCACATGAAACTATTGAACATATGAAATGTGACCACTGTGACTGAGTAACTGAATTTTTAATTTTATTTAACTTTAATTTAAATATAGTGTAGATTATGTAATGTTGTCTATGTATTTGGCTAATTTATATCACATGGGCAAAAATAATTAGGAAATCTGAAAGAAGAGAGTGAAAGATATATTAAAGAAGTAGTCAAGCAAAAATGCAGGAAGTGATGATGATTCAGATATAGATGTCACAAAACATATGGAGAGGTGGATTGGATAATTTGGAAGAATTTATATAGATAGACAGATAATTTTTAAGTTTAAATTTATGGCATAGTTATTATATGGCACAGCTATCATAAACCTTTGGAATTTGTAAAAAGGAAAAATAAAGAATTTTGGGAATCTGACCCTAAAGTAAAAGAAAATTTTCTGCCATTGATTAAATTAAAAATTATTCTCCAAAACTCAAATAGATCGCAATAGGTTTATTTATTTTTTTTTTTGGTAGTAGTGATTTGAATGAATAGATCTAAGTACATCTGGGCTGGAGAATGGAGATGGTGGTCTTTCATGGGACCATCAACAATAAATAATTTTGTAGTGTAGTGATTAAAGGCATGAATGCACTTTGCAGTAAGACTGTGCAAATGCGACTCAACATTTACTGGCTATGTGACTTTGAACAAAGTTCAATATATTTTTTCTTTCTCTTTTTTCTCCATGTGAGGTTATTGGATAAATCTAAGTACATTTGAATTACACATTGGAGCTTGCTCTTTAGGTAGAACATTATAGATATTAAATCAAAACTATCTCAGTTTGTATATCACTTCAGCAGTTATTAGCCATTTGACATTGAACAAGTATATCTCAGCCTCAGTCGCATCATCTGTAAAATGTCCATAACAATAATAGATATAATTTAGCACAAACACATGGATATGAGGATTAAATAAAATGATCTACATAAAGATTTTAGCAAAGCGCCTAGCATATCTCTGTGCTCCAAGGCTACTCCCTTTAACTTTATATATTATAACATAATTTATATAGTCACCTATTATTTTATCAGGAATCTCATCTTACTAATGAACTATTTTGTACAATTTATTTTTAGTTATCTAAAAAGCACATAAAGCCTAGGTTTAAATACCAGTTCACAAATAATTTTTATACCTTAGTTGAAAACAACTACAATTTAAAACAGACAATATTTAATAAGAAATAAAGAAAATCAACAAATTAATAATCAGCAAACAAAAAATAGAGAAAAAATGACAGTGATTTCTCTTTATTGGAGTGTACTTATTAATTTAGAAGAAATTGAGAGCATTTATTTTTAAGTTTGTGTCTTGATTTCAATAATATCGTGTTATACACGTGTATGTAGACAATCTTTCTGTTTTGCAACCAAAAGCCATTTCATAAAATATTTATTTAAATACAGCTTCTCAAAATGATGTCTATGATTTTTTTTGTTTGCTTCTTTAAAGGATACCATATATTTAATCAATTTTGAGAAATCAAATTGTCTTGAACCCTCTAATTCTGATAGTTAAGGATTATGCATTTTATAACGGGATCAGTGTGAATAACAGCTTGTATATGTAAGCAAAAAATAAAAAAACAAAACAAAAGAGAGAGAGAATATGCAGGTTCATCAATTATTTGGTTTCTATTTTTAGAACATAAATTTCAGCCAGTCAGTATTTTCTTCTGGACAGACAGTTCTCTGAACTTTTTTTTACCATGTCTGTCCCCAGATTTTCTCACCTGTCCAGGGAACTTCTCTGATGATTCTTATCCAGTCATTAAAGGAACCCTAGATTAAATAGACAAAGGAACAGAGAATATTTGAAGATTATTGAAAAATTGTCATACTTCGAGTAAACTTATGCTGGGGAATCCTGCTACTTGGTTTCCTAAAGTAATGTGTAATTTTA
>NW_006434897.1:2977237-3026696 GCF_000325575.1 Pteropus alecto
TCCCCAGATTTACTCACCTGTCCAGGGAACTTCTCTGATTCTTATCCAGTCATTAAAGGAACCCTAGATTAAATAGACAAAGGAACAGAGAATATTTTGAGAAGATTGAAAAATTGTCATACTTCGAGTAAACTTATGCTGGGGAATCCTGCTACTTGGTTTCCTAAAGTAATGTGTAATTTTAATAGAATAATTATCTAGTATTCTAGTATTCTTGAAAACTAACAGACACTTTTTCCTAAAGGAATTAAAAATATATTTATCAGACGGTTTACAAAGGATACACACATATATATGGAAAGTATACCAACATTAAATTTTACATGAAAATAAGTTGATTAGTCTAACAATCTGAAAATAAACAAAAATAATTTTAAGGAAATATACTTCTTTAAAAAGTATATTCTATTGGAGCTATATTCTCAGCATAAATCAAATATATAATCCATGACAAAGCAGAAGGAATAGGTCACTTTTTACATTTTTATTACAAAAAGTGTTTTCACTCTTGTTAGCAGCATGGCCTATAAAAACCTTTTCATTATTTAATTTCTGATTGCAAATGGAATAAGATGGAATCTGTTCTCTCTTCACCTTATAGCCAAAAAATAAGAAAAAGAAAAATATGTATACAGATATGTATAAAACAAAGTCCATCTGTATCAGTGAACCAAAGCAAATGAGGAAGTGCTGAGAAATGCCTAGAAGTTCAGATGAGGTTGTGAGGATAGCTTTAAGCTGACCCAGGGATGCTGATTCCTACAACACCAGCAGAGCGCCATTCTTTAAAGTTTGTTATAAATATTGAGCAGAAAAGACAACAGTCCTTTATTTGGAACATCAGGAAGCTGAACAAGTTAGCTTTGGGAGCTTTCTGCAACCAATTTGGCAACAAGCTTTGTAGAATAAAATAAATTATGTTGAATCACCATTGGTATGGCAGACATAAGACATCTGCAGTGTGAGCAGCATGTGGCTGCCAATCTCTGATTGCTGAAGATAAGTAAAGGCTAAAATAACCTAGTCACACACAAAACCTGTATTACATGAAACTTCAGTTACCAGAGGGGAAGGGGGAAGGGTGGGAGGTAGATAAGGGTAAAGGGGATCAAATATATATGATCAGGGAAGATTTGACATTGGATGGTGAGCACAAAATGCAATCTATAGATGATGTATTATTGACTTGTATGCTTGAAATCTATATAATTTTATTAACCAATAAATTTAATAAATTTAATAAAAAAAATGAAATGGGAAGAATTATTGCTAGTGGGCAACAATATTACCCTGACCTCAGCACCTGTATCAAAAACAAAACAAAACAAAACAAAAATCTGTACAAGAGAACACAAATAAGTATGTTATTTCTAGATACATGAGTTATGCCCCGGAATTTAAAAAAAATAAAATAGAGAACTCTTTTGGACATCTAGGAAAAATTCTTTCCTTTATTTTTGTTAAATTTATTGTAGTGACATTGATTAATAAAATTATACAGGTTTTGAATGCACAATTCAATAATATGTCAAATGTATATTATATTGTATGTTCATCACCCAAAGTCAGATCTCTTTCCATCACCATATATTTGACCTCCTTTACGCTTATCTACCTACCCCCCCGCCCCACTTTTTGCTCTGGTAACCACTAAACTGTTGTCTGTGTCTGTGAGTTTTCGTTTGTCTTTATTCATTTGTTGCTTTCAGTTGTGTATTTGACCCACATACGAGTCAAATCGTATGGTTCTCAACTTTTCCTGTCTGACTTATTTTGCTTAGCATGTTATTCTCAAGATCCAGTCACTTTGTCATGAATGTCATGAATTTTATTTTATGGCTGAGCATAATTCTATTGTATATAAATGCCACATCTTCTTTATTCAATCATATATCAAAGGCACTTCAGTTGTTTCTGTGTCTTTGCCACCATGAATAATGTTGCAGTGAATATTGGGGTGCATATATTTTTACAGTTAAATGTTTTCAAATTTTGGGGGTTGATAGAAGAGGGATTGCTGGGTCATATGGTAATTCTATTCTTAATTTTTTGAGGAACCTCCATACTGTTTGCCATAGTGGCTGAACCAATTTACATTCCCATCAGCAATGTATGAGGGTTCCTTTTTCCTAACAACCTCTTCAGCACTTGTTATTGCTTGTCTTGTTGATGATAGCCATTCTAACAGGTGTGAGATAGTATCTCATTGAGTTTTGATTTGCATTTTCATAACAGCTAGTGAGGTTGAGCATCTTTTCATATATCTATTGGCCATTTGTATGTCTTCTTGAGAGAAGTGTCTGTTCAGGTCCTCTGCCCATTTTTTAATTGGGTTGTTTTTTTGTTGTTGTTGTTAAATTGTATGAGTTCTCTACATATTTTGGAGATTAGCCCCTTATCAAAGAGGCGTTGTTTGCAAATCTCTTCTCCCATTCAGTTGTTTACCTCTTTGTTTTGTTGATACTTTTTTTTGTTGTTGCACATAAATAAAATCCACATAGAACAAGGCAAAACAAGCCCATAAGATGAAATATAATAAAATATTTTTAAAGGCATTCAAAATATAAAATATTAATACAGATTTAAGATCAAACCAACTTCAAATATATAAATAAGTAAAACTATTCATAAAAGGAAGATGATTCTTATGGGGTACAAATTAAAATATCAACGGTTTACAAGACATAAAAATCATTCTGAAAGTCAGTGTTCAGAGAAAATAAATGAAATAAATAATGATATTTTACATCTGTTGCTGTTAGGGTGAAAAGAAGGTGATACAATCATATATTTCTGGTCAAAATATAAATTGCTCTCGCTCTTTTGGAAAAATTCTGGCAACTTCTAATAAAATAAAAGATTTGACTTAGCAATCCTATTGTGGAAATTTTTACCATAGAATTAAAAGTACACATATATAAGGACAGATATACAAGTATATTTATTGTGGCATTAATTGACAAGAATGAAAAATAAAAGCGAATAGCCATTAAAAAGGATATGGATGCATAAAGATGGCTTATCTGCAAAGTGGGATATTATTCAACAATATTTTAAACATTAGTTTACAGGTATGTCAGTTGACTCAGGGTTTTCCATAGACATTATGTGAAAACAAAAGATGAAAATTGAATATAGGATGATTCTATTTGTATAAAAGTGGCCAAAATGTTTAAAATTTGTTTGATTTTTTATTTCATACATATATATTATATATACACATATTATGTATATAATATATAAACACACACATATATATGAAAGAAAGAGAAGATGGAGAGAGAGGCAGAGTATATGTAGTTTCATCCTGTGCAAAGAATGAATATGCTTGAGAAATATGGAAGATAAAACAGGATATATGTAGGTTGTTCACTTGGGTTCTGTGCTGAGGGGTGGAGAAGTTATTATAGATGAATATTGTTGTGGGAGGATAGATAACAGGGGATGCAATCAAAAAGAAAAAACAGATAAAGACTGCCTCTCAGGGACATCTTGCATGATACAATCCAAATTATGAAATCACATAAAGTTTATATGTATAGGTATATCTGCATTTAAATATTAAAATTATAATAATATCTGGATAGTTAAAGTCATGCCAAGCAAATACAAAAAAAAAAAAAAAAAAGCCACCAGGGCTTCCTTTTTCCCTCTTGAATTTAGAACACATTCTTTTGGGCCTTTAAAAATGGTTCCAAGCAAATACAAAAAAAAAAAAAAAAAAAAGCCAGGGCTTCCTTTTTCACTCTTGAATTTAGAACACATGCTTTTGGGCCTTTAAAAATGGTTCTTAAAAACCTCACATAATTAAAAATAAATGACAAATGTAGAGAGAAATATTTTAACTCAGATTATAGAACACTAAAAAGATTGATAATTTACTGTTTTGGCAAGATTATGGGAAATACTGGTAGAAGTTTAAATTGTATAACTTCTATAGAGGACAATTTAATAGTATCTTTCAAAATTAAAAATGTACTGTAGTTGATTCAGCAATTTCATTTTGGGGAATTTATATTTCAGGTAATTTCACACCTGTGAAATCATGTGTTTATAAGAATGTTTAGTGTAGTGTTTGTCTGCAATAGTGAAAATCTGAGAACAATCTCAATGTCCATTGACGAGGGACTGTTTCGATAAATTATGTTAACATTTTTATAGTAGAATGCCCTGCATTCTTGGAACAGATCAAGTGGATCATATGTATTGAGACAGAACTTCTCTTGAAATCTATTAAGTGAAAAAGGTGCAGAATAGTGTGTGCAATTAGCTATCATTTTGACAAAAAACAAATATGTAAAAATATCATTATGCTTGTAATAACCAGTTGCTTTGGGTAAGAGCTGTGTTGCTAGGAGACAAAGGTAGGAAGGAAACTTGTATTTCATGGTTTACATTTTTGTAACTTGAATTTTGTATCATGAACATACATTAAGTTATTCAGAATGTGACTAGGATGATTTAATTTTTAAATATGTAATTTTGTTAAAAATTTTAAATATGTATCTCTTTGTATATCCCAATATTTGTGTGTTTCTCAAAGCTGACCCTTTTAAGAAAAGGTTGTTTTTAAAGTAGACTTTTAATGCAGGTGTTAGAAAATTGAGGTTGATCTGTATTATCTGATAAAAAAAAAAGTTAAGATATAGAAGGGTATATGTAGTTTCATACTGTGTAAAAATGTATACGTACACATGGATATGTATGCCTAAAAATTTCAAAAACGATATTCAGAAAAGTATTAAGAGTTACAAATTAGTTGATAGTTGGTCATGGGGAAGGGGAGCATGGCAGAGGGAATGCAGTTAGCATTAATAGGATGGTTAGGTGGAGGGCCAGGAGAGGTAGGGAGCAATGGGGGGATCATTTTATCAACTAACCAATGTAATGTATACTTGAAACTAATTTAAATAAATAATTTTTTTTTAAAAAAGGGTTGCAATCTCTGGGAAGTAAAACTCAGCTACTTATAGTTGAGGGGATTGGAGAGATATTTGTCCTATTCTATTTGAATTTTTAAAATAAGAGGTATATCTTGCTTTTATGAAATAAAGGGAAAAAGAGAAGGAGGATTGAAGGAGGAGGAGAGAAAGTGAATTATCCTATTCCAAAACAATGAGAAAGTATACTTCTCCAAGAGACCAAACTTTTGTAAGTGACTAATTTGTACTCACTTGTCTAAGTTCTCTTGGCAGTCTTTGTTAAAAAAAACAGCATTATTTTATTTTATTAAATGCGTCTTAGAGATAACATCTTTGGAAGGTGAAATGAAGGACATAATGAAATAGTAACTTGCAGATAAGTACCCTCACTACAGGACATCTTGTTGGAATTCAGGAAGAGTCACTGAGCACACATTTTTTTACATTATTGAATGGAATGCATTCCTCAAGTCTCTCAAGCACAAAACCTAATGCCCAGTTTAAAGGATAAGTTTGTGTAGAATGCTGATTAGGTCATTATCAGAATATACCATTAAAATGCTATTAAGGTTTTTCTCTGTGCTAACTTTCCCTTTTACTAATTTGAAACATTGAACAATATTGTTTTATGGAAAGGTTGATAATTTGAACCCTAGCATTTTACTCAAGTACTGAAATCAAAGTCCAACCGATAAACTGAACAAAAGAAAATTGTAATTATATCTTTTGGTCTCAACAAAAGGTCTTTTAGTTTATAAACTTATTTTCATGGTCAACATATATCATTCAAAGTGTATTTTAAGATGTTATTTTTTTCACCTAATATAGATGTAGCATTTGACCTCTGTAAATGAACAAAAAAAATACATCTTCAAAAACAATTTATAATTTAGTGAAATTACTAGTTACATTCAGAATAAACTGTCACTTATATTTTTAGAATATCATGTTCTTTTGTCAAGCATTCAATGAACTTGTCTAGAAATGCAAATATGTTGTTTCCTTATCTTACATTCCTAAAAATACATTTTTCAACAGTAGACAAAACGTACAAACATGTGAAGTATTATATAAGAAGGCAATAGCAGAATGGAAATTTAAAAGAAATGGGAAATACCTTTAATTTTAATTATGTAAAATCCATCTGTTGGAAGTGCCTTGAGAATTTTAGCTTCATATTAATTTTCCAGGCAGGTCTCTTCGTTCACACCCGTCTCATCCTTCTTCTTCCATTAGCTTTGATAAATAAGAATTGTAAACTTTTAAATTTCAAACTTACCATTCAACATTTTCTCTGATCCTATTTTAATTCTTTGAAGATACTCATCAATTTAGGTTTTTGGTTTTTTTTAATTTTTGTTTTTGTTTTTCCCATATTCTACCATTGCTCTAATAGATGTTTTAATTAAAAATAAATCCTGGGGTCTGAGCAGATAGCTCCATTAGAGGTTAACTAACAAAAACCAACACTCTTAACCCGAGAGCAAAGTTTTAATATGGCCTAAAAGCCAAGAATAGTTATATTTTTCAGGACATAGGCTGGATTTTTATCTAATTAGAAAGTATAACTAAATTTGAATACCAAAAAATAAATTCGATTACCACAAAACACTTTGTGGAATATGAGACTACACAGTTATGTTGGTATAACTTGCTCCTTTTGCCATTTGTAAGTCCAAATGGAATTTTGAGAATTTATAGGAAGAAGATTAAAATATGTTTTAGTGATGTTATATTTTGAATAAATCTAATCTCTCTTCTACTACTAATCTTTCCTTCAAATATGTGAAAACTTTAATCATTTCTTTCCTGGTATCTTTCATTTTAAAATCAGGGTGTTCCCAGTTCCTCCAATACTCAGTTGGAATGGTTTCTAGACTTGTCACCATGTATCTTTAGAATACAATCAATTGCACATGGAAATCAACAATAATAGTATGATGAGTTCAGAATTCCATGAAATTTGTCAACCCTTTTGAGAAGATAGGAGCACAAACTATGGTGTCAGACTGACAGGCTTTGAGTCATAGTTCCATCATGTTCTAGCCGTGTTTTCTTATTCTGTAAAATGGAAAAACAAAGGTAGAGCAATGTGAAGGTTGAGTGAGTTGATATAAATCAGATATTTAGAACAGTATCCACTACATAATAAGTACTATAAAAGACTTCAATGTTATATGTTGTCTTAGCTATTTAATTTCTAAAATCTAGGCTAAAGTAATCATAGTTTTTCCCCACTATTGGAAGAGAGGTATACACTCAAATTAATGTTGACTCATGATACACTTATAATGAAAAAGATAAAATTCCAAGCATATTTTTACATGAATTACTGATAAGCCAGGACTTCTTTTCCTCAAATTTATACAAGAATTCTTGAAAACGCACTGACATTGTGCGTAATTCTTGATATACTCAGAAGGAATAGAAAACTTACAATCTATATTCACTTTGTGGTATTTATATTCCAGCCTAGATTTGATAACTACACATTCTTGAAACTTAAGGAAAATACGGAACAGACTAAATTTTATATTTCATTTGATCTTATTTGTCTATCACCATTTTAGCTTTTTGATGGATTGGATTTAAATTGGGACAAAAATCAACCTATCTTTTTATAGTTTAAAACAAAGGTTTGTGTCCTGTACTTCTCTAAAGTAGGGCAACCTCTTTTTTCTTTTTTTCTTTTTTTTTTTTTTTTCCGATAGAAGACAGGCCTGATGAAGAAACTGTACTAAGTTATTTGGGAGTAATCAGGTCAAACATTAGAAGGCATTCTTTTTAATTCTACATAAATGTTTGCTTATTTCTGATTTGGTAATATTTAACTATAGAAACAAATAAAACTATGTTTTCCCTAAGAGTGGAACGATCAGAAATATTGAAGAGAGATTATTTCAGGTGCTGCTGGATCAAAATGTAATTGCATTTTATAATGGGTGAATCATAATTATTATCAATAGAATGATTATTTCTGTTGCCATAGTGACAACTGTCTTCTTTAATTGAGTTAGACACATTTGGAATAACATTAAACCAAGAATCAGAATTATTAAAGTGGGCTGAGTGTTTTCTCTAAATGTTAAGTAGAGGTGATGAGAATTGATGCAGGTTCTCCCAAAGAAACATACAATCTCTTATAAATAGAATTAGCAAATATCACCTAATTTTCACTTTGCCCAAGAGGCTTACTGTCATCAATCCCAGCCTCATCCTATATACAAAAAGACTTTCATGTTGTAGTAACTCTTGGGTAAATGTTAACTTATGTCTCTCCCTATAATTTGTCTTTCTATCTTTTACCACCATCACTTTATTATTACCTTTTTTTCTTTTCTTATGTCATCATTCCCTGTTTAGTCAATTCTTCTTGATAAACTTTTCTTTTGTCAAAATCTTGAAGTAGACCATGGTGTCAGCATATGGATTGTTCTCAGTGTGGAAACTAAAGTGAAATAATTATCTAAGATGGAAATCTCAGTCTCTGGCATTCAGTACTAGACTTATTTTAAATATGTGGTGTACGTCAAAATTCCTTTGAGAGCAGGTAATCATGCAGATACAATGGATCCTACCCTGTGACTTTGGTTCTACCAATTAGAAGAATCTGGCAATCTTCTTTTTAAACAAGATTTCTAGTTTATTGTTACACAGGTAGCTGTGGACCTCTTTAAAAAAAAGTGATCTAAGAAAACTAGGAGTTACTTTTGCTTTGATAAGCTGGCTGTCATATAGAATGACAACTAGAGAAGTGTGGTAACTATGTTAGAGCAGGCCTTTGAGCATGAGGGCAATGACTCACCAATTCTTTAAACTCTTGGATCTTTATTGACTAGACATATTTAGTAATTGAGTCAGAAAGTTGAAATAGTAAAGTAATTGCAGTCTTAGAAATTGCTCTATATATTCATAGACTTTTAGTCTGTTTGTGTATAGGAAGTGCTGAGTTATTTCTAATTTAAGGGGGTCGAGGTCATGCAAGTCGCCATCCTTAGTATTATATAAGTATTTCACCCTTAATAGTAGGCTTGATACACAATAAAAAAATGAACCTCTGACGAGCATAATCTACTTGATGAGTTTAGTGAAATCCCAAATATTTTCATTAATTGAGTTTCTTAGTGCATTTCCTGACACAGCCAAGAACAAGATGTCATTTTCCCTGAATAGTCAGGCAATATAGACCATATAAGAATGTGCCTTTTAAGAGGCTGGCATGACTCAACATTGGTCATACCAATGGTGAATCTAAAGCATTTGTAATTCATTTTGTAATCAAGTTCTTTCCAAAAGATACAAGGATATAGTACTTTCATGGGATTCTTTGTTGAGGTATATTGATTGAGTCTGAAGATGCTTTGATCTGAGAATAAGAATTGGGAAAGGGCTCATAAACTGAAGATAAGAGGATGTCAGTCAAGAAGACGCTAGGGCTGTATTTATCTAGTGTTAAAAAATAAGGCAATAACAAGGATAACATAACAAAATAGAGACCTAAAATAGAGTATTTTAAAGTTAAATAAAATCCAGGTCCCCAATGGTCAGGAAGTCATTGTAAAGCCAACAACAATGCAGAAATGAACTTGTGACATATAGTTTGTCTAAAAAGTTCATTTTATTTCTTGCCAGCTTAAGGACTAGTGAACAGATGTGCACACTACTGACTCTACATGTGTATGTAAGGAAATAATTACAGGTTTTTACAGATCAAAAGAACAGTGCTGACACCTGTGCTTTTATCCTTAGTGAGAGAGAATTTGGGCAGTTCTTCTATAATATTTAGAAACATTGAGTAGATCTAGATATTGAGATATATGTCAAATTAAAATAGGTACATTTAGTCAGAACTTAATATAACAGAGAAATAGCAAAGTTTTACTTGGGGAAATTGCCTTAATGGAGTCTCATTGTCTCGGTTCAAATCTTCCAATTTGTGAGGATTGTCAGAAAACTTTTTTGGCGATTAATTTATGATAAAAGTTATACAACTCTAAACCAGAGTGATAACTTACTGACATAGAGAAATATTGCTAGGAAAAACAGCACTCACATAACTCTCTGTATAAAACTCTAAAAGTGTATTTGTTTATAACCGAGTCACAAAAAGTAATTTAGATAAAATTGGATGAACTTAAAGGCTGGTATATTGTGCTATGAAAATCTCATGACTTAATCTCCACTGTAGGGATATAATTGCAAAATAAACTAGAATCACCTTGTTTTGTCAACTACCCTCACCTGTCAACATTGTCCTCCTACAGTTTTGCTTTTCTAGGTTCCAGTCAGATAATTGTTGAATTTTTTTTTTTTTTTAGATATGATATGGACATGCAATTGTTTAAATTATTTTTTATTTTAGCTGGGTTAGGTTTTCATGTGATTAATAATGGGTATCATTCCTTCTGCCATTGTTTAAGAGGCAACCCTTTCTCCAGGAGCAGTGATTTTCAGACTTTATATTAGATTCACTCAGAAACTTGTTTTAGATTTGGTTGTTCCGATAAGGGAGCCAGAGACAACATTCTGAGAAATGCTGCCCTAAGGAATTCTGTAGATAATTAATTTCATCCACAATATGTGATTTTACAACTTGAAGTCTAAGATTTGTCAACATCCCTTTGAAAGATACCTTGACAGTGAAATTTATTATTTTTTTTAAGTGACATTTACTCATGGATAAGAATGGCTTAAAGGAAGCCAGAACTTCAAAGTTTAAACAAGTTATGTGATTACTTTTGTCTCTAGACAAGTTAAAAACCCAAATCAATCAAGTAGCTTGTCTCATACTGTGAACATAGGATAGTTATTTAGTCCTCAGCCTAAAACTGTGTTAATATCATTAAATCACTTTCAGCGTTTGAGAACTAATCTTACAAATCATTGAGTTCAAAGCATGTCTCTTATAAGAGAGGGAACTAGGTGATTTGCCTATAGTAACACATTTGTCAGACCTGGGTTCAAATCCAAATCTCATGATATTTAAATTGCTCATTTTTTAAAATATGGCACATTAAGGAACCAGAAGGGAAAATATGTAAAATGCCAAACCATTATCAAAGCTAAATATAGTTTTAAAGTGACACAACTTCACAGCTTTTACAGTGACCCATTTCTTAAGAAAATTTCAGCATGGACAATACTAAAAGTATTTTTTAAGTCCAAGTTTTAGTAAACTTGTCCATAGAAACAATTACAATTTACTTCACTCAGGACAGAGAAATTCACAAAGATGAATAATTGGCAAAATGACTTAGTCGACTAGATGTTTTTATATATTAGATTAAGTTACTTGAGTTTTATAGAAATAAGCATATTTACTGCAATCCTATCTAAAAACATTGGAGAAATTAATCCAAATAATTTATTTACATGTTGCTTATTTATCTATGATGTTTAATAGGCACTTAACTAAAAATATTTACTGTTTGAAAAATATACTCTGTGCTTTGGGAATAGGTGAGCTGAACTTTAAGCTCAGGTAAATGAAATAGTTTATTTTAAATTTTATTTCCTACCTAACAAATGATAGCTCCTCAATGTGTATTTATTTAGTGAGTACATATTAAAAAGTATAGGACTCACTCTCTAGTTTTTAAGTTTATTCTATAACTTATAAGGAGATACCTAAAGAAAGAAAACACATACAAATATTTTTATTTTAAAAGTCAATATATGGTACTTATTACTTGAGGAGGATAGATAATAATTGATATCTAAGTTAAAAGAATAATGGAAGGCTTCCAACATGCCAGATATTGGGAAGGTTTTGTGAAAGCAGTGGATGTGAGCTAGACTGAAATTTAGGTTTTATTTAAATAGAGAAATTAGTATTCCAAATAATTGGTTGTACCTTTGCAAGGTCACTGACATGAACAAGACCAGATTCATTAGGGCAAATTTTGTAGGACTTTGATTTCTGGGTTAAGGATTTTTACCTTTATTCTTGAACATTTTTATTTGGACCTAGACAGAATATTGAATTATGTAAAGTTATGACTGACTCTATTTTAAAATCAAGGTTTTTACTCCCTGTAGTTAGAAGTTCGTCGTACTTAGCATAAAACTAATTTGTTTTGATTATAACAAAATTAATGACTAGCATGTGTCCTTTCTCTCTTGATTATTTTCCTACTCGTCAATTCTTATGCAAAAACCAATTTATATTGTTATGTAAATCAGAATTATTCTTCTCAGGGTTTAAGAAAAGATATTTAGACAATTATAATTAGTGAAAAAATACTGATTTGTTTCTAATTGATTTCTGAAACCAACAAACTTGAGAAGGCATTATCAAAAATTAAATTTACCTTTATATTTCTTGTACAAATAAACTTGGTTTAGTACCTATTCCCCCACTCACCTCATCTTAGAAAGAGACAGCTTAAAGCAATCTATAAATGTTAACATTCAAATAAAAGACTTGTTATCCAGTAAGAAATTTGCTTAACATCTGTTTCCTACAGTAGACAAAAAAAAGTCTGTTTTTTTTTTTCTGTCAACATTATTCCATTCTTCAAAAACTATGTGGTATATAGTATATCTCAGTGCCATCTACTTTCTTATTTCACTTAACTCTTCCTTTTTACATTTATTTGGGGCTTTTAAAGTAGAGACTAAGGTAGAGCAAATTGATTTGTTTAATAAAGATATCTAGAGGTTCAGGGGGATGTCTATAAGGTACCAAGACCTGTTTGGTCAGGAACCATCATTAATTCACATGAAAGAAATCGACAGAACTGAAAGGAGGGAAAAGAGGTGAGGGAGAAAATGAGAGATAGGAAAATGTAGAAAGGATTTCAGTTCACTGTGAAGTGTGTGATATAAATAATCTCTTCCTTCTTTCCCATAGAATCTTTAGAAAACTCTACTGTTCTGATCAGTGCATGTGCATGAGTAAATTTATTAAGAAACTAAAAGCATTAAAAAAGAGACCAACTAACATTTGAGTTAATTTTAATACAAATTGAAAACATCTCTTGAATGTGTATATGTGCCAGGCAGTCTCAGAAGTAGAGAGGCTATAAAAATGTTCAAAGTACTTCTCTCACACAGTACAGTAAGTAGAATTCAAAGATGACACTCAAAGACATAAGCCCTCACATTCCTTCCCTTTGAGTGTGGGTGGGACCTGTGAATATGATGAGATATCACTCTTATTTATAGGTTACTAATCAATTGAGTTTGAGGTCATCAAAAGGAAGATGGGCCTGGCCTTATGGAAAGAACCCTTAAAAAAGACAAGAGCATTCCTAAAAGAAGAGATTCAAAGCATGAGATGGTCTATGGAAGGAGACACATAGCAAGAACCTGAAAGTGGCCTCTAGAAACTGAGTGTGGTCCTCAGAAAACAGATAATAAATAAAAAGGGACCTCAGTCGTATGGCTTTGAAGAACTGAGATTTTCCAAAACCTTGAGGTAGCTTGGAATTTTACAGATGTAGATGCACCTAGCTGAAACCTTGATTTCAGCCTTGTAAAACTCTGAGCAGAGAATTCAGATTTCTGACCCACAGAAACTGTGAGGTAACTTTTTGTTTCTAAGGTGCTCAAATTGTGGTAAATTATTTCATAGAGATCTAACACATACTCTTGCAGCCTACTCTCAGTGTCTTCCTGATTCCCTGCATCATCATCATCATCATTATTATTATTAATTTTACTATCATTTTAAAATCATCGAATGAGAGAATTCAATTCATTGGCTAGTAATCATCCAGTACTGAATACTTGCAAAATCTGGTGCTCTGGTTAGACAGATCAGATAATTAATAACAGTTTTTATTGTGCGTTAGATACTATTTTAAGCATTTTTCATGTATCAACTCTTCTAATCATTATAATTAACCTTCACTTAATGACTGAGGTAACTGAGTCACATAGAGTTTAAGTAATACATTCAAGGTCACACAGCTCATAAGTGGCAAAACTGGAGTTTGAAAATCCAGGCAATCTGGTGTTAGATTGTGCGAGTTTAAGCATTTGCATACTGCCTCTCCTGACACCTTTAGAGACTATTACCTGAACAAGTCCTAGCCACATTTGGATGTATCATTGTGTAGTCAAAAGGTTTCTAATATCTCTGGTAAGATGCAGATGTTCCCCTGTGTGAGGAATTTTTTCACTGCTTAAGGAATATTTCATAAGTCTCACATTGATTAGTAATTCTGAAAAGCTGTACCTATCCCAAAAATGACAGCTCTCAGGAAATTTTCGGGAAAGATCCAGGTGAAAATCAGTGCTTCTGAAAATTTATGTTTATAAATGAGTATTATTAAAATGACAAGACTTTAAATTCTGAATGGCCATTATCTAAAATTCCACATAGAAAGAAAATCTTTCCCCTGACAAGAAGAAAATTATGAAAAATTTAGATGCCATGGCATTTCAAAAAATTTTCAATATTGGGAAATTTTTTCACAAGTAAAATCTAATATTAATACAAATGGGGTGCATTGTAGTTCTATTTTAGAACTTTCTAAACTGTCATTATGAGATATTATTAACTGTCTTGTTCTTATTTTCTATGCTAAAGCATTTCACTGCTATAAATTAATAAGTATAAGAAAAATCAATTTAAAAAGTGAGGACACAGATTATAATTTTTATTAATATTATTTCATAATTTATCAATTTGATTATAATAAAGTAGTGTGGCCTTGTCAATAAATTAGAAAATATTTGGAGCGTAATCATTTTTTCTATCATGCCTAGTAGTTAATACAATGTATCTGTTCTAAAATGGTAGAATACTTAAATCTTTACTAGTAAAATACCTTTTATACATTTTAGGTGTAATTACCATCTTATCTATACATGTTTTCTCATTGGTTCTAATATATTCTCCATTATGTCTCCACATTTTGCATTTTAAATCTTATTTCACACATTAATGCTCCTTTTGCCTTTTAAAATTGAATGGGAATTAACTCAGCATTATACAAAAGTTTATTGAAGCTCTGGAATATGTCAGATCTTGTGCTAGGTTGTCGATATATTGTAATAAAAAAATATATTATCCATACCATGAGGTAGATTTTAGCCTAAAAGAAAGCTCTCTGTATGTATGTACATGTCTGTGTATAGTTTATACACACACACAGTCCACATGTTTGTGTGTGTGAGTGTGCATATAATTATATATTTCAGTGAGTGATATAAAGAAAAAGAACCAACTTGTTGAAAAATATTAATAGAAGAAAACTACTTTAGACTAAATGGTGGGTGATTAGGGTAGAGGCAAAATTTTAAGGTGGAACCAGGCATTTGAAAAGCAGGGAAATGTATTTGAAATAGAGGAAATGGAATGTATCAGGATTCTGAGGTTAGAAACCCTTGGCATTTACAAAGGTAGGCAGTGTGATTAAAGGGTAGTTGTGAGCAAGTCAGAGAATACGAGAAAATGGATTTGGAGAGTTAGGCAAATCCCATTTACAGAGAACTCAGTGTACCTGTTATGGAATTTAAAGTTTTAGAGATTTTTCTTTTCAGTATTGCAGAAGAACAAATACGAAAATAACAAAGTTGGTCTTTTATCTAGTGATTACCTTCATCTGGGTTTACTTTTAAAATTCAATGTTACAGTTTTCTATGCAGACCTTATGCCTTTCACAAAAATTAAGTTGAAATGAATTATACACCTAAAAATATAACATGCAGAACTTAGAATTTATAGAATAAAACATATAAGAAAACCTACATGACCTTAGATTTGTGGTGTTTTAGATACAACATTAGAAGCATGGTTTATGAAAGAAAAAAATTAATGTTAGAATTTATTAAAATTAAAAACTTCTTTGCAAAAGACACTGTTAAGATAATTAAAATACAAGTCACAGACTAGGAGAAAATGTTTGCAAACTATCTCATAAAGCATTTATATCCAACATATACAAAAAAAGAGAAAGAAAAAAAAACTCTTAAAACTCAATAAGAGAGTAACGTAGTTGAAAAATGTACAAAGGATCTGAAGATATCTCATCAAAGATGCCAAGTAAGCATATGAAAAGACACTCAACAGCATTTGACATTAGGGGAATGAAAATGAAACAACAATGACATACTTCTACATACCGATTAGAATGGCTAATGTAAACAAAAAGCTTGATAATATAAATTGCTGACAAGGGTGTACAGGTCAAAAATTCTAAAAACTGTTATATATGTATACTGGAATTAAACAATTAAATAAATGGATGATTAATGATGGAAGCCAGAATTCTCAGTACTGGAGTGGGAGGTTGTAGATAAGGGAGTATTCTAGAATGATCCGTGTAGTGATGGATTAGAGTTTGAGACATCAGTATGAATTCATGTTTAGCTAGATGGGTTCCTATACAATCATATATTGGCTTGCTTTGTCAGCTGAGAGGGGCTTGCAACAACACTCCAACAAGCATCCCTAGCTCAGATCTTGATTTCTAACACCATTCTCTAATAAAAGGAACCAGGACTTCTAAGAGAAATAGCTGATTCTAGGAATGAGGAGGGAACTATACAAGAGGAGCCTGGAGTGTCTTGTATTATAGTTCCAGAAGTAAGAACATGCTTTGAAAATAACGACAGCAAAACAAAAACAAAAGCTCACATTGATGGGACTGTGTCAAATGGCACAGAAACCAACTGAAAGAGTTCCCAATGCCCAATGTTGGAACAGTTTAAACAACAAAATAAATAAAGTGTTATTGGATTATTACCCAAAGTATAAATAAATATTCATGTGTGCATATTTACACAAATAAATGGGGAGAAATTTTCCTGCAGAAGAATTCCAAATAATTTATTTAGGTATTCCTCACGTAAGGAGGGTGGAACATATTCCCCATGCCTTAAATTTAAGTGTGGGCTGTGGCAGAGATTTCCTTCTGTTAGGTAGCTAGTCAGACAGGAATGACAGGGGGAAACAAAGGAATAGGGCCTAGCCTAGAGACCACTCCAAAATCACCCTATTGGTAGAGAATTCCTCCTGCCTCTCCAGAAACAGAGGAAAGGAAGGTCATAACCTTAGCTAGTCTAATCCGGCTACAGACACCTATGCAGAAGGTACTACTTGAATTCGCCTATAATTTAAGCTTCATTATAATACTATGTTTATGCCTGAAAGTTCATGAATCTAAAACAGACTGAATTCTGGGCAAGAACATGCACACTAGGCAAAGAGTTATATAGCAGCCAAGTGTCAATCAAAGTGACCTCACTTGCCAATCACTTAAGAATGTCTTTGTAACCACCCATCACAGCCCCAAATATAACGTGGACCTTCCCCTCCCCCGGGGTTACAGCTCTCCATCTTCCCTGGCTGAGCCCATACCCTCCCCCTTAGGGGTACATAACCTCATTTCCATGTGGTTAGTTGGTTTTAGGCTTGACCCATCTACTACCTCATAACATGCTTTTAATAAATGAATATTTCTCATATTCACTGAGTTGAAATGCATTTTTCCAGCAGTGAAAAAGACCTAGAGGTGTGTGTGTTACCGGAACTCCAATCGCTTCAACGGTAACACTTGTAAAGAGAGCAGTCTGCAAAGGAAAAAAACAAAAAAACAAAAAACTAAATTTACAGTGGAGAAGCCAGAAAACACTACCTCAGCCAGGTAATCAAGGTCAACATGAACAGTGATAAGTCATATTTTATATTACGTACTCTTGGATATGATGTAATGAGATGGGCACTTAACCTCTGTAGTTTTTCTCCAAAAAACCCATAATTTCAGTTCAATCAGGAGAAAAGCATCACACACATCCCAATTAAGGTACAATCTACAAAATACCTGAATAGTACTCCTCAAAACTATCAAAGTCATTCAAAAACAAGGAATGTATGTGATATTGTCACAGCCAGAGAGGAGCCTAAAGAGGCATGATGAGTAAATGTAACGTAGTAACCTGGATGAGCTCCTGGAATAGAAAAGGGACATTAAGTAAAAACTATAGAAATCTAAATAAAGTATAGACTTTACTTAAAGCAATATATCATCATTGGTTTATTAATTGTTACAAACACACTACTCTAAAGTAAGATGGTAATTATAAGGGCAAACTGAGTATAAGGCTGTACTATCTTCATGGCTTTTTTATAAAACTACAACTATCCTAAAATAAAAAATAACAACAACAACAAAAAAAGCAGTCACAGTGCCTAATGAAAATGAAAAAAAGAATCTGCATTTACTCCCTGACATACTTCAGGTGAGGATGCTTTTTGTATTAGAAGCTACTTATGATTGCAGTTTTCTCCTTTGCCCTTGTTTCTGATTACTCTGTAGAATTTAAAAAACTGGAGTGAATTTAATTATAGTTTAAATCACATAAGAAAATATCTTTGAAAAATTTCTATAAATCCAAAATTATTCTAAAATAAAATTTATTTAAAAAAATTTTTAAATAATTTTATTTAAATGTTTATTTAAAAATTCATGGTTGTAGTTTTATAGTTTTTCCAAAATTTGAAGGTTTGAGTTGGTTGACATTTTAAGCCATTTCCACAACTTGATTTGTCACATGTTTTGGAAGACTATGACAGTCCTATTATTGTAACGAAGGGAAAGGAAATGTCTTTTCCTTTTCTCAGTTAAGTTTTCCTCTCTAAAGTCCAAAAGCTGGTGGAACCCAGAACTCTAAGATTTACTTTCCATGACCATTTCTAGAAGATTGACATTTTTTAGGCCACTTGCCCTTCTGTCTTATCTCACTTTCTGCCTCTAAAGTTGTAATGGCTTTATTTTACCTCACACTTAACACTTGTAATTCTGAGCGGATCAGTTAGAATATACTAGATTTTATGTTCCAGATTTTTACTTAAGTTGTTCCTTCAGCCTGGAAGTCTCTTTTTTTTCCTTTCTTCAAAGTTTTCATCTTTGAAAGAAAGTCTTTCCTAAGTCCTAAGGTTGGGTTATAACTTTTTCTTCTGTCTTGGTAGTTTTCATATAATCAACATTCATTGAGTAAGCAAATATTTATTGAACTTCTACTGGGTATCATGTATTCAATATGCCGGGCATCTGTTCATGGCTTCTCAGCTGGAAGTGTCAGCTTATCAAGGGCAGAGAGAGTGTCCTATTAATCTTAACCCTCAAGACTTGGCAGAGTTGTTGGCATATAATATGTGTTCTGGAAGAAAAAAAGACTTCGTGATTCTAAATGAAGAACAGCTCTCTAAGACTGCAAGGTTTTCAAAACTGAACATTTTTTAGAGATGTACTCATATTCATGACTCCATGATACATAATTTTCTCTCAGGCTATGATTTTGCTTAAACTCCTTGTTCTTAACAGTGCCCTGTTTCTCCTCCTGAAGGCCCTTAAGATAAATTTACCTCATATGATAGAATAATGAAATAGTTGCCCAAATCTTGTACATTATGTCTGAGAATTCATGTGAAATTCGATTCTTCTCATAGTCAAATGCCTTGAGAAAAAAAATTGAAATCCTTCCCTCCTTTTATTAAAAAGGTTGAAGTTTTGTTTCTTCAAGGTAGTTTAAAAACAGATGCTACTCTATTCCAAGTGTGTGTGTATTGCTATATATGAAATATATATAAAATAAAAGTGTTGTTAAAATATTATTTTCTAAATAACTCCTGTTTAATTTTATAGATATTATAAATGTATGAGTGTAAGGTTGATAAATTATTAGTCAAGTGAGAATATTTTTTTCATTTGAATTCTCCCAAATTCAGAAGTGTGTTTTAAGCATGCAAATTTGTAACCAATTTTGATATTGCGTAGTCTGGCTTTGTGAAAGGTTACTTCCAATATATGGCAGCCTAAACATTGCTCACATCCTAGATATTTAAATGACATTTTTTTTCTTGTTGTTCAATTCTCAATGTATCTTCCAAAGTGATAAAATTGGGCTTGAAGAATTAAAAAAAGCAATGCAGTCCTATATTGGATGAATGGTATAGGAATTGTTATTGTTGCTTTTCCTCTCAAATTTCTAGCCATTCTAGGCTGTTGCAGTTAAAGAAAAAACAGAAGTATCAAGTGATATATCAGCAGTATACAAAAACAATGCATTTATAATAAGAAAAAAATCAAATAAAATGTTCAATATCTCATTAGTAGTAACCATGGTGATATGTATAGAGAATTAGCTGTGCTCTGGGCATAATGCTAAGTACTTTAGATAGATTTGCTTCTTACATTTTCCAAATAAACCTATGGAATAGGCACACCCATTATCCCCGTAGTATCAGAGAGAACACTGAATAGAATTTATCAAAAGTCACACAGCTAAAATAATGAAGGCAAAATTTAACAATGGAAATCAGACCCAGAACACATGGTCATGGACACCATGCTATACCTCTTCTAAGGGATAAAGATAATCCTATTAAGAATTATGTAATTTTAAGATAAATACGGCCCAAAATTTAGTATATTATTAAGTAATCTGCTCAGTATATCCTAGACCTTCTTATAGATTTGTGAATTCTCACATAAATGTTTAATAATATCTGAAATTAGATATTAAGTTCTATTATTTAATTCAAACATATTTGTACATAACATTTCTCATTTATATTTGTTTAATTTGATTAAAATTATAGCATAGTATATATACATATATATGGTCATAAATTCAATATAATTTTCAAATATAGTGGTCATATTTTCATAATTTGAGAGTTTTTAATATAATTGTTATTGTCCCCCAGCAGTTGTTATCAATTCAAGTCTTCTTTCTGATTTGTTTTTCTCTGAATGACAATATAACTTTTAAAAAGTCGCTGAGGGTCAAACTTCAAAATTTTCTTTAACCTTATCTTTCTTTGCCACCAGATCAAACCAATCACAGAATCTTATCAATTCTGTCTTCTGAATTTTACAAATATATCTCTTTTTCGACTGCCACCACTAGATTTAAAGTCCTTATACATACAACACATTTTAACTTTTCTTCTCAGCCTCACCCTCCCTTTTCTTCCATGCACACCTTACAATTGAGCTGAATACTACCCCATTCCCCAAATATTCTTATTTTTTTCTCAATAGCCTGCCTTTGTTCATACCAAACTATCTCCTTGTAATTTTACTTTCTTACCATTCCTTACCCAAATCCTATTTATCTTTCAAGATTTTATTTAAATTATATTTCATAAAAACACAAAGAAACTTTGCTTTATAAGAACTATACTTAGCTATTCTTAATCTGCTGTTAATCCTTCAGCTAAATAATCTTATCTCCAATCAATACCTTCAGGAACCTTTTCCTCATGAGTTCTCTTTCTTGACTATCCTACTTAATAAGAGAACATATCATTTTCTTCTACATTATGTAGTTGATAAGTTTTAATTTTTTTCTGTCACTAGAATCCACAGTAAGATCCATGAACAAAAAGAGCTTTAGCTGTTCACTACTGTATCTCCAATGTTCCCTCACTGAGCCTGACATAGAGTGAGTAGCACAGTAAACATGTGGTCAGTAAATAAATGTCCAGTCCAAAATGATCTCTTCTCATACCACTTTACAGTACTTAACATATTCTGGCTATATTATTGTTCTTTTTGCTATTTTGTTATTTTTGTTAGTATTTTTTATACTAAATTAAAGAGAAGATTTTCATAATTCTGCACTTCTCATAGTGCATTATATGTATCAGACCTACAGTAAGAATTTTAATCTGTGTTCTCTACATGGATTTATTACAAGCAAATATTCATAAGGATTATTTAAGATTATGTAATATTAGAGATTTAGTGATTTATCCTTGCAGACATTCATTTTGTCCATTAATTTTAAATATATATAAAAAGACCAAATAACATACAGATACTCTCATATAATAGCAGTAATTAATAGATGTTATTTAAGTTTCATAAAGCTCAAATTTCCTGTATAATACTGTGTATAAGAATAGGTGAGTACTTTACTTTAAAAACTTTTTAAAATAGTTTACTTTCTTGAATTTACTGCACTGTTTTAAAAATGTTATGTCGATTTTCCCAAAAACTATAAAAATTGTTTCTACTTTTTAATAATTTTTAAATTAATTGGAAGTAGCATATGATAGGATTTTTAGAATCCAGATACATTACCAAGTAATAACAAAACAATATTTTAATTCCTATTTGCCTTGTTAAAAATAACTGTATTTAGCTTTATGGAATTTTTTTTAAATCTCAAAGAAGAAAGATAAAATAGACAGTAATATTAATAGTGATATTAATAAGCCCTTTAGAACATTAACATTAATAAGTACTCCGGAAGTATTCTGGCACATAGAAGTTGGAGCACTGTTTCTGGGACCAGACGTTTGATACCTTCCTCTACCATTTACTTTGCTGACTCATTTTCTTTACATAGAAACAGGAATATAATAAAAATACTTAACTCAAAGGACTTTTATGACCTCTGAATGTGTTAGTATATATAAAGAACTTACAATGATGTCTCACACAACAGACCTGTAGAAGTGTCTGCTAACTTTATTATCATTACTGAGGGCATATCACAGTTGATAGTGATTTTTCAGAAGTTCTAGTGTCTAATTGTCAGGCTGCAGAATGAAAAATTCCATAAGCTGACTCACAAGTGAATTAGTTAATGAGACTGATGTATAAACTCAGGATGCTAATTTATCCATGTACAGTAAGAATGTTAACTATACTAGAGAAGAAGATAAATTACTTAACTTTATCTCCATATGAGTGGCACAAAGGCAGCCAAATTATAATCAGACTGGCTTACTGACATGTTAATTTAAGAAAGATCAGTTTGATTTATTTTATTTTATTTTTAATTAAATTTATTGGGGGTAACATTGGTTAATAACATAAGTTTCAGGTATATAATTCTATAATACATCGTCTGTATATTGCATTGTGTGCTCACCACTCAAAGTCTCCCATCACCATATTTGTGACCCCCTTTACCCTCTTCACCCTCATCCCACCTTCCTTCTCTCCTGATAACTACCAATATTGTTGTCTATCTATGAGTTTGTTTGCTTTGTTTGTTTATTTGTTGCTTTCTGTTTTATATCTCACACTTAAGTGAAATCATATGGTTCTTGTCCTTTTCTCTTCGACTTATTTCACTTAGTATGATACTCTCAGATCCATCCATGTTGTTGCAAATGGCAATATTTCATCCTTTTTTATGGATGTGTAGTATTCTATTGTATATACATTTTTTTATGTCAAGTGGCATTATGCTAAAAAATAAGTCTGCCAGTCAGTATTCTTGGAACTGAATAGCCTTTCCCTGGGAAGACCTCATGTCTTCCCTATGCTGTGCTTCCTGAGCTAAACAAGCTCCCTTTTGGGTGACATTTTTTTTTTCCATGAAGTATATTAATGTCAATCATAATATACTTCTAAAGGCCTGAAAATATTTTCTATCACTTTATGAAAACTTTTTGATATTTCATTCTATACATTTTAAGAAAGAAATCCTGTTTCAGTCTAAGTTCTTATGTGGGTAAAAGCATCTCTGTAGCCTCCAAATACTAATACCATTTACTATGAATAAAGTGCTCAATAGCATTATTACTAAAAACATACAACAAAAAAGAAGTATTGGTATATACTTAGGATTATTATGTTAGAGAAAATAATCAGCTTCTTGTTAGCTTTTACTTTACCTAAAAAATTTTGACATGGTGGCCCACTGATGTAGTGAAGTTAACAGAAGACATAACCAAATATTTTTTCATTTTTCAAAAAGAAAACTTTTACAGTAATTAATCCTAAACTCTTTAACATCAAGCTGAGCTCAACATGAAAGATACATTTTAATATTCATGATTCAACTTGCCTACTCTGTTTGAATTGTGTGGATTCAGCAAGGTTTGAATACACACACGCACATATGCACACACATACACACGTTTCTGCAAATCTAGAACCATATTCTAATGTAAAGCAGGGAGCTAAGCATATTTATTCCAAGTTGTTAAATCACCTGTTAAAATAAAACAAACCAAAAGTTTTATCAAAAAGTATAATAAAGAATAAAAAGACTCTCTCTAGAGATCTGCTGTAAAACATTATACCTCTGATCAATAATAGTGTATTGTACACTTAAACTTTTTTAGAGAAGTTTATCTCCTATTTAGTGTTTTTAACCACAAAGTGTTAACATAAATAAAAGACTAAAGGCACATAATCAAAATAAATTTGTGTGTGTGTGTGTTGTAACCTCACAGTGTACTTAAATATGTTTATATATATATATATTTGTGAAGAAAATAGCAAACTTCTCTGAATAGAATGGTTCACTTTAGTATTAAATGCTCAGTGCAGAAAACTAAATTTTTTTATATATATATATATTTGTGAAGAAAATAGCAAACTTCTCTGAATAGAATGGTTCACTTTAGTATTAAATGCTCAGTGCAGAAAATGCAAATATTTCTTCTATATGAGCAGCAAATGTGCCAAGAGACCACAAATAAAATATTTAGTACTAACTTTAAGATGGAAATATGTCTTCCTTATTGAGCTATAACTTCATTCTGAAATATATTTCTAGAAAGAAAAGATTTAATATTTTTTCATTTAACTGGAGGCTATTCACAATTAACTATTTTGCTTTTAGTAAGACAACATTCTCCAAAAGAAAAAGAGGAAAGAAATATGTGAGATTATCAGTAGGAAGTGAGACATGATAACTACTATTTTAAAGTTTATAAATGTCAATTATAAGTCTATTTTATACTGGATAAATGCTATGGTTGTTCAGTTAATTTTACTGCTGTAGATGTCAGTAATTTAGAATTTGTAATCATTTGGAGTCAGCTGAGTAGAAATGTGATTTTTCACAATGTGAGAGGCCAAGGCAGAGAATACATAAAACTTTCATACACTAAAAGCTACTTAAGTTAACCCTTTGGAAAACTAGCTAATATTTCATGTGCAATAAAATGACATAGACTGTAATTTAAAACAATTCTTTTTTGTCAGCAATATTTCCAGGCAGTATCTTTGGGACAGAACATCCTCTCCTTGGGAGGCCTGCAACTCTTTCCAGTTCTGTGCTTCCTGGGTGAAGCAAGCACTCTTCTTCCTGACACATGAAAATACATTACAGAAAACTTGAGTTAATACCAACATTTAGTAATAACATATTTCTAAAGCACTTTAGTTTTCTTTTAACTAATCTCTCATATTACAACATTTGATTGATTGTCAAAGCAATTCTGTGACACGAAATAGGTATTGTAACCCTTGTGTTTAAGGTGAGGCTATTGAAGCTCAAGGAGATTGTGATTATTTGATATCTCACAAGCAATGAATTGTGGATAAAAATGACTGACCTTAAATTTATTCAGTGACTCCTTATTATGTCAGTACCTATGCTAATATGCAAAAATAAATCCATTGTGCTTATTTATATAGTCCTTACTAAATACCAGGCAGTATTCTAAATGTTTTACAAATACAGTTTATTTAATCAATTTAGGGGAGAAAATGTGGCAGAGAGATTAAGTTGCCTAGGATCACCATGTATTGATAAATGGAGCCAGACTAGGAACCCAGTATCCTTAATTATAATATTATGTTTCATCCATTTTAGATGTCTATGCAACAGGAACCTGAGAACTATTTCTCAAAATGCTTTTAAATTCTGAAAATAGGATGCAAATGAAATCTAAATTAAACTTGCTACAAAAACAATTATATATATTAAGTAAAAAAAGAGGTTTGGGAAAATTAAAAAAAGAACTTTTTAAAAAAAGTTTAAAATATAAAAATATCAAAGCAATTAATGAATAAAACAACATTCTTAAAAATAGTCTAAATGGAAGCAAGATTCAAAAGCATTATGATAGAAGTGAAATGCTCTGGATGAATGTTAAAGATACATATTCAAGGAATTTGCAAATTCTTTGGCATATTTCTTTATTTGAAAACAAACATTAGTTTCATGGTTTTGTTTTAATTAAATATTTCGTATTGGAATAAAATGAAAGTATATTTTTCTCAAAACATTTATGTGAGTCAATTTTGTGACATTCATTTTTCTTACAGTCCTCAAAGAGGCTGTGATATTTATGAAAGAATATACTCTCATACAAACATGATCAGGACCTTGGCAATCTTACAAAAGAGAATTCATTCAATTTAGAAGCATTTGGGGATAGAAAGCAGTTGAAAAAAGATTGAAAATAAAGAGCATGGATAGTTCAGTGTTCAAATATATTTATACTTTCATGTATCTTATTCGTCAGATTCATATGGGCATAAACTTCAAAATTAAATCAATTCACAGCAGGATTAACTTTCTAGAATTGCTGTGGTTGTACAGCTGAGTGCTATGATCTTAGATCCTGTAAAGTATTACTTTTAATCACATTGGTTAGTTTACGCTTTCACTTTAAAAATAATAGCGAATTGAGTAAGCTTGAACGGGATGAAAAATATGCAATGGAAACCCGAGAACAAAAAGGGACCAGTAATTATCCAACAACCTAACACACTGTTCTCCCTACCCATCACTCCCACAGTATATACATATAATCCCACACATGAGCTTGAGGAAAGAAAAATAAAGTTCTCCGTAGTACTTTCTACCTCATTGAAATTAGTTACACGAGTAATGACTACTTGTATAGATTTTGTGCTATCTTACATTAATTCTCTCAGCCATTCCATAAATGGAGAACTATAGTATCTCACCATGTAGGTAAAGCAAGTGAGCTTTAGAGTAATTAGTTGGCAGAGGCAAGTCTCCACTCTGATTCTGAGTATGTGTTCATTATGCTATGGAAGAGGTCCCTTGTTAGAAACAAATTTTCAAAACTGTTATTCACGGCCCTACTTCATGATTCCTGGTTTGAGTCATCTTATGGCATTATCCTTGAGCCTCACAAGAGTGATAGGCACTTTAGCATGTTTTGCTAAACATTAAAACCAATTATTTGAGAAGTTTTAAAAAAAATCCTTATGCTAAGGTCAAACCCCATACCAATTAAATCACAGTTATTGGAGGTGGTGCCCAGACACTTGTATTTTTTTTTTTTTGTAATTTTCCTGATGATTTCAAAATATGGTTATACTTGAGAGCCAGTGTTCTAAATTAATGACCTTTCTCTCTGTCATTAATGCTTTTAATCTCCATCACACCAACATAGTTATTTAGGCTCTACCCAAACATCCCTAGTAATATCTTTGACTGTCAGCACAGTTATTAAATTCATTTAAAATCCACCACTCTCCTTTCTATCTTTTGGTGCTAGTCCTGTCCATAGATAAGACAATTTTTATATTCATTTTACATATGTCAATACATTGGAAGTCAGTTTTACAGTCCCCTGAATTTTCTCTCATCCAGGATAACCCATTTATTTCTTAACTACTTCTCTTTTGACATGATTTCAAGTCTTGTCATTATGTAAATAACCTTTTTTTTGACTAGACTAGTTGTTTGCATATCTCAAAAAGAACTGGGATTTTTGAGTGAGAATGCTTTTAGTTTACGTTACATATCTGCTACTCACTAGTCGTGTGAACTTGAACAAGTTGTTGAATTTTCTCAGCTTCCCTTCTGCCACATGCTACTTCATGTAACTTTATGAATATAAAATAAAACATACAGAGTCAGAGTCAGATCCTTAGAAGCCCTGAGCAATGCAAATTGTAGTGCCTTTCATGGCCAACCTCACACCACACATATATAATTCAAATGAAAATAACATTAAACCACACTATTATAAGAAAGGAATCTAATTCTAATATTTTCCTCCATTGATAACTATGTAGATTTTTTAAATTATTAAACTGCAAGCATACAACCTGTTAAATACACATGACATTTCTTTCTACCTTTATTTTGCTGGTGCTCCAAAGATACTGTGAACCTACCCCTGAGTAATGTTGTGCTATGTGCCCAAATGCAGCTCTGCCTGGTAGATATGAGAGGAGTGCAGACATATATGACTTTAGGTAAGTTGTTTGACCTCTTCCACAAACTTCGGTTTTCTGAGTTTTAAAATGGAGATATTATTTTCTTCAGAGGATTATTGTGAAGGTCATGAAGATCTCAGGATTAAAATAAGTGATGTATAAAAAGTGCTCTTAAGTGATAAAAAAATGGAAGGTACAGTATAGTAGGTAAGAACTTGGGCTCTGATGCTGAACTTATTTGGTTCAAATCTTAGCTTCAAGTTTGTGGGCTCTGAAACCTTACGCAAATTATGTAATGTCTGAGTCTCAGTTTCCTTCTTGGAAAATGAGGATAAAAATATATCCACCTAGTAAGGTTGTCGTGAGTTATAAATAATTAATGCTTTTAATGCATTTAGCACAAAATAAGGTTTCAGTTCATGTTAACTATTATTATTATTAAGGTAATAATTTAAACATAAAAAAGTCTGGCACTTGGTAGGCCTTCAAGGTATGCTGGCATAATTTTCTTTTTAAGTGGGGTGCCCATAGTTGAATACATTACTGAAATATACAACAGTGTCTGAACATTGTGGGTACTCAATGAATATGTGTTGAAAGAATGAATGAATGTGGTCATTCATGAAGTATAGAAAGGGATTATAACTTTATAACTTTCCTTGTTATAGGTACACATTCACAGTTCTAGTTGGTGTAAACTAAAAATACATTTGTATTTCATTCTCTTCAAATTACCTAAATTCCAATTAAATTTAAAAATTTTTTAATTAGAAAATTCTTATTTTTTTATGACTTTCTAGTGATCCGGTATTCTTTCTATGAATGGGATAATATTGTAAGAGAAAACTTTTAAAAACATTTCTCATGTAACTCAATGTTATACAACAGTATGATTATTAAATTTTAATACCCGTGATTCAACATGGAGGCCTATTGCATGAAAAAAATGATATTGAGGCTGTTTCTCAGTTTAGCTCAGGTTAGCACAGCCTGAATCCCTTTACTTTCAAACTTACTTGCTCTAGTAACTATTAAAACTCAGGCCTTCTGCAAGTCATTTAAGACCTTTGAGACTTAGCATTATCATCTGTTAAATGGGAATAATATTACCTCGCTCATGAAGATTTTTTTAAGGAATAAATGAAGTGGCCTAGGGGAAAATATCCTGAAATATATTTTATATATATATATATAATAGAACTGATAGGATAAATTTACACACTATAGAGAGAAGAGAGAGAGAGAGAGAGAGAGATTGATTTGATATTCGTTCAAGCATATCCTAGACAAAAGACAATCAAAGTAACTGTGCCTAAAGTTCTGAGATTTGCCTCAATAATTTGAGCATTCTGACAGTGACTATTTTAGAATGCTTATTTTGCTTGAAATATAGCTAGTATAAGAATAAAGTGCTTGCGTTTTCTATTCATAACAGGTCAGAGGAAGTTAATTTTAATCATGATATTATGCAGTTAAATTTCTATAGACTAATGCTAAATTTTAAAATTTAAGTTTACTAATTTTGCTTTATCTGCCTATAGTAAGATCTAAAAGCATTGATTGTTCCTAACTATGCCACTTGAAAATTTTATCACAAAATGAGCACACAGACTACAAAATATTTCAAAGGGTGCTGAGTTCTATAAAATGACTGACCTACATTTTCATAGCTGTTATCGTAGTGCACATCTCTGATGAGTCACTTAGCTATCTAACTGCCTCTACTTTTCTGCCAAGTTATCATAGGTATATGTTAAAATGGCGCTAAATATTAAGCATTAGAAGATTTTAAAATTAATATGTATTAAAAGAAAGTAAAACACCTGTAATTTAGTTTGAAAAGCAAAGTTTGATAGAAAAATTATGATCATTAAAATTGAAAAACCTTTTAAAAATACATACTAGAGAAATTTATGTGGTTCCATATTAGAAATTTCCAGAGATGAAAGGTACTTTTTTCTTTACCTTGATATATATAAAATATAAACATGATGATATAATTTTTAAAAATCTGTACTATTTGTCAAAATAGAAGGACAACTGGATGTTCCTTCCAACTCAATCCATTTCATGAGAATATGCTTATTTTCAATAGAGACTGTAGTTTTACTTTTCAAAATGTGGACAAATTAGGGAAAAAGGGAAATCATTATACTAACATGTACTAAAACCATAAATATGCTCCCTGCTGACTTGAGCAAACCACCAGGGTGAAAAACTAATGATGGGAAAGCAAGAGAATGGTAATTTTCCTAAAGCCCATTTATATTGCATTTATGGAATGTCTTCCTCAGGAGAGCACAAATTATTTTTTATTAACAAAGAACTGTAAGGAAAAAGTGCTGCTGTCTTTGATTTTTTGAGAGTTTAAATGTTTCCTACAGTTTTATAATTTTAATACATGGGAAAGAAAAGTTGCTTGTACAGTAAATAAATTGTGGTTGTAGCTAACATTATGTATTTGTTTGTAGTTTTTCTAGTTAAAACTCAGGCCTTCTGCAAGTTTTTCTAGTTGCTAATACTTTATAGGGTATTTTTCAATAGTAAATCCTTTGTTTTATTGTTTACATAAAATTATTCTCAACTAGCTTATTCTTCTATAAATAGAGCATTTTCTGAAAAAGAATTATCTACTGTTCTCTCACGTTTAAAGTTTTTGTTATTCTTTTTCTTGTGCTTTTTTGAAAGCACAATTCTTGATATTTCCCATATGAAACACTCTCATACTGTAATTGTGAGACAAATAGACTTTAAAAAGCATAATAGACTTAAAAAATTTGATATTACATTTTTAGATTTGGAGAATGCCGAAAACAATTTTTAACTAGTTTAATCTAGTGACTACTGAGAATAAAATCTCATGAATAGGAGGGCAAATCCCAATTCATAAAGAATTTTACTGAAATGTTACAAAGAATGTAATATTTATCTAAAGACATATAAGGCTAATCTATGTATTTCTAATATCTTCTTCTACATTTGTTTTTCTTTCTGAGTTTGGCTGAAATAACTTCAAAGTTACTGTTAATGGTATGTCAACTGATATTTCCTAATTTCAATCTTATGAAACCATAAAAAGGAAATATTGATATAACTTAGTAACAGTTTCCTAGAGATTTCAGCAGAATTTAAATAGCCACTGACTTCAACTTTTTGCCTATAACTAATTTCACTCACTAAACACTAAAATCTGATAGTGGTATTTAAAATCGTTCTTTGAAATTGTGATTAATTTAGAACTTTTCAGTATAGATAAAAAATTTAGTGAATGTATTATTGAATATACAAATAATTGAATTCAAAATTAAACTATTGAATAAATCCAGATTTATATAATCATTACCTATTGCATATTGAGTTGTACAAAAACCTCATTAGTCTCCCAATACAAGAGTCTGATGTATTGTGATTATGGAATTTCCTAGATAATGGAAATTTGTCATATAAGTATCATAAAATTAATTTTTTTGATAGCACGAGCTCCTATGAAACTTTCTTCCTAACTTAAAAAATGGTTACTAAACTTAATTCAATATTCATTTGATCATTCCAGGTCATAGGACAATACCATTTAACCTACTCACTGAATTAATTCAAAGGCCCCATTTCCTCTGGAAAGCCCTGAAGCTGATGGTAATGGGCATCTCTGCTATTGGTCTGCTTATTGGTTTACCCCTAAACATGTTTATTTTGGTTGTAATTGTTATTTTAAATATTATTGTTATTAGGTAAACTAATAAAATATTAGGTAAAAAGATAAAATGTTTTAAGTTAAAATAAATTGTTTAACATATGGAAATTCATTTTTTTAAATGATTTTTGACTTTTAGACTATAACAGTGGCTGATAGACTGGTCCTGATTTTGCAAATGAGAAGGCATTGATTTAATGTGTTTTATTATATGTTGTAGGCTAAGGAAGGCTATATTCTTTAGCTGTGAAATAGTGCTGTGATATAATATCTTCTTTAGTGCTTACGGACCATTTTACTTTCAGGTCTACATTTCTCTCATGCTTCTGAATATGTTACATACCTACTTTTAGGTAATTGAAATATTATTATACCTTACTCAGATAAAGTTCAAATTTAGCCAATCAAGACCTAAACTTTGCAGAATTATCTCCTTCCTTCCTGTATCTCACAATCTACATATTTTTCAATTATACTTAACAGCCAGCCTGAGTGTTATTTGGGAAAGTGATTGGCTGATTTAAAGAGTAGGTGAATGTGAACTTGTAGCAACTCTGATGGTAAATTCTGCTATCATTGTGTCACTGTTGGGGCAATCTAAAATCCGTCATTGCCATGGTAATACTGAAGGATCCTTGTTTCTTTTCGCTGCCACAGGAAAGAATTACAAATCAGCAAGATTAAGAAAAGTAAGTTTTATTAAAGTCTGTTTCAAGAGAGAAACGGGCTATGCTAAAGAGGGCTGTGGCAGCCTGGAGATAAAAGGTATGATTAAAGTACACTCCAAGGGAGGGGCAGGTTACAGCTAAAAGGGCTGTAACAGCATGGAAGTGGGGAGGTCTGCATCATATTAGGGCCATGATGGGAAGTTAGTTATGAAGGTGGTGCTGGATGATTTGGTACGTGAGGTCATTTTGATTGACATTTGGCTATTATATAACCCTTTGCCTACCCCGCATGTAGTTACCCAGAATTCAGTCTATTATAATTAGATTTATGAACTTCCAGGCGTAGACATGATATTATAATGATGGTATAATAAGGTGAGATCACACGAAGGTTAGTGTAGGACTGTGTAAACACTTGTGGTGGATTAAAACAGCCACTAGTTTATGGCTTCTTACACCTTTATGTCTTAGGATGTAGGCGTAATTTATTACCATAAAATGGGGGTTGTAGAGAGGTCCAAAGGGAGTTTTTTGGGAGAGGCCTTCTTTCCTTTGTTTCCTTGTTGCTCACATCCACCTAACTGCCTAACAATTGGGAGCACTCAAGGTTATCAATGAATATTTTTATGTATTAGATGTATGTTTTAGTTATTACATTAATTCCTAAGTCTTTGTTTTTCATTAATTTTTGGGTCTTTTTTTGCCTCTGTCCTTTCTCTGTAAAAAGTGTATCATTTACTGTAATTTGTACATCTGTGTCAAATGAAAAAAAAAGTGAGTTTAAAAAGAATATGTATCTCTACCTCTAGGAAAAAAATAATTAATAGCCTGTTCTCAGTGTTAGCTTATTTTCCCTACTTTTGTAGTGTGAAGAGTACTGACATTTACAAGATTTTAATTCCTATTGATAATAAATGAACACACTGCCAGAGAAGACTAAAATCATTAGAGGGGCACATGTCAAGTCTTTCGGGCCCTCATATTAACACACAGTGCATGCTGCTTCCTATCGTTGCAAATGTCAGCCTTCTTCTTCATAAGTGTCTTTTGGGAAATTGTTCACTCCATTTCAAAGGCATATAATAAAAGGAATGGGCTTAGGGCAATATTTAAGCAATGAAAGAAACACAGGACATTTATGACTAGCTGGGAGGAACTGATTGCCTTTAGCTGTGCCTTGGGAAATCCCCAGGAAATACAGTTAGTTGTGATTACTATTATATGTTAAAATGATATAAAGCATGCAGAGGAATTTGTGTTTTTCTTATGGATGATATTGCATTTCATATTCTTAGTATGTCTTCAGAGTTCATACCCATCTCTTCTGTTTCTTACTGAAGTTCTAGCAGGAGATGTATTAATTTATTTTTTAGGTGAGGCAACCCTTGGTTGACCTCACAGATTGCAAGGACCTTGTCTATTTACAATCCCTTATTTTTTAAATTTTTATGCCTATGGAGAAAACTTATATTTTATATGCCATATTTAAATCTGTCATAAAACTAGTAATGTTTTAAAATTAATGATATAAAAATTATACTGCAAATTTTTTGTTAAAATTGTATGGTAAATTTCTTACTGTGTATATAACTATAAATATGCAATGTTAGAGGTAGGTAAAAAAGAAGAGCATAAATTTAATTTCCTCAATGCAATTCACTATGGTTATTTCCTTAATAGAAATAGAAATGTTTAAATCCAGTAGCATTATTTGGAAGCTTTAAGGATATGAGTCATCATTACTTTATAGGTTTTCATTTCCAAGTTTCCATGAGATTATTGAGAAAATAAAAGATAGTATCTCACAAAATCTTGTTATTTTTTCTTTTATTCATTAAAGAAATGTTTCTTTTTGGCTTTTTTGGTAGTTAAAAGCTCTAACACCAAATCCTACTTACTTTATTGTCTCAAATTTACTGTACTACCTTCTGAAATGCTAACAGCAGATATTCGACTGACTATCACTGTTTTGGGTTATGTAAAGATAATAAACTGGGTACAAAAAGTACAGTCTATTTAAAGGTACTTTTGCCCCACAAGTTCTGTTCACTTCCTGGTTTGATTAATGAGCAAGTAACTCTATCACTCCATGTCATCCAAGGTGATAGATCAAGGGCATGCCTTGGGCTGGTCTATGAACCAAAAGATATTTTAAAAGAGATAATATTTGAATATGTTCAATTTGGGTGCTTTAATGAAGAGTTGAAGTAAATATCAATACAATAATCTTAATAAGTACAAAACTAATAAAGTTGCTTCTTGTATAATTTGGATACCTATAATACACACACCTACATACTTTTCAATTTTAAGGAATCACCAAGCATTCTATAATCTACATATTTTCTGAACTATTAACCCATCTCTGTTAATTAGTCCTTGAAGATAGTTCTGAGTAATATATATAAATTAAGTTTAAGCAGAAATTTCACCAAAAAGCATGAAGGATTGTAAGAATACTGACATGTTTATCAGAATATCTTGTCATCATTTAAAATCATATTATTTTACAGAATTTAAGATGGTTATACTAAATTCTACTATTTCCACATGTTTATGTTATGATGGGACAAGGTCAAATTTTCCTTATATTTGCGATTATTCTAGAAGTTCAGCATTCTTCTGTAAATGCTAGTCTTAAATCTATATTCTTGACCAACTAATTGTTTTTTAAAGTGTTTCTTCTTCAAGAGAACTTCAACATTATGAGGACCTAAGATAAGGCAATTAAAATTCTAATTTTCTAAAAATTTTGTACCTCCTTACTTTCTAATTATGTTATTTTTTAATAATTTTATAGTTATCTAATTTCTCCTCTGCAATTCTGAGATTCAAACAAACAAACAAACAAACAAACAAAAAACAAGCAAACAAAATTCCCTGAAAACCCCAAGTTTTTCTATCACTTATTTGGTAACCAAATCTGACCTAATCTACATTGACAAGAAGCTCTTTAAATTTTTTTTTTAAATCACAGTGGGGTTATTATATTTTTGTTGTAGAAATATTAATGTCTTAGCTAGGAGTGTTATTTTGTAAATTCTGAATAATTCTGGATTCTGAAAAATACATGGCCCGAGGCTTTTCAATAAAGGTTACTTAAGAATATTCTTATAGTCATATTACCATTCTATGTCTAGAGTTGTTTTCTTTTTGGTGTGTGTGCCTGCGGCCAGTGAATAAGTTCTGAATTTTTATTCAATCATAGTTGAGATATTATTTTAACATCTTTCTCAGGTAAAAATGGTGTTGGCCCTCACTACAACCAGACTGTAGGTATATATTCCTCTTTTCTATCTCTGTGTTCTGGACTATACCTACAATCGTTTTTTACCAAATGCTTCCAGAGGAGTAGAAAAGTATTAAAAAGGTTCATCACTTTTTGAGGTGCTTTTTAAGGGTATTTATTGCCTTTCTTTCATGAATTTCTAGTTTTCAGATATTTTTTCTGTTCCAAAATCTTGTGTTTATTTCAAGTCTTATTTACAGATAAGTTGGTTTGTAATGAGAATCACCATATCCACATAATTCATAGAATAGACTCCAAGTGTGTGGCTTTGTCTTCATATTTACCTTGATCACAAAGTCTCAGCACACAGAAAGTAAGGTCCTAGACTGTGAGAGTCATAGGATCTCAGTTCTTGGCCTGCCACCCCACATCCTGGCTTTGTAACCATGGAAATTTATTTTTCTACTTCTCCTTCTTTCCTATTTGTGGCAATGGAAAGATATCATATTATATGGAGATTTATGCTTCAGAAAATTTTGTCATTTTTAATATAGCGGTACATATGAAATAAGCACATGGTGTGCTATAAAGCACTGTAAAAAATATTAGATAAACAAGCCTAATGATATCCATGACCTAATATTTTCTGTGTGAAAAAGAAGTCCAGGGGTTAAATAGTTCTTGGCTGGATTTACGAAGCTTCTATATTTAAATTGAACACAGGCTTGTTCTTGTAACCAACTCTTGGATGAATAAGTTCAATACTTTGATTTGGACATGTTAATATATTTAATTACTGTTAATGGTTGCTTCAGTTTATAGTCCAAAATTATGGCAGAATTTTTAATCAACTTTTTAGAGAGAAAATGGGTTAGAAAGAAAATTATGCGGGTAAACTGGAGAATCTAGGCTTAGTCATCATATCTTCCTAAATATTCTGGTTCTAAGCTGTTTATGCTAAGCAGTTTTCCTAAGCACAGTAATTTTTTTTTTTTCTAACAATGTTATTTTCTAACAATAGTCTTTTGGTAATATCTGATAATTTGTTACCCTATTCCAAGTATTACTTGAAAAAAAGTTAACAATGCTTATTCTCTTTTGTTCTTAACTGATACACATATATTAGTTTATGTCAGGGCTTATACAGTCATATAAAGTTTACAAAGACTTTAGAAATGCACTGTCCTAGATTTGACATCCATTAAAAATAATGGCTTTATCCATACTTGGTCTTTATACTAACATTTGATGGTATTTTTATGTATAAAAGATTTTTACAAAGTTTAACAGTTTCTTACAAAATTAAACATACCCTTACTATAAAATTCAGCAATTGCCCTCCTTGGTATTTGTCCAAATGGGCTGAAAACTTATGCCCACACAAAAAACCAGCACACACAGGTTTAAAGCATCGTTATTCATAATTGCTAAAATGTGGAAGCAATCAAGATGTTCTTCGATAAGTGAATGGATAAACAGTGGTACATCCATACAATGGAATATTATTCAGTGTTAAAAAGAAATGAGCTATCAAGCCATAAAGTTAGATGAAGGAACCCTACATGCATATTACTGAGTGAAAGAAACGAGTCTTGAAAGGCTATATACTATGTAATTCCAACTATAAGACATTCTAGAAAAGGCAAAACTATGAGACAGTAAAAAGATCAGTGATTATCAGGGGTTAGGGGTGAAGGAGAGATGACTAGGAAGAGCACGGAAAATTTTTAGGACAGTGAAACTACCCTGAATGATACTATAATATAATGAATAGATGTCGGTCCAAACCCACTGAATGCACACCACTACTGTGGACTCTGGGAGATGATAATGTGTTAATAATATAGGTTCATCATTCGTAACAAATGTACCACTCTGGTGGGGCATGTTAACAATGGGTGGGGAGCAGCGAATATAGGGGAAATCTGTACCTTCCACTCAATTTTGCTGTGAACATAAAATTGCTCTAAAAACTGGTCTATTTAAAAAAAATAATTGAGCATAAACATATAATTAAATTAAATGACTGAGAAGTGTAGTGAAAAAATATAAATACACAGCAATCACCTGTACAAAGTGCAATCAAAATAAACTTAATTCAGAAGTAGGTAACTTGAGGGGAGAAAGGTGATCTGGGAGACAACTTGTATGCTGTGTATATACCACACATAAGATTTCTTATTAAAATGAAAGAAGTATCATGCAATAAGTTGCTTGGAGCCAAAGTATTCTCCCTCAGAATTCTATTGAACTACTCTGGATTAATTTAACTGTGACTCTTTCTCACACCCCCAATTTTCACAACAACTAGAGGTTTTAGAAGTTAACACACTAGCTTCTCTAGTCAAAGTATTTTAATGATGTATTACTTGCCCATATTTTATATTTTGTTGCAGTGGTAAGCTTGTTTCTGATTTATTATAGGAATGAATTTGAATATACATCTTTCTCTATATATCTAATACAGACAAGTCCTAACATACAGCAAGACTTGGAAATATATTTTAATAAACAGAAAAAATTAATGTGATTTTTAGTTTCTATTCAATTTCAACAAAACAGCTTTTTTTTTAAAAAAAGTTTGTTTTGTTGTTTATTTTTTATTTTTTGTTACCTAGACTTGTAAGAAATTCTTAAAAATTATAAAAAATAAAGAAAAACTCAACAAATTTCTCACAAATAATGATGAATCTTTGCTACAAATAATGATGATCTTGTTACAAATGATTTTTTAAAAAAACAACTTACTTGGTGACTAATGATTTCATGCTTAGCATGAAACCTATGTGTACATATTCTAGTTTAGGATCTGAGAGATTTAGTCAATTCTCTCTGATTTAGATTTTTTTAAATTTCTTTCCATCTAAATAACACAGATATGAACTTTATTCCATCTCAGATGCAAAACTGGAGCAGTACTTAGATATGACCTGTCCTGATTTCTGCTCATGGCCTCAAGGTGGAAAACAACAGTCTATTCAAGGTTCTGGCTTGCATTGTTCAGTGCTTGGGAGAGAATGACTGATGGATTGGTGCTAACAGTCTACCCTTGAGTCTCTATAGCAACTTTCTGGAGTACTATGTTTTCTTCTAAGTGGAGGCAATCTTTAAATTTACTCACACATCTTTATCCAGGGTAAAATGCATTTAAACCTACCCCAGGCAAATCCCAATAAACTGTAGACAAAATAATATGCTTTTTCCTAGGTAAATTTAGAGATACAAACATATTCTTAGACAAAGAAAATTTAAGCAGGGCATTTGCATGTCTCATTTATCATCCCTAAATGCAAGCATGCAGATACTTTACAAGGTAAGTTCCCTCTTTGGAATACCTTTATAGAAACAAAGGCCATAACACTAGCATTTGCTATTCTCATCAGAAGGAAAATTCATTAGATGCCAGCAACAGGGATTCATTTGTGGCTCTCTCATTTTAATTATTTAACTAGCCTTTTAAAAGTGGATAGTTCCTTAACTGATTCTAAACTAAATCTGAAGTAACTTAATCAATTATAAAAAGTTTTCTCATCAGCAAAAATGGGAATAATAATAAATAAAACTCACAAATTGTTAACTACCTCAGGGACTGTCGTGGGAACTAAATGAGATAATGCTGTTGATGTGCTAAGCATAGCAACTTTAGAGAGTAAATATTCAATAAATATTAGTTAATGTTTTTTAGCTATTCTTACTATTTGTAAGTTATACTTATTATGAACAATTGATTTTCACAGAGATCTATATTCATCTAATACTTTAAAATTTCTCTGTGAGTATATTATAATGTGATTTTGTGATAGAGATCAGTGCCAGGAATACAAATATACAATTTGAATTACAATATGTTTATGCAAAGCTTTGTCAACTGGGGATATATAGCAAATATTCAGAATGTGGTTGTTCTAATTTTGGTGCCTATCATACACAATATCTTTATTTAAAAACTTTTTCTTTCCATTTAATTATGCCGTTTTTCCATGATTAACTTTTATTGATGCACAGATTAGGGCCGTTTTATTGAGGTCATTATTTTTGTTTTGTACAGTGTTTCAGGTAGAAAAAGAAGAGCAACTACTAATACCCTACTTAATTTAAGACTTTGAGAAAATGTTTGCATCAGCTAAGGAATTGGTGCAAGGGAACCTACTTCTTAAGGAGGCCAATTCATAAATATCATGTGTGTTCTACTTTTCACAAAACTCCTTCTGTCAAAATTAAATGTTCCCATCTTTTGCTGTAATTTTTATTTTACTATCTTATTTTTGATGTATTACATATTTTTTCTTAATTTTCTACAAATATTTTGTCTACCAAAGACAGTAACTCAAAAGCCTTATTAAATAAAAACAGTCTCTTAAACCATTTTTATTTTGTATTTCTTTTCATTTTTTTTTCATTTTTTCACCATTTTCTACTGTTACTAATGATCAGTTGTTCCAAAAAAAAAAATGTGTTTTATTTACAGGGCACAGCTTATGGAAGTGCTCCTGTACCTTCTCGCAGGCAATTATGTGAGTCTCTTAAATTCAGCTCTGTGTTGTAAACATGACTATGTGTTCCTGTGCTGTAGCATGGCATGCTGATTGAGACCAAATGCCCTAAGGTCAATATGCAATCCTCAATGTTGTATATTACCTGTAACATTTGTAGCAAATGGTTCCCTTTGCTTTTTCCTTATCTGTTTATCATTATCCAGCCCATTTAAGAAAACTGCATTGCAATGTGGCTGAGTGTATTGAGTCTTCAGTAATGGCTCAAAGTCTGGGGCAAAGATAGAAGTGGCTCTTATTTAAGTTTATTTTCATTTAGCACCAATGATAGTACTTTCTTTGTCCACTGAATCAGTAAGCTTTCTTAAATCCATACTTCTTTTACATACTTGTTCAAGAGCTCTTATATCTTACACAGCTGTGTTTTAGCCACAGTTAATGAGACTTCTTTCCTTGAAGAGGAAAAATCCATTGAAAGAAATCTCCTAGTGAATTTAAACCAAACTTGACTTTCTAACTACCCTAGTTTATTTCTGTCATAATATTCAGAAAATTTGAAAATTATCTATGCAGTTTTAGGTAGAAATCCCAGATATAACAAACCTGCTCAGCTGTATTTTAAATATTTGCACCTCAGCAGAGAGTCAGATTGTGACAACTTGTGCGCTTTAACGTGAATTTCATCAATGAGAAATGTATATGTAAGTTTAATATGTAGAATCTCCAAAGTGCCATCAGACTTTGAGAAAGAGCTATTTTCATTGCCCATTCCATCCATGTCTTTTCCCTTTTCCCACACCAGCATCCATCAGAAGATCATGGTTGTTTACTTCCGTTACAGACTGCTACAGCAGTACACCACATGATTCTAATTGTTGTACCTAACAATAAATGCCACATAGATTCATCTTGATACAATGTTAAAGGTGATTCAAAGGTACAGTCCTGTTTGCATAATGCTTTTCTTCATTGTTGGCAGAAGAAACATATTATTTGGTGACATTACTGAGAAGTATCTGAATTGATTTTTTGAAAAATGCTGCACTTTACACCTGTATAAAGCTGCCCAAACAACAGATACGAATATGTGCTTTACTATCTCCTTTTTCATGAAAGAATGTTGAAGGTTTAGATTCTTGTGAATGAAGTTGTGGCAGAAAGAACTGCTAATATGAATAGAAGATGGGATTTAGATGTGTTAAATATCTCCTTAAAGTTAAAAAATTATCAAGAAGTCTCAAATTATCCCTTGCTGCTATTTCTTTTTATCTATTTCTCAGTCATCTAACTTTCGAGTACACTGAAGGTACACTTTTATGTAGGTATTGGTGCAGTATTAATTAATAAAAATCAAAAACAATAGCAAGAACTTCAGAGAGATAAAAATATTTTTATTTGCCTCTTTTTAAAGTAAAAAGTTACTGTTGTGCATATAAATTATACTGCATTGAAGAAAGATGGATATCTATTGTTATAGAGAGACAATATTGTTCTAGAACATTTTGGAAGTGTTAATTCATTGTGGATGCCCTGAAATTGTGAGTGGAAATATAAAGAGAAATGGAAGTATGCTCTCCGTTTAAGGTTAAACATATTTCTTATTTTCACAAATCAAAGTGCATAATATGAAAATTATAGTGGCTATTTGAGATTTCAGATCATTGGTTCTGGTTGAATGAGAGTTAATCTTACTTAAAGCAGAAAGAAAAAATGATGAATTGTTTCGCTAAATCTGAGGATTGAAAATTGATGTGTATCCTGTGTCTTAATATATAGGACCATAAAATGCATATTACTCCCCTAAATATGTGGACTCGAAAATAGGAAGTTTATAAGACATGAATTTGAGATGCTAGTTATCTTTTTTTTTTTTTGGTCAAATCAAGTCTTAGGTCTCTGAGTTACTTATTAGTTAAGAGTCTTTAAGAATTTGTAATTGTGGTCTTATCAAGATGTGATATTGAGAGTGAATGTTTTAGTCTACATACAAACATCAGAATATTGATATTAAATATCGTTATTTTTACCCTATTTCCTAAAATCCATACCACCTAGATATCTTAAGTTGATTCCTGATTTTATATTTATGACTAGTCAGAAGTAGTGGCTTGAAATATGAAAATTACTTCGTGTGTGTGTGTGTGTGTGTATGTGTGTGTGTGTGTGTATTCAGTATTAATGACTTCCTTGTTTTATGGCAATCATTTTAAGTATTTCAAAAATATGTCCAGTTCAACATTTTTTTTTGTGATAGCCCAAAACAGAATCTAGCAACAAAGAAGGACTGCTTAGATAGTGAGATAATTAGTAAGGCTATGAATCTACAATGAGAAGATTCCTATATTCATCCTAGGAAACACTTTGTGTATTTTAATCAATAGTCCCATTCCAATATGTCTTTTCGTTGCTAACAATTGATCAAAGTTAATTTGCCGATAATATTTTTCACTTACAGAAAAATGCAGAATAATTAACGAACATGGGGAAGATCGAGTTTTATAAAGTATTTGAATACTAAAAGTACAAATTTTATTTAAATGCTAAAAAGGCTCTATCTATTCAAATGATATTGACTGCTTAATTTCCTTCTGGTTTATGTGTTAATAATTAAAATCAATTTCAGTGAGTGAAGCTCTCACATGCTGGTAAGATCAACTCTAAATTTATATGAATTGTGGTGTATAATATTTGAATAATTTTTGCAAAGCTTTAACCCACAAAGTGCTATCCGTCACTTCAAAATACAAGAACTGATTTTGCATTGGTTAGTGTTTTCCATTTTGTGACTATAGTAACTACTTTAAGAGTTCCAAGTTATAGAACCATTATTTCTAACAGACATGTGTCTTGTTAGCTTCTTTCAAAAAGATATTCTAAAATTTATTAAATTAATTCAAAAAATTAATAATCCATAAATGTATTTTTTCTACAAAAATTGTCAATATCATATTTCAAAATGCATGGCACAATTTAATACATCCTTGAAAATATAAAAGTATTCTATGAAATAGCAATCATTTTTATTAAATTTACTTAAAAATTATCTATTTTCCAAAGTAAATTTTCCCCTCTTTTGCTTTAACTTACCTCCTCTAATTTTCAATCAAGTTTTGTTCTTTCTTTTTAGAGATAAATAACACTTTCTAAATTAAAATCAGATTTAATCAGCAAGTGATGAAAAACAACAAATTCAAGAAGAAAGGAAAGAAAGCAAAGTAGTTATTTACAATAATATTCGTCTCAAAGTCAGAAGGAATAATTTAGATGGTAGACTTTCTTTGTAAGAACAGATTTTTCAAACTAATTTTTTCGCTGTCTTATAATTTATTCCCTTTCTTTGTTTATCAGTTTATTTGTTGTCATTCCCCTTTTTTCCTATCTCTATTATTTTACACAATATCTTGGCAATATTTATAATCCTATTTTAGGTGTAACTTTGATTTTATTTTTCTTCATTTTTTTCTGTGCTTAGATATAATAGAAGAACAGGCTTCAACATTAATGAAGACCTACAGAACTTTTTGATCACTTTCTTTGAAAGATACCCTCAGAAGCCATGTCTGGTAGGGTTGCTTTAAACCTTACATGAGTAAAGAGATGCTTATGCAATTCTACACTCTCAGGAAACAAAGACAAGTGCATTGTGTCTATAAGTTCAAAGTTAAATGTACATACATATCAAGGATTGAGGCAGTTTCATTCTCCAGAAGAGAGCTTTGGGTCAGAAGGAAAATAACAAGAAAAAACTTTAAATGGCATGATGAAATCATCAGTATACCACTAGTAAAAGACAAGGTAATACAATAGATTGCAGAAAGTACAAAAGATACAAAAGAAAAATATAATCTATGTTATAATCCTATGGAAGGAAAATTTTCAATATTGTCTTTCTTTTGAGACTAAAGTAATGGTTTTACATCTAACTGAACTTACAATTTTGAGCAACTAAAAAGTAAAAGCTATGCTCAGTTCCAATAAAAGGAAAATATAAAAGGTATCCTTTGATGTGATTATCATTCTAGGCTATTAAATATATTAAAGTAATGAATGTATGTTAAAACTATATGTAGATGTTTTAGTTTCTACAAGGATGTAGAAAAATGGAAAGAGTATTGTTCCCACCCTTACAATAACAAAAAATCCTGGAGAAAAATGTAAATTCACAAGTTTTCTTGAACCATCAGAGGAGTGAAGTCACAGGGCAACCAACTAACCTGAGATGGAAGTGAAAAGATAAATACCCTGGAAGGAGAGACCAGAAGTAGCAGACAAATAACAGCACAATTCTTTTAAACTCTAGTTAACAAATTGGTAAGGGTCAAATGCAGGCTAGCAAGAGACTATCAGTCCAGTGAAAATTTACACACATTTATGGGCTCTTCTCTAGAGACCTCACTGGATTCGATCATAAAAATATTGGCAAGATTTCTGAAAAAATGTACCTTGAGCTAAAAGTCTGAAGAAGGGAATAGCAGCTGCTATAGGAAAAGGCACAGAACTCTACCCAGATTCTTCTTCCTATTTTTAGAACAGAAGCCTAATATACAGGAGGGAAAACAACACGCTGGTGAAAACCCATTGCAGCTATGGGCAGGGGTCAGAAAAAGATCCTTTATTCCTGGGGCCTGCCAGGAATACATAATAGGCCCAGAACTACTGGGGAGAGGGGAAGGCCGAAGCACTGAGAAAGCCACATCTGTGATATCAGATGATATCAGATAACACATTGCCTGCCTAAGATTTAGGCCTATTCAGAGGAGCAGAGAATGCCTCCTCCTCTATACCACAGACTAGCAAGCACTGAGTTATAAGTAATAGCGAATGTGGATGGGAATGTTACAAGAGTGTGGAGAGAAACCCTTTCTGAGGCACAGTGCAAAGGAGAGACTAAACCTAAAGTTAGAACATACATTTAGAAAAATCCTCTGCAAACCAATCCTTTCCCTAAATACAAGGTATGGTTAGAGAAACCATGGGTATTGAAACCATAGGTAACCATAGCAACAATAACAAACCCAGTTCAATTCTGACCAGATTGACCCACCCTCCCATACTAAAGCCCTAGCAGAAGTATGGCATGCCCATTTTTTAGACATACAATTAATTTATCTAATCTCTAATGTCTTACACAAGATGTCTGGATTTCCACAAAAATTGTGGCACAAGTAAAAGGGAGAAAAACAACACACTGCCAAGAGACAAAAGAATCAACAGAATCAGGTTCAGATATTACGCAGATGTTAGAAATATCAGAAAGGGGAATTGAAATGACTATAATCAATATGCTAAATACTCCAGTGGAAAAGTTTAACAACATATAAGGACAGATGTGCAATTTCAGCTGAGAGATGGAGTTTTAAGAATGAATCAAATAAAAATGTTAGCTATTAAAAATTCAAAACAGAAACGAAGAATGCCTGTGGTGTTTTTATCTGTAAGACTGGACACAGCCAAGGAATGAATAAATGAACTTGAAGGTAGGTCAGTATAAATTACCCAACTGAAACACAAAAGGGAGAAAAAAGAGTAGCAGGGAGAGGACAAAAGACCATTCAACATATCAATGTTCTAACTTATGTGTAATTAGAATCTCAGTGAAAAAAAAGATAGAACATTGCAGAAGAAAAATTTGAAAAATAATGGCCACAATTTTTTTAAATTAATGACACACACTAAATTATAGATCTACGAAGCTTAAAGAACACCAAACAGATAAAGAAAAGTAACAACAACAAAAAACATACCCAGGCATATCATATTCAAACTGCTGAAAATCAAATACAAAAACGGTCTGAGGGTAGCCAGAGGAGAAAAAAAATGTGTTTCATGCAGAGGAACAAAGATGAGAATTTCAGTATACTTTCCATCAAGAACCCTACAAGCTAGAAAACAATGACGTGACACCTTTAAAGTTTTAAAAACGAAAAACAACCCGATATCACAGAATTCTATAGTCAGTGAATATATCTTCCAAAAATGAAGATGAAATGCAGACTTTTTCAGAAAAACAAATACTGAGAAAATTAATTGCCAGCAGACCTCCATTGTAAGACATGTTAAAAAAATGAAGAGCACTGGAAATAGAAGAAATGGAACAAAAAATAAACTTTGCCTTTAAAAATGTAGAGAAAGATTTATGTTCATATATAACTTATGACATGTTATGATTTAATCTCTGAACCTTAAATTAGATTAAATTATATTTACTACTAAGGTATTATCAAAATAATTATTATCTTAATCTGTTCCAGCTCATATAACAAGAATACCATAGACTAGATGACTTAAATTTATTTTTCACAGTTCTAGAGACTGGGTAGTCCAAGATAAGATACCAGTATTAGGTGTCTGGTAAGAGCCCACTTTCCGGTTCATAGATAGCTGGCTTCTCACTGTGTCTTCACATGGCAGGAGTGAGCGATCTCTCTAGAGTCTCTTTTGTAAGGGCACTAATCCCATTCATGGGAGTTCTGCCCTCATGACCTAATTATCTCCCAAACTCTGACTTCAAATACCATCTTATTAAAAATTAGATATCAATATATGAATTTTGAAGGAATACAGATATTCGGTCTATAGTTGTCATATCATAATATATTTGTAGTTTATGCCTCCTACCTCTATAATAGTTATTTTGTATGTATTTCTTTTTGTGTGTGTGTATGTGTATATTTATATGTCAATACAATTTTCTAATAGGTATTAAAAGTTAATGATGAATCAGAAACTGTGCATCCAATGCAATATAGAGGAAAGGCAGGAACCAATACTGTTAAATTTTGAATGATTCAGTATTTCATTTACTGTTCCATATTTCTATACCTCAATGACTATAATATGTATTGTCATTGTCACAGTCCCCTCTTACCAAAATTAGCATATTCTTATGGTAATTTAAAGATATTAAAAAGTTTGACTTATTTTAACCTATATATCAATTTTATATTGTGATGTACATTAACTAAAATTTTTCATTAATCAAGGGAATTTTGCCTATTCTGAAGTAATTCTAAAACAAAATGACAAACCTTTAAAGTTTGAAAATTGAAGAATTTAACAGACAAGAAATATTGTGTAAGATTATACAAAAAGAATATGATCTTCTGAATTTTTATTTTAAATAATTAGTGAACTAAGTAAGAGAATTAAGTTTTTATCTTTAAGATTTAGGAATAATCAGAATACTCTGAGAATTTTGGAAATTTTTGATCATTAAACTAGAATCTCATCAAAATAATTATTTTTTTCCTATACTTGTTCATGTTATATTATAATTCTTTTACCTTTTATATATTAATAAATATTTGTAAGCACTCACAAGGTGCTTTCATGAAGATTCAGCTTTCATTAAAGTTTACAAATTGATGATGAGAGCACTAATGATATACAAATGAAAGCCTAAAGTCAACATTTTAGATAAATATATTAGTAAATATAATTGAGATTCAGTAAATTTAAAAGATTTGAATATAATTTAGATTTTGGGGGTGAATTCAGTTTAATCTGTTATGACTTTACTAGAAGGTTCAAATAGTTTAAAAGTTTCCAAGTAGAGAGAGAATGCAAAAAGTTGCCATAGGCTAACTGTATGGAATTATAAATGCTCCTAGAGATTATCTATTCCAATCCATATATATCACAAATAAATTCTTGAGAGACTGATTTACCTAAAGTCTAAGGCTCAGTGACAAAGCCAGCCATCTACCCATTTTTTTCTGTTTCTTCTAAGGTTCTTTAATATTTCTATCAAAGCATCATATATTTTTTTCCCTTAAAGGCTGTGGAAAGTTTTCCTCTTTCGTCCAACTAGGAGTTGATGCCCAAGTAATTCTTGAAGGTTGAATAGAAGTTAATCAGTTGAAGAATGTGAATAGAACAAGTCCAGGAGGATGGAGCAGCATGTGGAGAGGCATGGCAGGAGGCCAGAACATAGTCTCTTTGAGCAGCTAGCTGCACACAGATTGTAGGGCTGAAGGATTGGTTGGGTACTTGTGCGATTGAAGTATTTCCCTGTAGTGTTGAAAAGGGTCAGTTGCTCTGTTATAGGTCAAATTAAATTAATAGCTCTATTGCTTTTTTTTTAATGTTGTGTATTACTTTGACAAGACACTGATTTTTTATTAAAATTTAGGGGTTTTTTTGTACAAGACTATGTTCAAATAAGTGGTGTTGGGTTACTCAAATAACCTGTAAGCTATTTTAAGTTCATTTCTCAATTCGTTTATAAAATGAGGCAAATATTACCTATGATCTAATCTTTATGTCACAGAATTAGAGATGATTGGATATGAATATGGGTCAAAATGGTTTTTGTTTATTTGTCTGTTTTTTGCTTTTTAAATAACAAACAGACCAGGGAATTTAACTCCTTTACCACAGGTCAGGAAATACCATTTTAAATCTTCCTTTGAGTACTAAATATATTACTGGGGCCCTCGAAGGAAAAATACATAATAAAAATGTTACATATAAATATTAGTATTACAGTTTTTTAAAATTTAAAATATCAGTTAAATAAAATGACTTCGTTTTCATACATACAGTCTCTAGGTATTTGGTATTCTTCAGTCCATTAAGAATCCTATTGTATAAACACTGCATTTGTACCCCAATGGCTCCATGTTGGCCTAAAATAGTTGATATGTAAAATGTATTCTTGATCCTGTTCACTCGAAGACATGTGACTCATCTACTGTCCATAGCATGTTGATCTGGTACATTGCCCAGCCCTTAAAAATGAAATTATACATTCTATATAAATATATAATAAAACATCCTGCAAGAGAAATATACATATGAAATTATGATTGGCCTTTGAGAATTAAAATCAGTACATAATAGATCTGGGTCTATAGATGCAAATTTCCTGAAATCGAAAAAATCTACATGACCCTTAAAATGTGGCTGTATTAGGCTTCAATGTATTAATATCTAAGGAAAGCAGACATAATCAATCATAAGTGGAGGGTTTGGCAGTCATTAAAACAACCCTCCACAGAAAAAAACGTCAAGAGATCAAGCATTCAAGTATCCTTTTGTGCACAATATAGAAACACTTGCATTGTTGATTGCTGCAGTAGGTACAATTTATTGCATAAATGGAAACATTAGTTCTTAGCTCAATCAAAGCTCAAGCATTTTCTTGTCTGTATTATTCCATGCTCCAGGTGCATCCTTTTTATTTGGATCTGTGATCTGCTTTTCTAATTAACATCTATAAAAGCAAACAAACAAACAAACAAAAAAACATATGGCTAAGGTCTGAGGGCTTAGGCATCTGGTTTCCTTAGCAGTAACAATTAAAATTGGAAATCAATAAATAAATTTACATTGAATTTTATACAACTTTCACATGAACATTATTCAGATGAGTCTGTTCCTACAAATCAATTTATTCTTGGTGAGTTTTCAAATCTGAGAGACTAAAGGTACAATTTTGAGAGACTAAGAAGGCGTTGTGAACATTTATAAGTGGAACTTCTATTTTCTTCAAGTCTAGTTTTATGGGCTTTATAGTATTTGAAAAATTGGTAGACATAAAATATTTATAGAATCCATTTGATTGAGAAACTTATTATTACCAATCTCTAGTCAACAGATTAA
>NW_006434897.1:3026772-3033529 GCF_000325575.1 Pteropus alecto
ATGTCAGTTAGTATCTGAAATTAGTAAAATATTATTTGAACTTATTTGTTAACCACTACTTTTTAATTTACATGAGAAAAGGAAAAAATATTCCTTATAAATAAATATGCATTGGACATTGAGATTCTTTTATAAAAACTTGCTGATCAGAATTCATTCAGAGCATGTCTTGGAGTAGTTCTGAGTTTTGTAACCTCTGTCTCTTTAAAATTTTGTTTTCTGAAAGATATCATTTGTTAGAAAATTTGTTAACCACTACTTTTTAATTTACATGAGAAAAGGAAAAAATATTCCTTATAAATAAATATGCATTGGACATTGAGATTCTTTTATAAAAACTTGCTGATCAGAATTCATTCAGAGCATGTCTTGGAGTAGTTCTGAGTTTTGTAACCTCTGTCTCTTTAAAATTTTGTTTTCTGAAAGATATCATTTGTTAGAAAATGTGATCCACAGTCAGCCTTTTTTGACCAAACTTTTATTTACTATTAACAAGAGTGTATTCCTTTGTTCTCATGAAGAGAAATAGCCCAAAGAGCAAAAACATTAAAAATAATAGTAAAAAATTATGTGGGGCTAGACTGTCAAAATTAAATTTTTTAAAAGTTGTATCATTCTTTGAATTTCTAAAATTTTGAAAATATAATTATTCTTCAAATTATGGACTATAAAATGTTTTCTCTGGCCCTTCAAGAGTTAAGTCCTAAACAGAGTCCTTTCCCTGGTTTTTCAGTCCTCCAGTCTGTGCTCCATGTTGAAGTTAATGTGAGTAGCTGTAATGGAACAGTAATGTTCAGGGAAGAAGATGAAAATTGTTTATCTGACTTTCTGATATTACAAAAGGTAAAAGTGTTGTATAATACCACGATAACTAAAATTCACTGCATTTAATTAAATTTTCTCATGCTAATTTCAAAATCATCAGTAATACAGGAAATATACATAAAAATGATCTTTAACGGACTAGTTTATTTAAACTACATCTTGCTATGACAAGCATATTAGATAGGTTTCTTTGAGAAATCCTAGTAGAGACTGCTCCTGAGTGGTTGTCACGAAGGGAACCAATATGTGTGAGTGCTGCTGGATATCAGACATCAGGTTAAGTGGTTTATTTAAGTTAACTTAACAGAAAATTAAATGCACATTAGCCCCATTCTTAAAGGAGAAATTGAATTCTCTTAGTGAGTATATGCCTGTGTTAGTTTTCGATGGCTGCCATAACAAATTATCACAAACATCGCAGCTTAAAACAACAGAAATCCGTTCTCTCAGTTCTGGATGTCAGAAGTCTAAAATTGAGAAGTCAGCAGGATTAGTTCCTTCTGGAAGCTCAAAGGAGAATCTGTCCCAGGGCTAAGGCCTAGCGTCTGATGGCTGTTAGCAATTCTTGGTATTTCTCGGCTTGTAGACTCTTTACTCCAACTCTGCCTTTATTCACACATGATCTTCCCTTTCTTTGTCTCTCCGTCTATTTTTGTTTGTTTCTTATAAGGACATTGGATTTAGGGCCCACTATAAATCCAAGATGATGTCATCTCATCTCAAGATCATTAACTTAATTACATCTGTAAAGACCCTATTTTCAAATAAGTCACATAATAAATTGGGATTATCACTTGGAAACATATTTTGAGGGTGACTATTCAGCATTGTACAATGGCAGTCAGAATTCCAAGTCTGTTTTTCCTCAGACTTTGTACTCCTTTGGAGTACAAATGCTTTTCATTGTTCTACACCAACTCAATAAATATGCTCCAGGTTCTATATTAGACATAAGATAATATTCTGAACATGATGACTAAAACATAGACCCTGCCTTTGAAGTGCTTACACACTAGTAAAAAATGGCTATCTGTAATTTCCAAAAACAAAAAAACAAAAAACCCCAAAACTCACAATGTTATCTCACTGTAATTACATAGAGAAAATATAACTTAAGCTGCCTAATGACATACATTACCCTTTGGTTCTGCTTATCATTTAGAAAATAGTAAAATGAGAACATTCAATTAGATACAGTGGATATTATTTATTACAAGAAATAAATAGCACTTTTAAATTTCTTGTTTTATTAGAAAGATGGATAAAATATAAAGAAAATTAATTAACAAAATATTGTTTTTAAAGGGAAAAATAAAATATTAACTCATTAAATAAATTCCAAAAGTATTATAAAGATTTTGAATATGAAAACTTGAGAGAAAGTTATTCTATGATCTAAAAGATTATATTGTGTTTGTTTCTGGAGGAAAAAAATGTTAATATTTAATTACTGAGGTATAGGATATTAAATATTTTAAAATATTTGAATACAAATTACATTATTTTATGAAGATTATCAAGTTATTTTAGAAAAAATAATTTTCTAATAGTTATAAAATGTATTTATATTTATAAATATTTTATACAATAAAATATCTGTAGATTTGCTTCTTGTTGATGCTGGGCTTTTCATTTTTTTAGGGAAGAGTGGCTCATAAATGACAGCATGTTACAGTTATCCTATCTATTCTTTTATGTTAAATATCATAGTATGAATCAGCCAGTCTGCATTTTTACATTTATCATAGTAATGACAGTTGACCCTTGAACGATGTAGAGGTTAGGGGCCTGAGCCACCACACAGTTGAAGTTCATGTATAACTTTCGACTCCCCCAAATCTTAACTACTATTGACTGGAAGCCTTACCTATAACATAAATAGTCAATTAAAATATATTTTTATATGTCTTATATGTCTTTAATACATAAGCTAGAGAATAGAAAATGTTATTAAGAAAGCCATAAGAAGAAACAGTATGTTTATAATACTGTACTGTATTTATTGATACCATAAGTTTATGTCGTCTGCTTACAAAATGAATTGTCAGTACCTGTATCATTATTGTCTTATGTGATACACAACACTGTAGATGTTACATGTATTACTAATACTAGATATAAAAAATGAAATGACAATGTGAAAAGGAAATTCACATTTATTTACAGGTATAACAATTCATGCATTGCTAACAAAGAAGCAGTAATATGATTACTTGATGTAACCTAATGGAATCTATATGATTGTTTCACAGTAATAAGAAAATCTCCAAAAACTTTTTCAATATATTTACTGGAAAAAAAAAAAAAAACTGCATGTAAGTAGACCCACCCAGTTCAAAGTTGTTATTCAATAGCTTGCTTTAAAAGTCTTTTGAGCATGTTTCATATTAGATACTTTATAAGAAGAAAAATTTAAATTAAAAGAAAAACCTTTAACCTAGTGGTTTTATCATAACTAGGTGATTTATGTCTATAAGTACAACACACTCTCAAATTATTTACATTATAATATGTCTTTTAAAAATAAAATACTGAAGTAGTTCCTCAAATTCTTCATTTGAAATCAGGTTGGAAGTTACACAAATTTTTTAAAAATGTCAGAGATGGCAAGATGACTGATTCTTCAGAATAGATTTCATATAGATTTTAGAAGAGGAGAAATAGGAGAATGGAGAATGAGGCTTGCAGGATAAGGGAGAAAGCAGGTATAGGAAACTGGGAGTCAAAATCTTTAACTTCTTTCTTAAATTGACCACTCTAAAGAGAAGTGATTCTACTTTTCATGTTTCTTCTATATTTCTGATTGTCTCCCTCTCTTCATATTCCTGTCCTTTTACTTACCTCCTTCTCTTGCCCCCTTCACCTTCTCTTTCCATGTGGCATAGTGATTCATAGATTTAGAATTGATAAACAAAATACATTAAATCAAAGGGGTTTTTTTGTAATTAACTCTGGATTTTTCTAGGTTTCCTTTTCTTGGTTAATTAAAAACAAGTCAGTCTAGCCAAGTGGTGAATAGATAATACACAGAATAAATAGGTAAAAGATTGAAAAATTAGCAATAACTATTTTTAAAATTTTTTTTCTTAAGAGTATATAAAAATAGCTATTTTCTTTCTATTATATTCCTATTTTCCCCAGCGATTAGAATCCGTATTGAAGAAATTTACTGTCATCTCATATGTTCAATTATGAGATATCTGTCACTGCATCTGGGAAAGCGCCTGGTCCAGTGGGGACTGAGGGATAAGTAAATGAATAATTATTGTCCTGCATATTCAACTACAAAATAGAAATATAAATGAACTGAGATTGCAGTCAAAGGGAGAGTCAAATGTCTGGGGCATTTGAATATCTTTTAAAAAAGAGAGATAATTGAGGTGATTAAAGAATGACAGAAATAACTCTTCTATCTTTTACAAATCTGGTTTCTTGTTTAATGATAGTGAATATTATATTTGTGTTTTTACAAAATACATCAAAATATTGTTAAGATTCGGGGTTAGAAAAGGCCACAGAGAAAGATATTTTCAGAAAATTTTGAACAGGTCAGGTCTTTGCTCTGAAGATGTGGCTCTCCGGACCGAGGGTGAAATTAAGGAAAGAATGTAAATGGAATGGTCAGTAAGGATGAGGTTTGGAAGGTAAGTCTGGTTTAGACTGTGAAGAGTTTTAGCTGAAGAGTGTGTATTTCTCCTCTTGAGAAATTTTCTTTTTATTTTGCCTTTTTCTTTTCTTTCAATAAGCATATGTTATATTTAAAATAAAGACCAAATGCATTTTAAAAACTGGGGATAAGGAGACAGCAGGAGTAGGACAGCAAGAATTGAAGTCATTTGTATTTTGTTTTTCTTTCTCAAGACAAATGTGAAATGGCCAAAGGTGTTCTGCTCACATTGAGAAAGTGTGTGTGTGTGTGTGTGTGTGTGTGTGTGTGTATGTGTATGTGTGTGAGAGAGAGACAGACAGACAGACAGACAGACACAGACACAGACACAGACACAGAGGCTTATTCAGAGAGCAGTGTTTGGGGAATGAGAGTTTCCAGGTGTGGGATAAAAGAAAGAGCAAATCTTTTAGTATGTTTATGAAAGTGGGTGAGATAATTATATATAAAATAAGATTTGGATTTCTGAGTTTAGTATTTTGGAGAATACGCAATTCCAAACAACGGTAAGGTCCAGGTTGCACATGTGAGCCTGGAAAACTAACTAAAATAGAATCAAAAAGTATTGAAGGGAAGAGTTCAAGGTTAGAATGGGAATAGAAGGATGAAGAGAAGATAAAATCCCATGGGATGAAAGCTGGAGTTGCTAAGGGACTGAAAACTTGATCATGTGATAAAGTTCTCAGTAGAAACATGTGTGAGCAGACAACAGACCAACAAATATATGGGGTGGGGGGGACCAACTGTGTAGTAGATTTAAAGGAGAATGGGATATTTTAGAGAAGCTGATAAAAACAATATTTTAGAATAAGCATTTTGTGGGCACATTGATGCTTAATCTGGAACCCGACTGAGGAATGTGCATATGAGTTGTATAGATGTAGATGGAGCAGATAAGAAACTATGGACATATTTTGGAAATTAAAGGATTTCAGAAGGTTTAATGGATATTACTAAGAAGGGAGAAATTTAGCACAGAGAAGCGTAACTAGAGAATCAGCAAATTTGAATAAAAATAGCACAGATGACAACTAATAAGTTATATTATTAACTGTGATTGTGAGATAAAGAGAAAAGGAATAAGGAGTAGAAAGAAGTATTATGGGGGGTTATCAGTCAGATCTCAGCACAGATATCAGAAATTATTTAAAAAGAAATTACAAAATTATTAGAAGGACTATTGAATTGGAAATCGGGAGTTATCTGACATTGCTCAGTCATGCCACTACAGTTGAAATGCAGAGGTCAGGAAGCAGCAGGAAACCAATGCCAACAATCATAGCTGCCCAAAGCTCCAAATGACTACACAGGAGCCCATGAGGTCATGTGTTGGAGCCTCTGTGTCAGCTACCATCCCTTACAGAGGAAAGGTGCCCTTGACCTCTCTGTGCTGTCCAAATTTTAGCTGCATGCATCTCATTGACAGAACCTAAAACAAATCCAGAGCTCTGGTGGTGAGGGAGGATAGGAAATGTAGTTTCCAGGATTCAAGCACCTTAGATAAAGGGAAGATCACAGAAGGGAGTGGGATTGGAGGCTGATAGACAAACATAAGAAATTTATGAAAATGAGAGGTAAAAATCATAGAATGAACCAGAATTTCTTAAAAATCAAATTCTGGTTTTTAAGAACCAGAATTTCTTAAAAACCAAGAATGAACCAAAGTTTCTTAAAAACTTTGGTAATTCTTTTTTGACTACACAGTGTCCAGGCCCATGTAACTGTGGTGGTCCTAAAACACAGAAGGGAATAAAAGGCAAGACTGCAGATCCGATTACTTCGCTCAAATATTACCTGTTTCAGCCAAACCACTGGCAAGTGCTAGGGAAGAATGAAGTTCAGTGCTTACAGTACTGACTGTATCATTCACAAAACCCAGATGGAAACATCAATCATATTTTGTTGTTGTTGTTGCTGTGCTTTTTTTTTTTTCTTTTAGAACAATGGTTTTTCAAGTGTGATACCTAGACTGGCAACTGGTTAGAAAGGCAATTTCTCAGGACCTAAACTAAATCAGAGATTTTGGAGATGGGTGTCCCGACCCGCAGGACCTAGTTATTGCGCGGAACCCGAGGAGGACCTTACCTTGAAGAAAACATGGGCGGGAGAAAAGAATGGAGGCAAGACAGTATTCTGATCAAGCCTCAAAATTTTATTTTCAAGTGGTTATATTTATACACTCAGGTGGAGAGGGCAGGGGCGGGACTGATCAGAGACTATTTCGTTACAAGCTTATTGGCGACCACCCGATGAGGGGATTTCTGC
>NW_006434897.1:3033550-3085620 GCF_000325575.1 Pteropus alecto
AGATGGGCCCAGCATTCTATGTTTTAACACACCCTCTAGGTATTTCTGACACATGCTAACATTTGAGAATCACCACGTTAGGTAAAAGGATTGTGGTTATAGGCTTTAATTTAAATGTCAAAGCTCCACTATGCCCTTAAAAATGAGGCATGTACCTAATTTGGTGAGATTATACTGAAATAAAGTATGATTTTTTTTTCATAATATACTGCATTTTATAAGTATCTACAAATGTCATGTCTACGAATTTTCAGATTTAACTGTGTTTTAAGAAGCACAGAGAATATCATTTGAGAAATTATATCTTGACTTCATATAACAAAGGCCCAGCTATACCTTTTGGTATTCAAAATAATATTAGCTGACACTAAATAGCATTTAATATGTGCAAAGCATTGCTCTGAGCACCATGCTTATATAAACTTAATACTCACCTGCTGGAGAGCTTTCATTATTAACACCCTCATATAGATGAGGAAATGGAGGCATATGACAGAGCTGAGATTTCATAGCTAACTGGTTTGACTCCAGAGTCTGCTTTTTGGCACTAGCCATACTGTATTAGTAAGAAAACAGTACTACAGGGATATTTTCATACTCTATGCATATTTTTTAAAATAAAAATTAGTTTCTTCTTTTATATGCATATACTAAATTAGAAAATCACAGCTTTCTAGAAAAATAACAATAAAAATACAGCATGGACTTTTTCTCCCTAAAATTAAATATATATGTATACATATTAGTCCTCAAAATATTACTCAATTGTATTACTAGGTTAAAATTGGCTTTAAAACTGTTATGCATTAAATAATACTTGCTTTAAGTGAACCACTTACTATTGTGATATGTAATTTTCAGCTGGAAATGCAGTGATAGATGCAAGTAAAAGAAAAACACAAAGGAGACAAAACAAGTCATAGCCGAGTCAGGAGCTCGATACAAACTAATGCTTTTCCTTAGTCTAGATTTCACCTTCTCTTAAAGTAATGGGTGATTTTGTTGTCTTGACTTTGGAATAAAGTTTAAAGACTCAGAAAGTCAATAATACTTTTGAAAGAGAGAATTAATGAGTCTTTCAGTGTAACCAATTTCAGTGATATCAGTGGGGCCTATTATAAAATTATTACGAACAATATATAATCACATATCTGAACTGTAACTACTTCCATTTTATTTTTCTTTTATCTGCTGTGTGAACTACTTTCTGATAATGGAGTTGTATAAAAATGGTTTATTAAAATGTCTAGTTTTGGTATCTACTCATTATTTTAGATAAATTACAACTCCGAATGAGACTTGAAGGCACCATTTTTTAGTGCCAAGGAAATAAAGTAATATATGTTCATGGTAGGAAAAATGAAGCCACCATCAGTTCTGTTAGAGAAATAATACATAAAAGCATTAATTGCTTTCAGAGACTGAGACATCTGTGCCTCAGGTAGATACTAATTTAATGGTGTTGCTTAAAATATAGTTATTCAAACTCAAAAATAAATTACTTAAATATTTTTATAACAGTGATTTTCCACAGCTGATGTTTAGAGGAACACTACATTTAAATTTTTTTTATTTTATCACTGAAAATGGTGATATTTTCAAGATATTTCTGAAAGATTTTAACTAAGTACTAGTGACAACTGCAAAAGGAAAGTTATGTGTGAAGCAGTAAAAATTATTATTATTATTTGTTTATCACTAAGAGAGCTTTCAAAGATCATGATATGTAATAGATTTGGTAATCTGGGTTAGGATTAAGATTCTTTGATTCACATTATGCCCCAGCCAGTATTTAGGATACATTCCAGAATTTTGCTTTTATCTTTGCTTGAATAGGTAATTTTTTAAAGGGTTGGGTTTTAGGGAGGGTTTTAAAAAGTATAGTGGCTATTCTCTTTACACTAAAAGAAAAGGAAGATTGGACTTAACTGAGAGCAAATATTTTCATAGGACATTCTCAGCAATAATAGGGCAAGATGGTTTTAAATGGTCATTGCATTTATAATCTATAAAGTACACAATGTACAGATGGATATTTATAAATATTATATTAATAATGAAATGATACATAAAGGTTATGGAGAGTATAGAAAAGATAATAATTGATTATCAAACAGATGCCTGGTTCTTTGTGGATACTTTCCTTGACTATAGATAGCATGCATATTTTTATTTCTACTTTGTCTACTGAAATAAAAAATATTTTCTTTCAAATTTATAATTACAACAGTTACTTTTTAAAAACTGAAATAATAAAAAGAGGGAATTAAAACATGATTTATCTACTATAGTATGACTCATACATGCTAGTTATTTTTACAAAATAGAACTTAAGGCTGTGTTAAGTAAGGACTTTGTGATCTTTTTTTATTTTTGCTCCCCTGCCCCCCAGACTTTGTGATTTTTTATGAATAAGAATTGAAATGTGTTTTTCTCTAAGCAAGCCTATGACCTTTATTGACACTTAACTCTTTCATGCTGATATAGTATATTCAGAGAAAGTGTCACATCCACTGATAGCTAAGAATCAGTTCAAAACAAAGCATCAATAGATTGTAGCACATCCACAACAAAAGAAAGGGACTCAGAAGAAAATGAAACAACCAATAATAATGAAGCAAGCAGGGCTTTGGAACGGTGAAAATCAATGAGGCAGAAATAGACAACTTTCCTCCCATTGATTTTTTCTTTCTTTCTTTTTTTTTTTTTTTGTTTCTTGGAGCTAGACTCAATCAATTTTTCTATGATTCCTTTCCCCTTCCTCTTCCCCTTCCCCTCCCTTGCCTTTATGGTGTTGTGGAACACATGACTTAATAACAGGGTTTCCACAAAGAACAGCAGTGTTCCTGTAACACCAAAATTTGAATCATCAATCCTGATCTCTTCTCAGATTCTGAGCATATTTGGAAATGCCAAACTGATACCTTCATTTGGATATAGATGTAGTCATCTAAAATTTATAGGGGTCAAAATAAAACACTCAGTATTCATCTTTGAACATATTCCTCCCCACTTTTACCTCAGTAAATGGCAATGTTTTTAAGCCGAACAATCTTGGAAACCTCTTTGATTCTTCTTTTTCTCTCCCCAGCGTTCATTTAAGAAGCAATCCCTGTTAACTTACTTTCAAAAGATATTCTAGGTCTTCCAGTTATGTTTATTTCTGCTATGACCAGCTTGATCCAAGTCAACATCATTTCTTATTTCTACAATTACTTTCTGACTGATCATCTATATTCCACTATTGTTTCCCTCCAAATCTAATCTCCATAGGGCAGGGGAATAATATTTTAAAAATATAAATCAGAGCAGATAAGCCTTCTACATAAACTCTCTATTTGAAATTCTCCAATGGCTTATTTATTGTGATATAAATCCAAACTTCTTGCCATAGCTTAAAGGGCCTTATTATTCGGGCCTGTTTTTTATTGCTTTTCTGACTTCCAAATACTTTCTCTTTCTCTGCCACTGTGTTCCTGTCACACTGTCCTAATTTCCATATTCGCTCATGCCTTACAACTTTGCATGTGCTCTCCTGTCTGCCTAGGATGCTTTTCTTCTGGATCATTTTATCATTCGAGTGTTAGCTCAAATTATATACTTTATATTTTTCATAATATTTATCAATATCTGAAATTATATTATCAAATTATTTAATTCCTTGTTTAGTGTCCTAACTAGGGTCTACACTTAATGAAAAAAGGACTTTTTTTTGGCTTATTCATTACCATATATTCAGTGCTACAAGAATTTTTAGTACATAGTACTAGACATAGTGATACTCAGTAATTCTCACTTGATAAATAACCATAAATTGTATTCCAGTCTCACATTTTATCAGTATAAAAAGTTTAAAGCAAGCACTAACAGTCACACCAGGCATTGTGAGAGGACATGTAATAATTCCACTATTCTAATTAGTGTTAAGAATGATGCCTAATCACCTGAATACAGAATATACATTTATAATTCTTTTATTAAGGACTTTCAAAATAGATACCAGAAGCACTCTTCTGAAGTCAAATGGATAAGTTTAGTCATTGCTCGTACCCCAGGGATCCATGTTGCACCAATCTTAATACTGTACAAAATCCACATCACAGGCAAGGGGAGCCTAAGGAAACATGACAATTAAATGTATGCGATACCCTGGGTGAGACACTAGAACAGAAAAAGGGCATTAGGTAAAAACTAAGGAAATCTAAATAGATAATGCACTAATTATAAAACAACTTATGGATTATAAATATTTAGTTAATAACAATGTATCAACATTTGTTTATTACTTATAACATTTGTACCATACTGTAAAATGTTAATAATAGGGGAAACTGCAGGGGAAAGGCAGGGGTGAGAGGTTGACTTCAGGTAACTGAAACCACGGAAAGTGAAACCGTGGAAAATGGGGGACAACTGTAGTTCTAATAGAAATCCAAGTCTGAATAGTTAGGCACAGAAAGTGAATTCGCACCTACTCAGCCTTTTGTTCTTTTATTCAATATTTCAACAGATTGGATGAAGTCCACCCACATTTAGGAAAACAATCCATTTTATTCAGTTTACAGATTCAAATGTTAATTGCACCTGGAAACACCTTCACAGTTATACCCAGAATAGTGTTTAACTAAATATCTGGGCCCCCCAGGACCCAGTCAAACTGACATCTAAATTTAAATATTACAGTGACTATTTGGGAATTCTAAGTTAAAATGAAATTCAAAACGTCATTGAAAGCTAGACCTTGGTAGCAAAGCTAGTGAATAAAAATTTCTTTCTGCATAAGGCAACTCAGCACTAGTGTATTATGTTATAATTACCTTCAATAATTTTTTCAACATTGTTCAATATATCAGTAAAGTGAAACAAAATAAAATATCAATATAAATTGTGTGAGAATAAAACAAAAATATGTTCTCTAATAATTTCTATTTATGTGGACAAATTTTCTAAAATAGCAGATATTTCCTAAAATGAAATATGAAATTTTTCTTTTTTTTTATTTTGTGATTATTTACTGATTGATAAAGTACAGCTAGTTGAAAAGGTGAAATAACTACAAGAATCTATAATTTTAGTATTATGTTTACTTACATTTAAAGGATAGAAAGTTTCAATTAGGTTAACATTTTGTTGAACAAGAATGCAAGGCATTGTCTTAAATTTTTCTTTCTAAAATATATTTTTGATATATTGACTATAACAGGCTAACTGAAACTGTCTGGCATAATATGCAGACCTACATTCCATGAACTATATCCCTTGATTTATCATTTCATATACTCTAGATGATCAAAAACATCTAACCTTAACAACCCAATATGGTTCAAGGACTTAGTAATCTAGTTTAATTTGCACATTTTCACACATCATGTACTTTCTTTTTTCATAATGGAGGGCAGCCAGAATTTAATTAGATCACAGAGTTCACACCACAGGATATATAGTCTTTTAATTAGTAGCATATATTGTTTCAGACGTTTACCTAGACACAACCATTAACACTATGAACAAATCACACAGAAGCCCGAAGTGTTACTGGAAGCATATATATTTAGTATTTATTGTTTTCATCTATAAAAGTTCATTTGCTTTCTAAATTATTAGGAGGATATAAAAGGAATGTTATTTAAATTAAATATCTCCAACACTAATAGTAAACTAGAAAATACAATTACATGGTGAAATGTGTGTTTCTTAGGACTTATTTCTCAATCGCAGAAAAGAAAATTCTTTCATTCTCTTCCTTCTAGGCTAGATTGTTTTTCTTTGTTTCAATGAGGCATCATGTATACTTTATCCTTAATACTGTGTAAAACATCTGAAACCTCACACATACAAGAATATTTTGAACCTTTTCGTTCTTTCAAAAAAAAATTGGTTATGACTCAGTTAAAAATGTCAGTAATTATTATCTTGATGGATGTCTTGTTTCCCCATGATCTTCCTTCTTTTTAATTTATTAGATTGTTTGTAGAATTATTCAAAAGTTTGTTTTTACATATAGAGCAAAATTATCACATTTTAACATTCTATTCATTTTATCAAAGGCAAAAAAAGACTTTCAGTTGAAGCTCTTAAACATTTCCGTAACTAAAATAAAAGAAATGTAACAATAAATGGAACCCAGTTGAGATGTAGCATATTTCTGGAAAAGTTCAAAAGGCACCATCTGCATTGTAAAATGCAGAAATTTCTTCAATTTATATATATACATATATATGTGTATATATACATACATACATACACACACATATATCTAATTATATATAATATATACATTCTTAACTTAGAATTAATTGCAAAATATTAAGATATGAATAATATAAGAACAATGTTATATAGGAAAGACTATAACAATGTAATCAGTATCTGAGTCATTGTGTAAAATGCTTCCTAACTGCAGTGGTTTATTTCTGTATTTATTTTTAATCAACTGCTTATTAGCAATTTGAAAAACTGGACAAATTAAATTGTTATTTCCTGGGTTGTTTTATTTTTTAGTGAAGGGGGTAGAAAAAATGTTTATGAAAACAAAACAACAAACAGTCTCTAACAGACAGATTTTATAGGAATATGACTACCTACCTTTCACTTATGATTAATTTTTTTGATAAAGTATTTGAGAGCTATGTTATTTACAAAATAGGTAGAAAAAGATGAAAGCATTAAAACTAAAAACACTCATATTTTCATTTATTTCAATTATAGCTGAAGAACTTGAATCATAGTTGAAGAATTAAAGTACATTTTTTTTGTTATTGTTTTGGTTTGGTTTTCTTTAAAATAGAAAAATTTTAATGGATAAGAGAGTTATTACATGCTGCTGGTTTTTAAGTGTTTGCTTTCATTTAACATAACTCGTTTTGTAAGCACAAAGAAACTCAATTATTTTTCAATGATTCTTCTAAGCCTTAAATTTGTCAGCTTCTATTTTACTAGTAGATACCATTAATGAAAGCTTTCATGTGAACACATGAAACATACCTAAACACATCTAATTCATATTCGTGAGTATATTTGACCCTTGAACAACTCAAGGATTAGGAGCACCAACCCCGGCACAGTCAAAAATACACGTCTACCTTTCGATTCCCCCAAAACAAGAACTAATAGCCTACTGTTAACTGGAAACCCTATTGATAACAAAAACAGTCAATTAACACATATTTTGTATGTTACATGTATTATATACTGTATTCTTTCAATAAACTAGAGAAAAACTGTAATTAAGAAAATCATAAGGAAGAGAAAATACATTTACAGTATTTATTGAAAAAAAATTCACGTTAAATGGACTTATGAAGTTCAGATATTGTTCACGGGTCATCTGGATATATTTTTAAGGAAGCCTACAACTTGATTCATTCAAATATGTAACATAAAAACACCCCCCCTCCAAAAAAAAAAACCAGCTAAGCTAAAATGCTTGTCTAATCCTAAAATATTTGTCAATATTTCACTATATTTCAACATTTTAGAAAAAATTTAGTGTTCCACTATTCTCACAGCAAGACATATGTTTGCCATTTTGTAAGTAGTAGAGACACAATATTATTGCAAGTCAAATATTATAGAACTTTTGCCTATTGAGTCAAATATTATAGAACTTTTTGTTAGGTAATTGGTTTTTAAATTTTTTTTATCTTTTGTAATCTAAGGAAGATGTCATACTTTATTAAAGGTAAATATTGACTGAGATGTGTTATCTAAAGAACATTAAAATCAATTCTTAATAGTAATAAGAAGAGATTACAATTGTTCTTGGTTGAAATAATTTGTGACTAAAGATTTTTCTTTTGGTATGATGTTCTATTTAAATTTCCTCCCGAAATAAATATAGTATCAATCTATGATTTTTCAGATGAATATATTAGAAACTCAATGACTTAGGAAAGAGTACACTGTTTTATCCAACATGAATGAGTTCTTTATTTTATTTCACTTTATTTTATTCAAGATTTATTACGGTATGATTAAAAATAAAATCATACATATTTATGTTGTACAATCTTAATTTTTAAAAGGTATACACTGTGATGATTTAATGTATGTATACATTTTGAAATGCAATTAAATTAACATATTATTTACTTGTTAGCTCACGTAGTTACCTTGTTACCTTTATTTTTTTGGTGAGAATACTTAACAATCCACTCTTAGCAAACTTCAAGTGTATATCAACTCAATAAAAACATTTCTGGTTTTCCTTGAGTATAACGCCTCTGTGTAGTGACGTTTCATGAGGAAAAATTAGGAAATAATATAAGGAGGGAATACAAAAACGTATCCAGTAAATTGCTAAGCCTTTGTAATCCTCTCTAGTCTAACTTTATTTTGCTACTTCCTTCCTCTTCAAACACCTTTTCTAAAATGTCTTTTGTTTGATCACTAAAGGAGTATTTTCTAATCTGTATTTCAGAGTTTAGCTGGGTATGTTTGACCTATCACTGTTATGCTGTTAAATTGTAAGCAAATTGTTAAATTTATTTTTTCTACAACTGGACATTTATATACAATTTCTTTGACCTTTCTTAGATGAAACGTTTTTGCTGAATGGGTTCTATGATGTGGTGAGAGCATGGCACAACTTGCACTGAGTAGGAGGAAAGTGAAAGAGTAATATTGTGCCTACTGGAACGTGAAAGGCTTTAGCCTTTAGAGAACTGAAAAGAACAGTTCCTTGCTGAAGGTCAGCTAGGAGAAAGTGTGGATGCTTGAATAGAAAACATGAAAGATTATTTTGGCATAATAGCATTTGCATAGAAATCATCGCAACTTTTTTTAGTATCGTTTAGAACTTTTAAATCTATGAACAGTATTATCAAAAATATTGGTCATTTACATCCCTTCTAATGGGGCCCATGCATCATTAACATATTACTAACATTTCTAACTTTTAAGTAGCCTTTTAAAGTACATCGTAATCTTATATTTTCCTTGCGATCTGAGAGCTATGAAGTGCTTTTGGCGAATAAAATGCTTCTGATTATTGAGCAGTCTCCGTCTGTGGATGTTACCTCCATTCACAGTTAAGGTCTTGGGTTTGGGTAATTATCATCCTTATCCTAATCTGAGTTTAGTGCATTCCCATTTTGAAAAATGCATCTCCTTTGAGTGGATATGCACTCATTTGAAAGTGTGTGTGAACACAAAGAGGTTCTATACCACTGAATGAGCCTTCCACAGTTTGTTGTTTACTGAGCTGTAGCCTCTCCATTTATATTTTGGTGATCCGTTTCATCTCATACGATTAACAAAATGTGCACAAATAACAGTGCTGACCCTGTCTTAAAGGCATAAAGGGAGTGAGTATCATGCTGGATATTAAAATTTTTAGGGTACCTGGAAGTACTTTAAAGGTAATGTTCCAGAAATAGTAGGTAAAGAACTGTAAGCAATCAGGAGTCAGTGAAAGCCCTTTGCCATTATAATATAAAGGGCATCATAAACACAACACTATATTGGAGGGATTTACAGCTTTATGGACATTATCTCCAAACAGTATTGTCTGGGCCTACAATGACCTCAGGGCATTAACAGAAAGTGGAAAACTATTTGCTAAACATACTATGTCTGGTGCGCTACACATTTCCATAGTAACTGTGCTTTAATGACTTATTTGTTCAGTCATTCCAAGGTCCAAAAAATGCACCCCTGCTGTTGCATAAGCACGCACATATTTGAAAGCATGCATGAACAAAGAGTTTGAGAATTACTGGCCTACGGCATTCAAATTGCCATTAGCCTATTTTATAAGGAATGTTAATCAAACTTTGGAATGGAATAAAGATAATTAGCCAAGAGTAATATATAGGTAGATTTATGACATTAAAAATATAAGAAAAATATTTTGAAAGCCTGAGGTTTTCTTTAACATATAATCAAGCAAATAGATGTATAAGTCAGAATTTAGCAAACTATTTTTCCTTCTGCCTAGAAATGGGTTATTTGAAGCTTACTTTTTGATAAAATGGGAAAAAAACATTTAAGGAAAAGCAATTTAGATCATTCGAGCCCAGTCAAATGGTAATTTCTCTGGCTACTGGCTTAAACTCTGTGGGAAGGTGACCAGTCTAGCATTTTTAGGACACTTTATTTAATTCTTCTCATTTTCATCCTGAGTTCTTCTCAGATATTACTCTATAGCACGTTGCCGCCTCCTCTTTAAAATAGCAACATCTTTCTCAAATATGGCAAGTGAAGATTTTTAATCTTTTTTTGCCTTTTTAGCTGACTATTCTAATTCTACAACTACCTGTCTAGATATTGGAGTGGGTGTAGGTATTTGGTTGGTTTGGTACTTCTTTTTCTTATAACGGCAAGGCTGATATCTGTTAACACATTTATTTAAAACAAAACAAACAACAAAACTCTATGTGTATGTGTGTATGTGTGTGTTCAAGTGGGTTCCAAACAGATTTCATTAAATAAAAGGAAAAAATAAAAACATGCAATACATAACTATTTGGCAGTATATTGGCTTTTGCAGAAAATCCTTATCAAAATGTAATGACCCTAAAGGTGGATATTGATTTTCCTTTCTCCTCAGACTATATTTCATTTGTGGTATTGACTTTGCCACAAATGAATGTTTGCTTAAAATACAGTGTTACACATTACAAAGCAGTACTACACAAAAAGCTTGCAGTCCTTTGTACTTTACAAAGAACAAAGCAGCTCATTGCTAGCAATGGAATATAAAACCAAAGCCAACTCCTCTTTTTTTCTTTCTTTTTTAAAAAATATTTTTATTGGAATTTGATTTATTTTAATTTATTTTAAGTATGTGCATTAGAGCTCTTAAGTGTCTTGTCAGTGTGAATTTGGATTTGTAACAGGAATAGGTTACTGCATTAATTTCCTAGGGCTTCTGTAACAAATACCACAGACTGGGTAGCTTAAACAACCAAAGCATAATATCTCACCATTTTGAAGAGCTTTCAGTTTAAACACCATCGTGTAGGCAGAATCATGTTCTTTATGATGGCTCTAGGGAAGGATATATGCCAAGCCCCTCTGTCCTAACTCCTAACTTAGGATAGTTACTTAGTCTGTGGGAGCATAAACCAAGGATGTTCTTGGCTTGTGGGTGTTCTTTCAGTGCTCAGCATGTCCACAGGATTCTCTGGAGATTATATGATAGGAGTGGAGAAAGAGGATGGAGACATATCTTTCTTTGTCTTTCTATTGAGTAGGTTATTTTATAGCTCTGTAGTGATAAAAGTTAATTTATAGAAATTGGTAGTAATGCAGTGAATCTTGTTCATAGTAATCCATATGTATCTTCTTTAGTAGAAATACATTTACTTCTGTCTTACAGAAGAGATAACCCCAAACACAATGATTTATTGCCCTATAGGATGCTAACTGGTTTACATCTGTTACTAATTTCATTTCATCATTTTTGGTTGCCCATATGAACAAATTCTTTTTTGAAGTGCCCCTGACATCTGTTTTAGTCTGCTCAGGATGCTATAACAAATACCATAAACCGAGTGACTTAAACAACAAACATTTATTTCTCATGGTTTTGGAGGCTATAAGTCTGAGATCAGGGTGCCAGTATGGTTGGGGGAGATGGGGAGAGAAGGAAAGAGAGATCTCACATTTGTTCTTTTTATCAGAGCATTAATCCCATCATGTGGCTCCACCCTAAAGACCTCATTTAAATGTAATTACCTCCTAAAGATCCCATTTCTAGATATTATTGCATTAAGGATTAAGGTTTAAACATATAAGTTTGGGTGGAACACAAGCATTCAGTCCATAGCAACATTGAGTTGCCTTGTTGCCTTGTTAATTAATGTGTAGAATGATATCTTTGACATTTTACATTTGAATTAGAGTCATATTTTTAGGGTTTTTTTTTTTTTGAAAATTTGACATTGAGGAATGTCAGGGACGTAAGCACCGATTAGTAGGCTGTGGAACTATTTATCAGAATATTAACCATGAGGTCTTAAAATGTATCAATCGTGGATTGTTATTCTTTTTAAAAAGCTATTATAGCCAACTATATAAATGCTACATATATTCTTTTCCCTGATGAATTTTTCCATTTAAGGTCCTATATGCATCATTCTTTTATAAACTAATTTGATAAAAGAATAAATAGATATTCATACCAGTTATTCTTCAAGCCACCACCATCTGGTTTCTGTCTTGTCTCACCAGTGCAGCACTGAAACTGCTTTGGCAAAGACCACTGATGACTTTCCAATTTCCAAAGCTAATGAATTTATTTCTGGTTTTATTATTGCTAGCTATTGCTGAGCTTTTTGATGCAGTTATACACACTTTTCTTCTTTAGAGACTTTACACCCTTGGCTTTCTTGGTCCTTCTCTCTCTTGGTTTACATTCGTTCTATGACTTATCTCTGAATCTCTTATTTGGCTCCTTATCCTCTACTCTCTTGGCTTCAGTTCTACCTATAAGACTTTTACATATAAGATGTGAAAACCACGTGGAGTTGTCTGTTATAATAATGATACCTAATGAATCATGTCTTTCTTTGTCTCTCTGATGCACCTTTGCAATGTAATGATCTTTGTCCATCAACCCCTGGAGTCTTATCTGGCTTTGTGACTTGTTTAAACCAGTAAAAAGTGGCAAATGTAACACTGCAGGTGGCACAACATCTTTGCTTTAAGAGACATTGCAGTTTCCACTCTTGCTTCTTGAGATTCTACCTTGAGTCCACCATATAAGGAAGTTGGTGTGAAGGATGCAAAGCTACAAAAAGGAAATAAACCCGCTCACAGCCCCAGATATCTGATTGACACCATTTCATGTCTTTCAGTTCAGCCAGACTGCTAACTGAATACAACTACATGAATGATCCAGGTGAGATCAGTGGAAAAAACTGCCTAGCCAACCTACAGAAATATGAAAAATAATAAATCATTGTTGTGTCGTCACTAAATTTGCAGTGGTTATGCAGAAATAGGTGATTGATGTGTAATTTTACTATGAAATGCCCAAATCTCTCATTTTCCCCACATGCAGTTACCTAAAGGATGATCCCCTGATGTCCTAGAGATATTTCAGTGTCAACATCTTTAAAACTGAATTAATGATCTTGCAGCTTTTCTCTTCTACTCCATAAATCAATGCCTATTTTTCCTATGATTTCTCTCATGTTAGTAAATGATACTTCTGCACACCCAGTTATCAGAGCAGGCAACAGAGAAGTTATCTCTGTTGTTTTTTCTTCCCATGCTGTGTCTTTTACCAGCTGACCAAGCTCAATTGATTCTACCTCCTAACGTTTTCTCTTCCCCATGTTCATTGCTTCGACTTAGTTCATGCTTTCCTCATGTCTTCCTGAGACTTTACACCATTCTGATGGCCTCTCTTGTTGCTACCTATGGAATTGTAGAATTCCTCTTTTGGACTGCTGCAAGACTAACTTTTCTAAAATGCAGACAACATATTATCATTTTATTTAAATGATTAAAACGTGAATTAATTTTTACTTAATGACTCATCATTGCCTATAATATTAAATCTAACCTCTTTATCAAGACAAAGAAGACCCTTTCAGGTCTCCCAGGCTACCTTCCTCCCTCTACACTGGAGTCATGCCAAACTTCCCAATACAATGGCACAGACTTTCTCAATCAGTATTCAAGCTCTCTGCTTCTCCTAGAATACTCTCTCTTCCTCGCCGCCTTCAAAAGTTCTCAGCATGAATTAAGGTGTCTTCTTTTTTAATCTTCATTGTACTCAATATCTTTGTCTGTTGTAGGATCAATAGCTATGCCTGTTTCTCATATTTATGCACATATCTACTTCCCTGTATCACAATAAAGATTCCCCCAGAAGCAGGGCTCTCTGAAGACAATAATTCAAATGTAAGTAAGTGATTTAGTAGATAAACCTAGGATACTACTGTAGAGGAATCAGGAAGTGAGACAGTGAAGAACAGCTAATAAAGTATAAATATCATGCCAGATGTCACTGTAGGCCACAAAGAAAAATTCTGAAAAATAATAGAATACAAGCCTCAGAATTATCTCTCTTAAGTGGTATCTCTCTTAAGGAAATATGGTATTTATACAATTTAAACACCAACTTTAGTTACTAGATATGAACTATACTGTTGGTTGAGACTTGTGCGCGTGTGTGTGCATGTGTGTGTATGTGTGTGTGTGAGAGAGAGAGAGAGAGAGAGAATGAGAGAATAAGAGAGAGACATTATTCTTCTGGCCTATCCTGAGGCAGGGACAGAACCATCTATGATTGCTAATATGGCCATCAGAAAAAGGAATTTATATGAAAGCTAGCCGTATTTGAAATGGTGTGGCCTTAGGGAAAACAGGAAATGCTACACCCTATTATAAACTCCTTTTGGGCAGAAATAATGCCATAATTGTCATTTTAGTTCCAGTGCCTCACCCAGTCAATACCTGACAGTATATTGGAACCACATACACAATTGTGAATAAGTAAGTTATAAAGTGAATAATTATTGATATCATAGTAGCTTACAGTTAGCACTTAGTATTTTCTACATGTCAGGAACTGCTCTGTGTTCTTCATAGGCATTAAACTGAAGTGAAGCAAGAATAAACAGTTTAAATTAGTTTTGCTGTTGGAAATCTGAGGGAAAAAAATACACATCAGTGAACCAATCAATTTAATCAGTAATAGTTAACTTTCAAAGAGTAGAGATCAATTAACCTTTCACTGAGCATTACTGTAAGCCTAAGCTTCGCCAATTATTCACAACTAATAGTGCAACATAGCAGTTAAGAGAGTAGGCTCAGTGTTGATCTGTCTAGATTCAGTTGCTAATTTCACCACTTATCAACCATGTGTCCTTGGAGAGGTTATCTCATATCTTTGTTCTGTGAAATAAGCATGATAATAATTTTTAAATTGTACTGTTCTGATGGTTATATAAATTAACAAATTCATAGAAAAATGCTTGGCACATTGTAGTCACACATTAAATTACTCAGAGGAGAATGAACTCATTTTCAAAGACTCCAGGGCTGTAGGTCTGTATACCCAACTACAAGCAAGAGCTATGGTTGAAATTTATATTTTATCTGTAATATTCCTGTGATAATTTTCATTCATTTCTTATAATAGACTACAATTAATTTTCACATAGCATAGCATATACTATGTTTATTCTATGAGATCAAGTTGATACATCCTCTTACATATGTATACTCAAGTGTTAGAAACAACAGCATAAGATATCATAAGTAATGAGAAAAACAGGGCAGTTGCTGTGGGGTTTTCTATAAATAACTGCACAACAAAAAGTAGTGTTCATATTAGCATAACAAAAAAAACCCTTTGTGTTATATTTGTCTACTATAATTGTGCATAGTCATACCTAATTAAAGGAGTGGCCCTGGGTGGTATACTTCTTGGAGTTCTAATCTAGCAGTACCCAGAGGTCAAGTTAGAGCATGAGATAAGTTAGTGACTAAATACGTGTGTGTTGCTGCCACCCAGTGCTAGAGAAACCTGAGGAACACACAGGTTTCACCAGAAAACTGAGCGAGAGGATTAGGTTTTATAGATCAAGTTTTCCTATTGCTCCTTTATGGAACACACAGGTTTCACCAGAAAACTGAGGAACACACAGGTTTCACCAGAAAACTGAGCGAGAGGATTAGGTTTTATAGATCAAGTTTTCCTATTGCTCCTTTATGATATCTCTACATCCTTTCATGTGAAGGCTGATTCATTTCATATATTTTAGCCAAATTATTCTCTATAAAAATGTTCCATGAGGGAATTTCAAAGTTGCTTAACATACAGGCCTGGCTAGACCTTCTCACATAGTGGACATTATTGTTTTTTGTTTGGAAACAAACAAATATGGATTGTAATAGACTCTTGATTAACACAGAGGTTTCCTTCCAAAATTTGTCTTCAAATCCTAGAACTCAGTAGTTCATTCTGTTAATAGAAGATAGACACACCATTCTCTTAAAAGTGTGGTCAGATCAACCTAATAATGATAAAAGCAGGTTTTATTTTAGTTTTAGTGCATTCTGCCTCCAAGGTGGTATTCTGTTCTACATAGAATTCTTCACATAAACTTTATGTATCATCTGATTTTATTTTTCCACTTTAGAAAAATGTATTCATAAGCCAACAATATCTTCTGTTATAATGTTTTATAGCAAAAATAAATCCTGAAGTCTTTCTGATACTGATGAAATTTCTGCAAAGCAACTGCTATCTGCATGGCATATTCCCTCTGGCCAAGACCAGGCATGACAGTACCTCCTCTTTCTCTTTCTGTGAAATTTTTATAATGGAGGTAAAATACTTCAGGGGCAATATACACAACATGAAGATTGAAAAAGCAGAGCTGTGTTCCAAATCTAGAGTAGAACCTGAAACATAATAAAGACTAAAGAACTTAGTCAATGATGTATGAATACCATGAATATGTTTGGACATTTGGAGAGAAACAGCACTCAGAAAAATATGCCATAAAGAACAATGGAGATCCTCAGTCTCACTTTTCTGTTTCTTCTCTGCAGAAATGACACATGATATTCTAAGAAAGGAAATTAATTTGATCTCCTATAAGATATGGAAGGCTTCACATAAGTTCTCATTTGATCCTCACAACAATCTTATTTGGTTGGTGTTGCCCACATTTTACTTGAAATAATTGAATCTATGAAAAGATCTTTTCTCTCCCCTGGGCATACTATTGGTAACTGATAGTGTCACTATATAAACCCATAATTGCCCCAAACTTAAGCTTTTCTCAATATCTTATTGTCTATTAAGATCCAGTAATTAAGAAAAATTAAGTTTAATGAAAAAAATGCATTAGAAAATAATGAAACTGTAAAAATTATCCAAATAATTTGCTTTTATCCTGAGATTAGAATACAAAGTATAAATATCAGTGACCCCTAAGATCCTCAACCAGTTTGAGGGCAAGATAATTTTCTAATGAGGTATCAGGAGTTTTTTTCTTTTTTCCTAAATATATTGCAGCTATGGCCATGCCCCTCACCTCAATCTCCAACGATCTTTGTAAAGAAGGCCCTGTAAATGCTCCCAAGGGTGGGCTACATGTAATAACCAGTGACTCAGCAGTGGTAGACTTTGAAGGTACCAACAGGACAGCTGTATGTTCCACTTTCTGTCTACAAAAAAAAAAAACTCTTTCTCTTTAAAAATACTGCCAGTCATTCTCCTACGGAATGAGGACCATCATTTTTAAGTTCATAACATCCGTTCCCAGTCTAAATGGAGCAAAAACAGTTTAGGTGCACTGGTTTCGTTAGTAGCTCTCACCTAACCTTTCAATGTTATAATTTTTAATAAACTTCCAATTATTTAACTTGTCTGACTTAAGTCTTCTTCTTGAACCTGTTATTAATATATGCTGTTGCTCTTGCTAATCTTTTAGGCGATTGCTCTACAGAAAATATTTACTCCTTTCTGATGTCACTGCTTCTAAGAATTGCTTTGGCCTTGTTCTGGGGCTGGCTGGGGTTCAAGATGGTTGGGGTTCCTTCAAAGGGTTGTGGTGTACCAAAGCCAATATTTTCTCGACAGTCTCTAATTAAAGTTCCTTTTCATTACAAGTACTGTTTTCCTTATGAATTTTTAGTTAGAAGTCAGATTTTGCGCTCACACACACACACACACACACACTTAACATATTTGACTTACAAATGTTTATTGAGCCTTGAAGCTATGTTCCAGGCACATTTCTAGGCAAACCTGAGAAACTTATCTGAAGAAAATGTGATACCCACTGTACTGAAGCTTATATTGGTTGGAAAAAGTAGAAAATAAACAATAGGTCAGACACATAAAGAACAGGGCAAAGTAAAGGAGAATGGGGAGGGTGTGGCTTGGAATTTTAAATAGGGTAGCACCTCATTGAGAAAATGACATTTGGACAATGATTTTAAAGAGGAAAGAAAATAAGCTCTGAGGATATCTGGAGGGAAAATGCAAAGGCCCAAAGGCAGAGGTGTGTTGGAGGAACCCCTAAGGTTCCTGTCTGGCTATGGCCTTGTCGAGTGGGTGTGGTAGGAAAGGGTTTCAGAGACTGGGCCACAGTTGGTTTACATGGTCCTTATTTTTATGATGAAGGAAAGTCTTTGAAAGGCTTTGAGCAGAGAAGTGACATGATGTGACTTATGTTTTAAAAGGATCACTCTATTATGTTAGGATCACTCTATTATGTTATGTTTTAAAAGGATCACTGGCTATTATGTTAAGGATAGACTGTAGAAGGACAAGGGCAACCAGGATATTTTACTAATTGATAGTAGCTCCTCCTCAGGGAGTAGAAATAAAGGTAGAAAGAAAGGATTTCCTGATGGGACATCAGAGAAGTGGAAGACTCACCAATAACTCCAGGGTGTTGACAGGGACTACAGGAAGGATACATGTCCCCTTAACTGCTTACAGATGGAACTCATTTTGTAGAGTAGGTAGTTTTAATTTTGGATATGTTAATTTTGAGATATAGATTAGATAGACATAAAAGTTATTAGCTATTCATGTCACATAGACAGTTGAAAAAAATATGTATATTAGTCCAGAGTTCGAGATAGAAGTCTGGCCTACAGATAGATGTTTGAGAGATAGCACTATAATGATAAAATTTAAAGCCAGTTCTTCTTTCTGCTTATTTCCTCCCTACCACTTATCTCTGTTAGAATACAACATACTACCTTGATAAAAAGTAGCTAACATACTATATATTTTACTTTTAAATCTCACATTTTTATTCGTCTCCTTTTGCCAGAATAGAATATCCAGGTGGTGATTTTTGGTCTGTTTTGTTTTCTTCCATGATACGTTAAACAAAAAAACTTTTACAGCCAAAGCTTTTCTGAAAGAAAGGGTTTACTGAGCCAACTGTTAGACAGAAAAGGATTAGGTTCTGGGACATGAAGTCCAAACCACCAGCAGCAGCACTAGGTGGAGAAGGCAAAGTGTCCACAGTCCTGCAGTTGATAGGCCTTTTTTTTAATTCATCAAGTAGGGGAAAGATATAAGTTGTTTAGAAAGAATTAGCATTGGCTATAGATAAAGCTGGGCTAGTTCTGGGATAGATGCAGAGTCCTTAAGGAAGAAATGTTTGCTTTTTGAGATTAGTGGTGGGCAACAGTCTGGAAAGTTCATGTGCAAGCAGGAAACAAAAGTGCCTGGTGATCAGCTACTTGGCTACTCTCTTTTAGATAATTGGAGAAATAGCCACCTGGAAGTTAATTCAAAGTTTCGATATATACTCAGGAATGTAATCAGTCTTTTGTTGGTTTTTCCCTGCAGCTGTTAACTGGTTAACCTCTCTTGTCCCTTCCTTTCACCATCCTGCCTGCTAGAATTAATTTAGGATATATCCGAATTTTCTCCTTTCAAACCTCAGCTTCTGAAAAAGTGCATGACACATAGTTGCTATCAATAAATACTGCTTATTTTTCCAACTGTAGTTAGACTTTAGGATACCCCTTAAATTGCTGGGACTAAAATTCTTCCCCGAAAGTCTTTCATATTTGTCCCTCCACCTGTATCCTCTGGGATCCCGATCCACATACACTTTCATTTGGGTCCTCCCTGCCCTCATTTTCCTGAGTTTCAGATTCAAGATGATTCCTTGGTATCAACAGTTCCCTTCCAGTTCCACTTTCTACTATACATATTTTGAACTTAAAATGCAATCACTTGTGGCCCTCTTAATATTTTTTTTCAAGTTTTGGATTCAGCCTTCTGGAAAACAATTGAGGAAATATATTTCTACACAATTATTATAGATCTTTTAGAGTTGCTTAAGTGATCTAAAACAAAGAAATACGTTATTACTAAGGCAAAAAAGGTAAAATGATTTCCTTGGGTACTGTCTTTTCAAACAGCTTGCTAAGAAGCCTGCTCTTCATCCCCAGCTCGCTAGAGTGCAGCATTTATTTAAATGAATTGTAAATGAAAACTTTCTGTACACCAGCTGACAGGCGATGACTTATAAAAATGAGGGAATTTCCACATTTACAAATGAATCACCTGTTTTAATAAAACCAAGAAAGCACAATTTTCCATTTCTATCTCTAGCCCACCTTTCTAGTAAAATAGATTTCTATTGCCTAAATTTGCCTTCTTGAAAGATAATAGTCATGCACAATCTAACTAAAATCAAGGTCGATTTTCCACGATTAATATTCAGGAAAGTGAAATATTGAATTGTTGTGTAGTCATGGTTTTTAGAAACTTGACCGAAAAAGCAAAACAAATTCAGTATGAAATTTAAAGCAAGCTTCGGAATGATGATTTTTTTTTTTTCTTTTTACCTTCTCTTATATTCCAGAATTAATTTCAGTGCTAATCTCTTCCTCTGTTATTTTGTAGGTCAGTCCCTAGAAAGTTAATTAATTTGATCTGGGACAGTGAACTAGTTAGTGGCAGTGCATGCACTTGATTCCTATTCCATAAATGTTTTTAGTATGGTCTTTTTCAGTGTAGGTCTAAATAGGTCTGTGATAATAGCAGCTTAACACTTTTTCTTAGTAATTTTATTCTAATTTCTGTTTTGGTTAGTTATTTCATTATTAATGTTAATTATGCATGAGAAGGGCTCTATAATTTGAAATCATTTGAGAACTTATAGCCTGAGTAGTTAAATTTTATCTCATGGCCTTCATTTGATAAAAGAAATTTCTGAAGGCTCAGTGCCCATACTGTATGGGAGGAAGAAATTACAAGAAAGATACTGATTCCAGCTTGACCTAAAGCAATCAGGAACTTCTTAAAAAACAATTGTATTCAGTAGCAATAGTTTTGCTTTATTGTTTGTGGTTGTGTTATTTAAAGTCAATCAGTTTAACTTATTTTCTTTATTGTTCACAAATTATTTTTCTTCTTAAGTCTTTATTTTTGTTGGGAAATAGATCCATTTAACTTTTAGCTACAGATTAGTGTAGGGGAGGAAGCAACTTTTCTCTACCCTCAAGGTTCTTTTGTCTGGTCTTCTCATGAAGTAGACATGAGACAGATTAGCAGGAGAAAATGACCAAACTTAAGTACATAGGTATGGAAATCCCACAAACATGAGAGAGTCAGAGACCCCACATACAGGAGAGATTTAAAGACAGAAAGGAAAAATGAAGTACATATGACATTCTGAGCTAAGGGCCACTGTGGGACTTCAGAAGAGGGGGAGGTCATTGCAGGATCATAAGAGCACATGTTTAGTAATCAAAAGTTTGTCTCTTTTTTCAAAAAAAGTTATCTCAAGTAATCTCTTCTTATGGGCAAGGCCCCTAATTCAAATTCTAGGCAGTTAAGCTAGGGGAGGCAGAAATTTCTCTTGAGCCCACAGGGACTTGGTTGCCTTCAGCTCAAAACAGTCCACATACCACAGAGGCACATCTTGGGGTGACTCATTGTTAACCTCTACATTGACTTTTCCTTTCAAATTTTTTAAATGAAATTGTTGTCATATTTAATTTTTTAAATGAGTTATCTTTCCTCCCAGGGAAACAGAACATTTGAGCATGAATGCTTTCCCACTTTCCTCATTTCACAGCCTTCAGAGCTCAACATATTCATCCCTTTATCAAGGAAGACTTCCAAGATCTCCCTGACCAATCCAATACCTATTTTACTCTCTCATCACATATATTTCCATAATAAATGTCCCCTTTTAGAACTTTTTTGTTATAATTTGATTAATGTCAGTCTACCTCTCAAAAATGGAATTTCCCTAAGGACAGGAAACAGAAACTTTACTCCCTATTTTATTCCTTGCATTATGGGACAAATCAAGAAGGATTCAAATACGCACTGAATGAATATTGGATGAATGAATGAATTATTCAAAATGCTGCAGAATACAGAATAATTTATAGGAAAAGCAATGTTTTCCCAAAATTGTTTTGCCTTTAGCAGGTTTACAAATCTATGGCTCTATTGATATGAGCAAAGAAAAATGTACCTTTTCTTTTTCTTTTTCTTATAAATAATCTGATATTCTTCAAGAATCTCTCATCTCATTGGTTTGCCCCTGGGTTTATGTGAATGGCTCAGTGTAATTATTCCTTGTAATTTTACTCTGATTCAATAATTTAGTCAACTGTAGGCATCTGAGACCCTGTAGATTTCAACTCTTCCTTATTTCCTCCATAAATTAGTGTCTAAGTATTTATTACAATATGTTTTGAAAAAAAGTATGCAATTTTATGAGGAATTTATTAAAAAATGACTACTTCCAAAACCAATTCCTATATGATTTTAATCTAAACTCATAAGATGAGGGAACATTTTTTATTATTTTTATTTTTGTTTCCCTTTGATCTAATACAGTAGCTAGCACATAGTAGTTGTTCAATAAAAATTTTCCAAATGAATGGATTAAAAACATATACTATTAATCAAATGAAAAGGAAGCATGAATATTAACCTAAAACCTGTTTAACATGATAGAAAAAAATGATAGCAAAATAAGTTTCTGTTTTCTCTTTTGAGACATAGAGATATCCATATAGAAAGCAAAAATTGGAATTTTGTGGGAGAACTGGGTTTAAGTACCAATAGTTAATAGCTAAACCTGTAAAAGATGAATGAATACCCATTAGATGTGAGTTGGTACTAGAGAGCTAGACCCTGCTGCAGCCAATAGGAAGAAATCCAACCAGGCTGGAAGGGCAAGGTACCTGGCAATCCTGAAGACAGGTCTTTGATGACAGTCCAGGGTGCTTTTTCAATTCAAATAAGCAGATAGTCTCCATTAAGAGTAAGTGAAATGTAAGTTCTCAAGTTTTAGTGTGCTTTACCCAGAAAGCTTATGAAAAATACAGATTCACAAGTACAATCCATAGAGATTCTGATTCTGTAAATTTAGATTATTCTGAGAACTCTGTATTTTTAGCTAGTACCCAAGGAAATTCTGAAAATTCAAGCTCTTTTTTTAAAAACACTTAGAATCTGAGAAATGATCTTTTTTCAAATAGTCTGAACTTTTACTAATGAGTTGTTATCCAGTATACAAATACACATAATGATATGAATAGAATTTATCTGGATTAAGAATATTAAAAAGCATACATTTAGGATATTTAATTAAATTTTGAACCATTTTTCTTTTACAAAGAAAAAACATTGTCCTTCATTTAAAGTTTCAACAATTGAAAAAGTCTAATTTAAAGCTTTCAAAGCCTCCATTATATTCAGTTTGACATACATTTTCAACTGAATATAATAATAAAGATCTTGGTGGTGTAATGGCCTGTGGGAATATAGCCCCATGGGGCATTTCTTTCATGGAATTTACTTTTCCTAAGCCTGGAACACTTTGCCCTAGGCTCTAAAATTCTGCCTCATTTTATAGTGTAAGCAACTGAGACAGATATGCCTAACATGAATTAGTGTCTATATGGTGACTTTGTTTATATGCTGTTTTTCTTTCTTTTTTTTTTTTTTAAATTATCTGTTCTGTCTCCCAAATTCTATTATTTCATTCTTATTTAATAGTTTTACAACTTTATAATTTGAAGAATATCAGTCTATAGGGTCTATTTCATGCCAGTTTGCTACTTGTTAGTGTTAAAATGACTTAATTGCTTACTGTACTCAGCAAAAGTTTTAGAAGGGAATTCACAAATATGGTCTGCATGCATATATTTGTTCACATGAGCAAAATGCCGGGAACAAGTTTCGAAGACGTTTGATTTTTTAAATTTAAATTTATAATCAAATTAAAGAAAAATATTACATAAAGTAATCGTCTTTTATTTATAAATATGATAGTTTATATTTTGAAAATATATTTAGTAACAGAATAAGTAACAACTATAAAACCCATGGACAGAGATATCGATTAGTGATATATTTGGCTGTGAGTAATGATCAAACAAACTACTTACAATCATTTAAATATTTGTTTCAAGAGCGGAAAATCTGGGAGTAGCAATCTAGGGCTGATGACAGTGCCTCAGTAAAATTAGCAATGTCCTAGGTTTTTTCTTAGGGCTACCATGCAGTACTAAGAAGCTTAGGTTTTATAAAAAGTCATCCGATCTTTTGGGAAAAGGGGACTGAATGGCTTGGGCTCCCCTGTGTCCAGAAGGAACACCTTATTTCTAATTCCCAATGTTTCAAATCAGTTAGCCGTACCCTTCTGTTTCTGTCTTCTTGTTTCACCAGCATAATAGGTGGCTTTGGTCATCACGGCCATAAGATATGGCTATTGTACATTCAAGAATTTGTGTCTAAATTCTAGGCAGGAAAAAAAGAAGGGTTCCAAGGTTTATTACTCAGATAATCTTTACTTGGAAAGCGAAGACATTTAACAAGGACAATTACCATTAGCTTAATGTCTAGAATTATGCCACCTGCCATCTATAGATATAAGAGAGCATGAACATCATGGTACATCGTGACCTTGGCAGAGAACAAAATTAATATTATCTCTATAAGCAGGAAAGGAGAACGAGTATCAGAGAGACAGCTAGAGTGGCTGTCAGGGAACAATTAGATGAAAAAAGAAAAAGACTAAATAAACATGAGCCTTGGGTCAAGGTTAACGGTGCTGCATATTTTCAACATGAAGATCAAATCTCAGCGGCAAAATTCTGCTGAAATAAATTCTTTTTTTTCCATTCATTTCTACTCCTAATAGCACACAAAGCTTCCCAGACTTGGCTGCTTGCCATATGACTAATATGTGAACCAGTTCACTCATCTTTACTTTTATGGTATTTCAATTCCAGCAACAATATATACATGGTAACAGTCTACTCAGTCTTCATAGCAAAGAAAAAGAATTTGGAGATGTAATTAAATATTTATAGCCTAACAGTATTTTCACAGAATAAAAGATTTATTAGTTTTAGTTTGAAAAATGGAAATGTTTATTCATCGATTAAAATTTATGAATCAATTTAGAAATGAATGTTTTCGAAATGTCTAGATTTTCCTTTGAGTGATTAGCTTTGGTTTAATTTAACAATATTAAATTTCCTTTTCTGAGTTTTGAATTCTAGAATTATTGGACTTAGAATACATAATAAATGTGTGTATTTAAAATATTTTTATATAACCTTGCTCAGTAAAGAAGGTCTATATTGATTAGATTAACATGTGAAAAATAGAAGGGAAGTCTATTGTTACAACCACAGAAATATTTTCTGAACCATTTAGATTTTAGTAAAACTTATCTGAATTATTTTTCTCTACAGATTAGTTAAAAATGAAAGACTAGTTAAATGTACATGTGATGATGGGATCCTATTTTAAAAAAACAAACAAACATTTTTGACCACTGGGTATGTAGGCATAAACCATGTTAAATTTTATTTTTTATTATTAGTAAAAAATATACTTTTTTCTAATTTACAATGTATAACTGGGGCTGTACATCATATATAGCTCTAATTTATCTTCCCCAAAAGAATGATAATTAAAATACTTATGGAAATTTATAAATTGGAAGAGAAAGGGAAAATATTTTGAACATACTGACTTATACCCAGCAATGTTATTAATTTCAAAAGTAAATCATACTATCTAAAAATGACAATTTTAATTTTCTGATCCTTTTTTATTAGTTGTTCTTATACAATTGTGATAGCTATAATTCACAATACAGTGCTTAATAGAAATACCATAGACATATTTTGCTTATTCCTGGAATGCTTTTAAAATGTAGCCATTGGATATAATATTTGTTGTATTACTTAGTTTTATGAGATAAACATATTGTTTTTTTTTAATTTGTCTTTAATATTTTAATGTACCAAATTATATTAATAGATTTTCTAATTTTGAAAGAATGCCATTTTTGGAATAAACACAAGTTATTAGATATTTTTTCTTATATATTACTAGATTTGATTTGCTGTTGTTTTCTTTAAGATTTCGATATCTATGTTCTGTAAGATTGGCCGATAAATTTCTTTTCTTGTTTTGCTTTTCTAAGGTGGGTTGAAAACAAGGTTCCATTGGGATCCACAGATGATATTAAGTGAGTGGGAGGTGATGTTTCTTCTTTTTCATTTCTAAAAGTGCATTATTCATTGTTATTATTAATTGGTATTATTCAATATTCACAGGAATTCACCTGCAAAAAACATGGGATCTTGGTGTTTTCCTGGGAAGCTTTTTTATCCATTTTTAAAGTGACACCTATTTAAAAACATTTAATTTTCTCCTGTTATTTATCTTTCTTATTATTGATGATTAAGAGGTAGTAGAAAATATGGGATTGAAATTACAGATAGATTAAGATTGGGTTCAGAAATTTGAGAGTAATACTCACAGAACCGATAATTGAAATCTTGGAATAGACACTGATATAGCAAATAAAGAGCCAGAAAAGAGTGAAGAAATGACCCTAAAAGACTTGGGAAATTTGTTTCTTTTTTTTTCTCTTTGAAAAAAATTCTCTTATTAATTCCTCAGTGTATTAAAATAGTCCTTTAGCTGAGCTAGGAAATCATCTTCCCTTGGGGAGACCACATGTAACTTTCTAAAAAGGCTAATTTATTCTCTGAAAACAGAAATAAAAATTCTTCATTATCTTTTCAGTTATCCAGTTTAACATCTCTGTTGCAGTAGGATCAAGGAGACATTTGCCCTGGAGAGATGTCTGCCTCAGCTTTTAGCAACTTCACTTTTGTAACCATTATCCTGTATATTAAGTACAGATTTCACTTTTCAACTGCTTGATTCATAGAATGTTAGAAATGGAGATCTTTGAAGTCATCCAGTCCAATCCCCTTATTTTACATTTGAGGACAATGACATCCAGTGGAGTTGAGTAAGACAAATTTTTTATTGCTATTTCTTCAATAGTCCTGTCTGATCTATTTTCCTTCATTGTTACATCAGTCTCTGGACACTTCAGTTTTGTTTTTGTTGTTGTTCTTTGAAATGCAAATCTAATCATCTGACTGTAATTCTAGGCTCATCCTGCACACATTAAAAAACAAAAAACAAAAACAATGCATTTACAAGAACCTGCAAGATCTGACCTTCCTTCTCCTTCTGGCCTCATCTTGTTTCATGCTTCGCCTGGTTCTCTGCTTTGCCACAATGACCCTTCCTGATTCTTCTCTGCCTCCTCCTGCTGCAGGATGCTGGATTGTACCCTCTTTTCCTTCCTCTGACTTAGTTAATTTCTATTTGTTTTTCAGATATCTGTTCTTTGGTAGTCTGTTAAGAAAATCTTTCTTCACCTCCCTGTCAATCAACATTTATAAATTTGCACAAAATAATGGAAAAACAATCTCCATAGGTTTTATGTCTTTAATTTGGATGTTTATTTTCACATTTAAAAAAATGTGATTATTTGGTAAAAATAATATCCCACCCTCTAGGCTATAAGCTTCATTAGCAAGGGACCTCATGTCTTTATAACATGCTATACTTTAGATAACATCTGGCACAAGATATTTGTTCACTAATAAGTGTGTCAGGCTAAACTTGAAACCCAACTACAATCCTGTCTCTTTCAAATGTTTATCAGTCTGTATCATCAGTAGAAAGTCTTTGCAATATATTTCTAACATAAAGTTGTTTTTATCTCCATCGAAATTAGGCTCATACATATAAACAACTTAATGAATTTCCAATAAACTAAAGTCAATAAAAATGAATGATAATTAAGACATTAGATTCTCATTAACTTATTAAAGTCTTGCTAATTCTACAAATGTGCTATATTGGTTTATTTCACATGTTATTTTTTGTGTTGAAACCTGTTAGAGAGATCATTAAAAGCTGATTTAAATTTATGATTAACCTTATTTTTTAATTCATGTTATTATTTTAAAAATAATCTAACTATTTACATCATAATTGAAAAATTCTTAAAACAAAATTATATTTTCCTTGCTAATCAAATATAATTTTTTAATCTGGAAAGCATTGCTTACACTGATAACATTCTTACCATCATTATATACATTACTGAGTGCTTATAAACCCTGTGCTACATTTATAAACCATAATACTAGATCGTAAGCACCTTTCAGCTATATAGAAAAGATTTTGATCTCAAGGGACGTATAATTAAAGGAAATCTATCAAAGTAGAAAAATAATAAATAATAAATTAATAATAAGTAATAAAGTAAATAATAAATTAACTTTAAGTATTTAGGAACAGTATGGAAGTAAAAATAAATAACTAGAATAATGGAAAATTGCTTAGGCACATTACAGCTCTGTAATTCTCTAGGTACCATAGTTACTAGTTCCTTTTATTTTCTATATAAAATCTATTCAATAGATACATATAATAGATTTCATATGTTCTAGTAAAAATAAAACAAAACAGTAACACTTTTCCTCAATTGTGATGATTTATTAAAATGCTACAGAAAGAAGTAGGAAATGAAAGTGTTTTAGCAGTGGCAGCATTCATCAGGATCAATAGTAGCTCCAATAGGACAACTATAGGTCTGTGGAACATCAGGAGCTCTTTATGCTGCTAATTCAGTTTATAGTCACATCATCTATTGTCTTGCTGCTAAATAACCAAGTGGAATCTGAACCCACTTTTTATGTAATAAAGCATTAATATTGTCCCTTTAAAGTCTTAAATAATGCTTTGTTTGTTGGGGGAGATACTCTGCCCGATTAAATATGGCAATTTTCTTCACATTATTCTGTACTAAGTATAAAAGCTTATTAAATTCAATGTCCCACATTGAAACTTCAGTTCCAAAACTATTTGAGAGGAACAAACTTAACTCTCATAGGAAGATGTTTCTCCTTGTTCTTGTGTAGATTTTTATGCTGATGAGCATCTAAACATTCATTCTTGTTACAAAGGCAATCTTTCCAAACATCTGCAGACACATTTGGAATGCTATTGTTATAAGAGGAATTGTCCAAGTGTGCATGCTTTTATAACATACCATTATGGTTGGATTGATAGTACTGAAAAAAATTTCTGAATACAGTATAATGTACTGTCTTAATCATCTGTCACTGTATATCAGATAAAATGACTTGTTTATCATGGAATTCTTTAGAATGTAAATGTGAGTTGTCTTCTAGAGTTGCAAGTATTATGTCACCTGAAAAATTATTCATTTGCAATCAACTTATTTGCTGAGGAAAGCATTATAAACTCTGTCAAGGACTCCAACTATCTGTAAACCACTCTTCTCTTAAGACAAAGATCATATTACCCATTATGTTCATTTGCTATTGCTCTCTTACTCCATTACATAGGCTAAAACACAACACAGAGTTTTTATTTTTAAACTTATCTTCACATTTTGTTGTACCTCCTACTTTCTAGCATCATGAATTTTAGTTCTGAAAATGGAATAAGGTAGAACACCTCTTTTGAGTTCAAATATACAACCACATATACCCTATTTAATTATGTACAACCATTGTAAATCAATAAATAACAATAATTTCCATAATTAAAATAATATAATTTTTATTTGTATAATTCTTAGAGAAAGTTAAAACAACTGATTAAATATAGCTATTATTAGGAGCTGAGATCTGATATTACAAGTAAAAAGGACGTGAATAACAAAAGAGCAAGGCAGAATAAACTATTTTCTGATTGGCTCAAGTTTGAGTGATTACATTAAAACAAGTTTAATATTAGTTTTTAAAACAGATTGATAAAATGTCAGTCTTTCTGTTTTTCAAATAATTTTTCCTTATAATAGAAGTAAAACAATAGCTAAAAAATTAAAGTTTTAGAAATGAGTGTGACCTAAGAATTGTACTAAATTTTAAATTTTTGTGGAGTTAAATCAATGTAGAAACTTAAAGGAGTTAGACTAAAAGAATATTCAGTGTGATTTTCAACATTCAAATTTTATATAAATAGAGTAATGAATAATTTTAATAAATAATTTTTAATAAATAATTTTGTAAATTTATAAATTTTATAAATTTATAGATTTATAATTTAATAAAAATAATTTTAATAAATAAATCAAGTATTTAATCATTCCACAAGATTATTGAGAATGCTAAGTCTTCATAATAAATGCAAAAATTCTGAGCCTGCTTTGTTAGACATTCCCTTTCTAACCAATCACACTAGCTCGTACCTTCTCAAGCTCAGCCTTTTATTGAGCATCACACAGTTCTCTCAATTTCTCATGCTTCTTGAGTTTATCTGTCTGGATATTATGTATCCAGGTTTTGCCTAGATGTGTTTCCTAATTCATTAAAAAATACATTCAAATATTCAATAAATATCTACTATGTGTAATGTAATGTAGAATTTGCACTGGTGGAAGGGGAGACATGAAGAAGGCAGTTGCTGCCATCCAAAATCAGACTCATGGCAGATAAAAGGAGAACACACACATACATACACATATACATACACCAAAAAACTCCTATAAAACAAGGTGGTAAAAAACAGTTTTTACTGATTGGAGAAGCCTAAATATGTATGTATTGTTTAGTTTATATATACCTACATATTTTTGCAATGTACTATGTTTGTGTTTTAGTCTCTACCTTTAAGTAGGTGAATGTCCATATGCAAGAGTATTTTCTGTGCTTGTAATGTTTAGTCGAGTGGGATATTTTCTATGTCCAATCATATGCCTATGGGTGTTGGTCTTTCTATATTGAAATCCGTTAAATGCTTCCTACACATGTAAGGCTTACTTATTGGGAAGATATATTTATCTAAGTAGATAAAAACTAGAATGACCTGGAATGTAAAAGAGTGTAAAATCAAATAATCTTCAGTGTTTGTATAGATATATTGATCTGCCCTCAGAGTTTTCTTACTGAGATGAAATAAGGCTTTTAAATGTATCTTTTTTTTTTTTAAGTTAAAAGATTGCTGTTATTCTGAGTAAAATTAATGTCTGTTTTTTGTAATATTATAAGAACGAGAATAGATGCTTCCGAGTTGGGATTTTTAAGCCTGGAGCCTCCATTTTCTATATATGTTATGTGTTCTGAGCTGAGAAACTAACTTGTCCCTGCAGTAAGGGAGAGAAAGATTAGGGAAAGCTGGAGTGGAGTCATAGGGAGAAACTGAGGCAAAAGTGTATTTTCTGTTTCCCTACCCACCCCTATGTGAATTTGCTCACCCTCTTACATGTCAGCCATCCAAACTCCCAGGTACACCATCCATTCCCTGGGAGCTTACAGGAGAGGAGAGAGTGCCAAAGATACTAAACAAAGCATTCTCGTTGAGCATTTTCCCAGTGGCATCAATGAGACAGTCACTCATTGCACTCATTCTATGAGGGAGAGTAAATAAGGCAGGCTTGGAGAAGGAGGCCTTTCAGGGAGAATGGAGTAGAAATTCATTCTCTTCCCTAGACATAAAAGGGGTATTATAATAATGCATTCACAACATGAGAGAAGAGAGTGAAAATGAGGATTTCTCTAAGTGGGGCTGATTTTATGCCTATTGGAAAAGTCAGGGGGAAATATCAGGTAAAGCAAGTACAGCACTGGGGCCATCAGACTGAATGTGACTGTGGACAATTTCTTTAACAGCATCACAAAGGAACCAGGACATAAACACCTAAATTATGTTGACTGGGAGTAGGTTCAGAGTTAAAAGAGACAAGAAAAATGATGAAGTGTCATTTGAGTTGTGTATACATTTATATTTTCACAACCTGCCATACATTAAAAAAAAAAAAATTACTTCAAGGCCATATTTTATTTCCTATTTGCTATAGTCTTGTTTTTGTTTTGTTTTGTTTTTTACTACTTCCTTTTGATAGTTTTGGTTGCATACTGAAAAGAGCAAATTCAGCAGAGCCATACTTTTATATAACATAGCTGAGAATAATGGAGGAGTGTGGGTATATACAGTAAAAGGAAATTCACTTGTAATTCATTTGTAATCCTATTTGTGTCTATATACATTCATGAACTGCTGTTGATAAGATAATCTGTTTCATCAAGTTACATTTCTATACATACAGCCCAGTGTAGTTATATATGCATGTCGTTCCGATGCGCTTTAACATATATAACATTTACCCTACTTTGATGAGGAATATGTTTAAAAATTAAAATCCATCTTTAACTATTCACTGAGTTTTATGAGATGCAAGTATTTAATATTCTATAAAGCTATAAATCCTATGGAGCTGGTCAATAAAAATCACTTATCTTTAATAGTTATTACAGCACAAGAAGGTATAAGCCTGGTTTTGCTGTGCTATGTTTTTCCTTTAATACATTTCTATAACTGGAGCCATAATGAATGCAAAGAACATCTTTGAAAAAATGTCCTTTATACGCAGTTAAGATTCATAACTATCACTGTAGGAAAGATGGAAAAGACTAATTTTTAAGACAAAATTATATTAAGTAAAGGACTTAATGCTTAAAGTTACTGATATTGTCATACATATTTTAAATAGATTTTCAATAATAGCAGTTGAATAATAACTATTTGTAATTTTCCTAGTTAGTTAAGATGAAATGTCCTGCAAATTTATATTTTAATAAAAATATTGTTATATAATTCTTATTAAAATTAATATCTGCCTGTAAAGGTAGAGCAGCCTAACATTAAACTTGACAGATCTCTAAATTTTTACCCTCAGAGAAAACTAATATTAATAGCTGGGTAATAATGTTGATTTAATTATTAAGTAATATATATGAATATATCTACTTATTAAGTATATGAATGCAACCCTTGTTAAAAATGTAAACAAGTACTAATACCTATGAAATAAATTTTTTAAAAAGAGTCAGTTTTAGCACATTTTTTATAGAAATTGTTACACAATTACATTGATGACCATAGTGATGATAACTCCTTCAAAAATATTGAAGTTAGTTTTTTCAACAGGTGCTAATTATATTAAAGTCTGCTCCATTTTAAGAAGTCATGTTTAGATTACTGATGCTGTCATAATGATTTTAAGAGAGAGGAGTTGGTCTATCTTGAAAACTTTAGGCAAATATTTTTAGAGAATTTTATTTGAACTGAATAGATATTTGAATGATAATGATTATATTTAATGGATGAATACTCACTGTAGAGTTTCCACACATACATTGGATCCAAGAAATGTATAAAAGAAGCAAGTTTTTCTTCACTGTCAGGTTTTGCCTTACTGCCTTCTGATACTGATGGCTGTCTGTATCTGGTGGAATCAGCCCTGTCCAGTCCCTTAACCTAATTGGTAAGAGCCTGGCCCTTTAAGAAGTATGTCTGAAAGTAGTCCCATTCTTTCCATTTTGGCATCCAGTCCTTTCACATGTGTGAACTTTGGGCTACGGCTTCGTACACCCGCCAATGACTGTGACTGGTTTACCTTCTGGGCCTTTTAAACCCACTCTGTTCCCAATTCCTACTCTGGGTTATTTCTGGGCTTAAATTTGGTCTCTAAGCTATATATAGCCGGATAAACTGGGATAAAACTCACTTGTCCTATTCCTACAAAGCTTTTCCCCTTCAGTTATGGTAGCTGTAACACAGACACGGTCAACAACTAAGGATATTTTCTAGACATTCTTTGGGAAAAGATTAGGCCTTTTTATAAAGTTATCAATGTATAATGGTTTGATATTTATTTTTTAAATTGAATTAGTCATGGTAGGAGAATTAGGACTTTTTAAAGATTGTATTATGCTTAAATTTTAATATTGTTCAAATTTTAAATTACTTAAGAGGAAGGTATGTGGCAGTAGAGGTGGGGAGAAACAATATTTTTAGTATTTTAGGTCCAGTCTTGTAAATACCTAACCATACCGAATGCATTTGTCCTCTTTCCAGAGAATAGCCCTGATGAGATTAAAGATTATTTAGCTGCCTTGGACTTGAACTCTGGCTCTTTCCTGTAGGTAGATAATCTTATTATCCAGATAAATTTTGTAAATCTTCCCAGATTGTATCATAACTTCTTTCTCTCTGGCCTAGACTTCTCCAACAGCATGCAGCCATGGCTGTGCTGCCTTTCATTACAACATAACAGTTATTACAAAAGTTAATTTCAGAATGTAATAGTTTTAATTAATAATAACCCTGTAAAATAAAGGGTAAATATTCTGTGTGAGGCATGCATTAGCCTCATGAGAAGAATATAGCAATGTGCAATAAAAAAATTTGTTCTATTTCAGATTCTTTAAGATATATCATAAAAGTCCAGAGAATTTTCCCTTTGGGCCTGACTTTGGGAGTTAAGGAAATAACTCTGTAATTCTGGAAGAATCAAAGTTCTAGTGTCATCATGTGATGTTATTTAGAAATTAGGTGAGGGCAATGAAAATAGCATGATAAATGGATTACATAAACTGATGACCCAAATATATTGTAATTCATAGATACAACTAAAAAGAAAAAAACAGATTTTTAAATCTTAAAATGCCTTGAAAGAAGATGTCAAAATGTAATTAGGCCAAATGAACTAAAATGCACTTAAAATCTAAGTTTACATGTAATGATTAGCTTATAGGTAAGAAAACAAATTTTGCACATTAAGTAATTTAAAAGACTTCACTTAGGTATGGAATCCACTAATGTGGTTTTTCAGTATCTTTCTGGTTAAAGGTTAATAGCATATCCCCAAAAGTGAAGGCTAGAAAACTGGAATCCATTAAAATTCACTGTGATGTCTACATGCTAATATATTTTTCCTTTTAAATATATATTTTTTATCTGTTCTAAAGAAAGCACACACTTTTTAAAAACCACTTAGCAGTGTTTTGAAAAATAGGCAGTTTGACAAAAATTCAGCATTTATTTGAAGACTACTGTTTGTTTACATTTAATTTTTTTTCTACTTTCTCCATCATATCACATAATGAGTTTGAGAACTATTATTTTTTCCTTTTTTGACTTTCAGGCTCTATCAGTGCTTCACAGATCGAGTAATATAATGTTTCTTGTATTCTGTACTTAGCAAGATCATATCGAGAAAACACAAAATTAAAGAAAACAAACTGTTATAAGTTGATTTCTATATAGTTGCATCTTCTCAGTTTTATGATAGTTCTAAATAATTTTTTTATGAATAGTGTAAATTGTTAATTCTTTCAATCTTTAAAGAAAAAATATAAGTACCCATGTACAAAATCATTGAGAAATGGACTTACATCATGAGACTAATTAAACCTGGTTGTTTTTTCATTTTAATATCTGTGTTTTTTCTCCCAAAGATCTCTATTGATTTATTTTAATCTAATATTACTTTATTTTGGTAATAATTTTAAATCAGTAATTATTGAATGATCGTTGTGTGTGAGATCATGCACTACATATTTTATATTCCTTATAACTTACAAGCTTACAAAATCTACACACAGAGGTTGGTATGATTTTCTTCTCTTTACAAATGACAGAATTATATCTTGAAAGGTTAAGAAGTTTGACAAAGTTATACAACTTATAACTGTTAGAGCTGGAAATTAAACTCAGGCACCATCCCAGTGTTCATGCTTTACTTAACCAAACAATTTGTTTATTATACCATGACACTATTTTTTTTTTTCATTTTTAAGGATTCTATCTAGTTGATCATTGCTTTCTGAAAGTATTGTATTAATTCTATCTAGTTGATCATTGCTTTCTGAAAGTATTGTATTAACTCATTATTAAAATTATGATTTAAGTGTTCTTTTTTTTTTGATAAGTTTCCATGTGAGAAGACATTTTAGGTAGGTGACATTTTATGTGATGTTAGTATATCAGACAAGATTATTGAGCAATATTATTTATCTTGTTTTCTATAAATAGTCTAACCTATAGAATTCTATCTCATTGCTAAAATTATTTTGGTAAAGGAGACTTCAAATTATATCAGATAAGTATATCTTTGCTTTAAGAAGGCTTGATGTTCTGGGGAGTAAAAGATATAAAACGTAAAATCCATTAAAATGAATTCTAAATCAGTTTTTAACACTTGCATATTGCCATACATTTAATGGATATGTAATAAATGTTAATGAATGCATTAATAATTAATTTAAAAGATTCCTGTATAGAAGAATCTTTTTATATTTCTGATCATTTATGAATCTTTGGTTTTGAATCTTTTTTTTTTGGTAAGTAAAAGAAAAGCCACCTCATCGTTGCTTATCAGGCTCAGTTCAGGCAGCTGAATTTGGATTTAGAAATAAAGAGAACTCTCAATTTTTGGTATCTCTTTATGTCTCAGCTCTGATTTTTCATGTGTTTTACTCAAGTCCCTGGCTTTGCATGGGAACAACATGTTGTTGCAGTGGTAGCTGCAGTGGTAGCTGCAACAACAAACATGCTCTCAGATTTCAGTCTAAAGGCAAATACAACTTTCTTCTTTCCAAAAATCTACAGTAGAAGACTTATGGTGTACTTCTGGTTCTGGTAGGGCAAATATACACCAAAAAAAAATAATGACTGTGGTTAAGTCCTGAACTAACTATACGTGAATCCCACCAGAAGTATTGAATATGAGGAAGAATGTTTTTCCCCAGAGAGAAATTAGGATACGGTTTCATGAAGGATGATTAGATGCTAGCTGACAAAAATAATAGTCATCTGTTATAGATTTCAAGAGGAACATGTATGACTATATTTGCTCGGAGATTATGAATTTTATTTTTTTAAATGCCTAATTCTTATGAGTGTCATAAAATTGTGTTCATGTAAAAGAGACAAGTTCCATCTTAAAATAATATTAATTTTTAAATCATCAAGTTATATATTCTATCTTCTATCATACTTTGATAAGGTATCATAAAGAATCACAACTTATTTTGGTATCTTGATTTAATGAAGAAGATACAAGGTATGCATCTGCTTCATTATTAGTTCTGCACATCTTGTGATTCTGATTTGAAGTTATCTTTATTTCAGTACACACAAATTTCTATATCAATTCACAGTGGGTAGCAGAATATGAACTTGTGGAAACTCAGTGAACTAGAACTCCATCAGTTTAAATTTCTTTAAGTATTTCTGTCTGGCTTTAATAATGTACAATTAAGATAAAAAACCATTTAGCTTTTATCAGTTAGTCAGGATCTGTTGGCCTAGTTTCAAAAGTTGGTCTCCTGGGCATAATGGACATAATTGAAACTCCTGTTAAGTTTTTCCACTTTAATGAAAATATTAAATGCCTTTGGAGTAGCATGGTAAATTTGCTGCACAGATCTCAGAGGGCTAGGCTTTGATTTTATTCTACTGTCTTCTACTATTTTATTCTCAACATTTAAAAAGTTTATTAAAATGATTTCAGTCCTTTGACTCTGTTTTCAGATCATTGCTTTCTAGGGTGAGTAGGGCTTTATTTTATTTTCATAATTTTCTCTTTATAATTGAAAACTACAAAAGGGCACCACAGAGAATGGAAAACAAAATTACACTGATTAATTCTATAGTGTTGCTTTTCTGAACTATGGATTGAGTAACACAATATAAGATGATATACTTGGAACTATAAAGAGCTTTGGTTTTAAAAAAAGTTCTAATTATTAGTTTTAGAATATAGCTAACAGCAATTAATTTGAAAAGTAGTTTTAATGTATTCTGGTAGAGAAAAAAATCAAATACAGTTAAAACTAAACAATTTAAGGTGTACATTTATAATAAAATGATAGTTACTGAATACATTTCATTTACTTGGAAATTATAAAGATTTTTACTTGGGCTTTTGGCATTATATGTCATTTGCAAATTATTTTTAATATTGTTGTGCCTCCACATTAATCACTATCATATATAAAATGCATGGCATAACAGGTAAGAATACAATAAATCTAATCAGAAAGTAAATGTTTTAATTCTGCATTTTCATATCAACATTCACTTGTTTTGCTGCATTTAAATGTTATAAAACTACTGTTCTGAGAAATTTGGTGTAAAATATCTATTAAATATCAAAACATTTTTATTTTTCATATTTAAAAGTCTGTTATTTCTGCAGTGAGAGAAAAATAAGAATACAAAAAAAAATAGAAATAACTAAAACTTATGAGGATTAACACTGTCTACTACCCCTGTAAGTATTGTACATGTGTTGAAATTTTTAATACTCATAACAACACTATAAGATAGTTAATATTATTATACTCACTTCCAGATGAAATAACTAAAGCCTGAACAGGTTTATTAAGTTAACAAGGTCCTACAGTTGAGTGAGTAGCAGACCTAGAATTCTAACTCAGGAAACCCGATGTACAGCTAGATGTGTTTACCATTACCTTATACTGCTTATCCAAAGATTAAGTGCAAATACTTTGAAAAGTCATCCAAATATAAGGATTGAAGTACTATTTTTACTACAATCTTAAACATGTTAAAGTTTTTTAGGTTATACCATGTATATAATAAATTAGATACTTTTTTTTTTTACTTCTAGTATGTAATTTTCCCTCTATTTTATTCCCATAAAAATGAAATGAAACAGAAGATAGATTATTCAGACTCTCATTTTGTGTTAATGATTTAGTTCTATTATTCTCATGATATGACAAGAAATTCCTGACTCAGGGAAAAGTTGTAGATATATAATTCTAAAAGGATTTCATATTTTCTTCTAAGATATATCACTTGCATGTAAGTTATAATGCCTTATTTCCAAGCATACTATATACTTTCTTTAGCCATTTTCCACACTGATAAATACATCTTTCTTTTCCTTTGTTTTGATTTCCAAGCACAAGAATTATGTGATTGATGCTTTTCTTTGGGCATATGTATGTTAAGTCCTTCAAACATCTTGGTTAATTCACTACTTCTTTTTCTGAAGTGAAAAAAAAGTGGAAAAAAAAAAAATACTCTGTAGCCATGCCACCCTGAACGTGCCCAATCTTGTCTGATCTCGGAAACTAAGCAGGGTCGGGCCTGGTTAGTACGTGGATGGGAGACCACCTAGGAATACCAGGTGCTGTAGGTGTTGAAAAAAAAAGAGTGAAAAAAAGTATTATGCTTTTAAAGGTAAGCAAGGAAATGACAATCCAGTGCTGTGGAAGCTAACCAAAGTCAAGGAGGGTCTTAATTTTTGAATTAGTTAACCTCTGCATGAAATAATACATTTTAAATATACGTTACAAATATATAGTAAAATATTTACTATTGCTTACTTGGTAGTAAAAATGTACACAAATAGTTAAGATTAGCTTTTTTCTTTCTTGCCAAATTTCTTATGAAAATTTTCTTGTCCTCCATTCCAGCACCTGTAACAACACTTAGAACATAGTATATGCCTAATAAACATTTTTTTAAAAAATTTAAATTGTATTTAACTCTATGACTTAAAACTTTTCCTCATTAACTAAAATAAAATTCCACTTTATGTGCTCCACAGCTTTTCTCCTTTAGCTAAATTTCTTCCCTAATCTTAGAAAATTAATAAAAATTGATTTTTGTGTCAGAAAAGCCTTTGAGTAAAAACAGTTAAAAATAGACCAAATAGACAATGATTTACCATTTTATAAAACACATTTTCTAAAGATAAAGTAAATCCCTTTTGCACTAATCTCTATGTGATTATGTCCCAAGTGTGGAATCAGTAACTTGGATTATAGCAGAGAGGACTGTGGCTGCTTTGAACTTAAGAAGCATTGATTTACAGAGGGAGACATACATATATTACAATCTAACATTTCTTTTGATCTGTCATTTCTGCTGATAAAGTCTTAATTTGGACATGATAGTTCCTTAACACCTTAACACAGTCAATCTTCTATTTTAACAAAGAGAGGCACTAGACTAAGACATTTATCAAGCAACAGCTTCTACCTAAAATTTAATACTACTACTTCGTTTTCATGTTATTTATATTTTATGATTAAAGTCTATTCATGGCAGTGAAATGAGATTTCTTCTTCAAATACATATGTTAAAATGCAGTTTCTTTTAAGAAATGTAAAAGTAAATAATAGGTAGTACAATGTTATGGTGAATTGTAAAGACTAAAGTTTAGGAAACTTTGCCACATATTATGAAAATAATTAGCATAATAATTATGTCATAAATATCTGAACTCCACATTTTAGAACATGATAATAATGGCTTTTTTCAAATACTAATGAGGAAAGGAAAAATAATGATAATGGCATATGTGTGGTAATGATCATGGGTTATAAGTCATGTAGAATATTGAAAAACTCACCATGCCATTGAATATAAAAATCTTTACTGGAAAAATGAAAAATTTTAGGTACTTGTAGAACTTTTTAAATTTTTAGAATTTTGTTTGCTTTTAATCACAAATTGAAGAGCCTACAAAAGAAAGCAGGAGACAAAAAAAAAAAAAAGTTTCCATTTTAAGATTCCATTTAGATTTTCTTAAATGACAGTAAAATTGCTACCTGGAGAAAACTTCTTTAAAAGTAATTGTAACCACAGGAAAACTAGGGAAAAGTAATACTAGGAAAAGAGAAATATTTAAAAATTACATTTTAAATAATTAAATTATTATCGAGAGTTGAAATTAGTATGTTCTAAATAAATAAATTATAAAGATAAATCAAATATTTGATATGATTATTCAATAGGAAAAGGTCTTATGTAATTAGACAGGCTTATTAAATATTTATGGGCAATAAGTATGTATTAAATGTAAGTAAAAATATTAATAACAATATAGCCTCTTTGAGCATTGAAATTAACTAAAGCTGTTAAAATTTTATTGTTATGTTTCTAGCAGCTAATATTTTCTTGATTGTCCTCTGAGATTGTTGAAAATCTTATTGGCAATATGATTATCATAAATTTTCAATGAATGATTATCGATCAAGACAGAGTAGTCTAATGAATTGGACTTTGTCACCCTTTCCTCAACCCAATTATGAAGTCTGAGATCCTGATTGTTTTAGATTTTGTTGTACATTAATAACAAGCAATAACTAATAAGCTACTTTAAAGTTACTTTTTAAAAAAAGAACCAATAGAAAACTATTTAAAACAACACAATGCCCATACCATTAGGTAGAAGGCTTTGTCATCATACATTTATCAGTCATTGTTTCACATTAGATGCTGACAACAGCCTTTGCATCTGCTGTTGCTTCTGTCTAGATTGCCATTCCTCCAGACTTTCACGTTAGCTTCCTTCTTTTTTGCCAAATTCTTTTTTGTAAGTTTTCTGACCACTCTATTTGATATAGCTTTCTCTCATCCTCTTCTGATACACTGCTTAATTTTTCAACATAGCACTTAATACTACCTGATTGTATATAGTCCATGTATATGTTTATAGTCCATTCTACCACCTTCTCACTAGACATCAGTTCAAAGAATACAAGGAAACTATGATTTATTCGCTTTTGTGTCTCCAGTGGCCAGAATAGTGCTTGGCACATGGTAGATTCTCCAAAAATTTTGTTAGTTTAGGTAAAATGCCTCTCAAGTGGTTAACTCCTCATTCCACATTATATTTCTTATAATTTAACAATTATATCTATTGCTGTTAATATGTAGCATAAGTTACTTGGTCTAAGAAGCCAGTACTGATCTTTGTTTGGGAAATTGTATGACCATTGTATGGCCATTATTGCTTTTTTTTGTTTTTTGTTTATTTGTTTGTTTGTTTAATATAAACCTTTCTAAGCCTATTATAAAATTATCAATTTGTTAAATTAAAACTATTGGTAATCTTTACAGGAAAAAGCTAAAGTAATCAGGTATACAAATTGTTATATAGCTGTTATCAGGTCATATAAATTGTATTAAATGTTCAGATATTTTTTATTACAATGAAAAATTAAATATTGGCAGTTTTTTTTAATAAAGAGATAGAGACAGAGAGAGAATATTATATTTAAAATAGTTTCCAGCTTTACCTGTCCATTGGACATCTTATTTATATGAGCCAACAAATTTCTGTCTGTTAAAAACTATGTTGAGCTGATTTTCTATTAACTGTAGTTGAGAATTCTAATAGGATGAAGGGGTTATACTTGTGCTGGGGATTTTTAATATACCAAGAAAACTGACTTGGACAGTGTGACTATGTGGATTAATTTAAGATTAAAATTTAAGTTTAGAGTTGATAAGATGCTTTAATTTCTCTGAAGATAATTAGTATTTAAGCAAAGTCTTGAAGAGCAAAATCCAGACAAGTGACACCAAATCTTATCATGAGAAGGGGAAGAAGTGGCCTTTACTGAAAAACTAGCAGATAGTAGGCAGGACAATAATATTTTACACATATATTTTATTAGCTTAAGGACGAAGTTACTTAAATTATTCTTATCATTAACTTTACCAAAATATAAAGACATTCATTAAATCTCAAAAGGTTAAGAAGTTTTAATATATTTTGTAGTCTAACGCATGCAATTAGGAAAGGCGATACGATGTGAATTTTACTCTAAGAAGAAACTTTCCTGTGAAGAAAGAAAAATGGGCTGGAAGCATGAGAGATTAGAGCAAGTTACATTGGCAGGAACTTTTTAATTTAGTTAAAGTAATTATTTTTTTGATAAAGGCTATTGCTGAGGTGAGAGATGATTAGTCTTCACTAGCATAGCAGCCGTGGGAACAGATGAAAGTAAGAGAGATCCTGGAGAATTATAGAGAAAGAATCAACAGGACTGGAGAACTAAAAAGATGTAGGTACGGTGGAGATGAAGTATAATTCTGTGGCTGCTTAGGAGAGTGGTGGATTCGTTAACAGAGATGACAAATATAGAATGAGGATTATATGAGCAGGTAAGAGGGAGAGCCATGAGGACGCTAATTCAGTTTTGGAACACATGTTTGGAGGACCTGAAACATTTTCCTGTGGAGACCAGCATTTATTTATGCATCATTTCAAAAAATATTTATTTTATACCTGTTAGCCAAGTACTTCTCTAGACGGATTGCTTGCTTTTATATTTTAGTGGTGGGATGCAGAGAATAAACAGTTAAATGAATAAATGTATACTATATCAAGAGGTGAAAAATTATAGAAAGAAAAATAAAGCATGGTCAGGCAATTTGTGGTTATTTTATGTCTGCCTAGGGAAGGCCTCTGAGCAGAGGTCTGAAAAAATTGAGGGAGTGGGCCACAAGGATATCTGGTGTAAGAGAATTTCAGGCCTCTTGCATTTAGTTAGGTACTTGACTACAGTGTAAACTCCTGAAAGAGCTTGTTATAATTATCATGTTTTAAAAAAGTGCAGTTGGTTTCAGACCTTCATCATATCAATTCTGCATTGCTGCCTTAGGCTCCCAAGAGATCTTTATTTGTCTGATATCCTCTCTCTTTCTTGTCCACAAGATACTCTTGTATTTTTTCCAACAAATTTTATTTAGGAGTCATTTCCTCCATGAAGCCGAGGTAGATAAAATACTCTCTTTTATATTCCCGAAATAATGCTATAGGCTTAAGAGTCTAGAAAATTCTTGAAGACAGTACTTAGGATTTACCTTTAGCAGAGTGACTTCCTCTCAATAAAATTGTGTTGATTTGAATTAGAAATGGGAGTAATCTGGATTGACTGAAACTTAGGATATATATAGGTAAGAAAATGACAAAAAAAAAAAAAAAATATGAGAGAAGGCATAAGATATAAAGGTGCCAAAAATAACTACGGTAAAAAACTGGTGAAACAGCTGATTCAGTAACTAAGCTGACTTGTCAAGAAATAAATCAAACATGGGGAGAAGACTGCGTCTTCTGTTATAGTGTCCTCTATTTTCTCCCTTTTTTCTTCTCAAATTAATTAAAGCTATATAAATATAGCACGTAGCAGTATCTGACAGATCCTTAGGGCTCAATAAAATATCTACATTTGGAGTTAGCTTTTGGAAAGGAAACTGAAAGATTTTAACATTATTTTCCTTGATTAAGGAGTCACTGAATCCATTAAATAGATTAATTTAGATATATGCACATGTGTATTCTGCGATCAAAATCTTATTTCTATATTTAGCTTAAATGACAGAAGTATTTTTTTAGGTCAGAAACAATCCTTTTCCCCTCTTTAATTTAGGAACAAATGACTTTTTAGTTTGGGGACCATATGTCTTTGGATGAAGACAAGACTGTCACAAATGAGATTCTTACTGTAGTCCATTGATTTGGGTGTTTAGTTTATTGTATTGATCACACCTTACAGTCTCCTTGATGTCTCAGCACATTTGGTAGAGTATTAACATATTTTAAATTTAACTCCATGGATTCTAGGATACACATGACATTTTCAGAAAGTGTATATTATTGTAAGAACTTATATGAACTAAATAATTTTCTGTAATTCAGGGGCTCCATGAGCCTAAGAATCTAACCAACACAGGGAATTAGTGTTTGGAAGGCAGATTCATATTTTAGACATGAGTACATCACACAGTATGTAACACAACCTAGCCCGTGGCAAGTTCCAAGGTGGATAAGCAACTGGTATAACTGGTTTGTGCAAAGCTGGGGTTACATATGGCCGTAATTTGCTATCCCTGATTCTTTTCTTGGTGAATTTTGTATGTGGATATTTTCAGTTTATTTGATGCTATTCCATCCACAGGATATTAAGTATTTTTGAAAAAGCTTTAAATATTTTCCATTTCTGTCATTTCCTGGCAATTGATTATTTTAGCAATATTTTATATAAAAAATTTTAAATTATGCAAAGAGTAGAAACACTGGTATAATAAATTCCCTTGTATGAATCACCTAGCTTCAAGTTATCAATTCACTGCCAATATTTCTTCTAAACTCCCACCTATTCAACCTAAATCTTTTGAAAAAATCCTAACATATCATCTATCTATAAATATGTTAGCGCATATCTCTCAGAGTGAGATTCTTTAAAAATCACATTACTATCATCGCACAAGGAATACTTGATCATAATTTTTTAATATCAAATAGGATCCACATTTCTCAAACATTCATTTAAGAGTACGTTTGAGCCAGCACCCAAAGAGAGCCCATTGAACATTGAAATTGGTTGATATATGTCTTGAATCTTTTTAAAGATTCTCCTCTATCTCTTGATTATTGGCCTTTTGTATGAACAAAACTAGCAGATATGTATTTATATATAAATGTACATCTATACAGCACCACAAGTTCATACTAATTCATTAAATTCAAATTTGAACTACAGGGCTTTTACATAAGTTTATTGAACTTTTATATCTGCATCTCCTTTCTCTCATGCTTAATTTCCTGGTTTTTAGTGACACCATTTTCTTCATCTCATAATATATAAAATATAGTTTCAATATTTATAATCAATACCACAATAAAAATATGACTACAAAGTACAATTTGTATTTTTCATTTGCTTTTGAATTTATTTTGTAATTCTCTTTATAATTTTGTAATTCTCTTCTATAAGATTTAAGTGCCTTGGCTATAGAACTGGAACCCAAGCAATTCTTGAGATTGTTCTCTCCTTCTCCAGTCCTTTCCCAATATTTCTGCTTTTCTTTGTCATGTTCGCTCTCTTCTCTCTTTACCAGTAGACTTTTTTGCCTAGTCATAGTTTCTGCACCCTTATAATTTTGTCTTATGCAGAGTACATCATGGCCACTCTCACAAGATACTATGTCATGAATTTTCATCTTTACCTTCCACTACCGATGGCTTCCCTCTTTCAATATTTCCTGGCCATCTTTTGGTTATTACCTTACTTATATGTTGGATGCCCTTGTATCACATGACCACTATTATCCATCTGTTATCCTGTGGGACATCATGTGGTACTGGTCCATAAGTTAGATTTGTCGTGAATATTTTATAAAGAACTCTGCATATGGCAGATATTCTAAAGCAAGACCCGGCAAATCTAGTATGATTTCAGGAAATGTTTTAAATAACAAATGTGTCTTACTTTTTTAGTTGGTTTGGATGCCATTTATTCTTAGCCTCTTTTGATATATAAATTATATGGCAATAACTACAGTATGTGCAATTTTCTTATATGGATATTTGGTAAAAAAAAAATAATAATAATACCATTTTTCCATAGGTGGGTGGATTTTAAGGAAATAATTTCTTAGCTTACATGAAATAATTTTATTTCATTATTGCCATTCCCTTCTATTTTCTCCCCAGGATGTCAGATGATGTAACTAGAACTCTTATGACAAACAGGTGGTCAGATCCATAACTTACATTGAAGTTTGTTCTTGTTCAGCAGCAGCTAATATTAAATTCAATGTTCTCAAATATTTACTCAGAGTAATATGCTCCATTTGGTCTGCACTGTGATTTTTGGCTTCTACTTAATAATAGTTCTGTGCCCTTTAGCAAATATAACAGCAGGAAAACCATAATGTTCAAAACAACAGACTTGTTAAATGTATAACATATTTTCTCTTGCCTGTTTGCCTTTACCAGTTTAATGTTACTCCTGGAATTCTTGGAAGGTTTACACATTTTTCTAATGTTTAAAGAACACATTTAGTTGTTTCTCTTTTTAAAACACATGAGATATATGTATATAAACTTTCATCATGCTTCATTTTGGAAGGATAGGAGAGGGATTTAATTCACCTCTCCCATTGTTTCTAGTCTTCCCAATTGCCATACACTTTTACTGATCAAACATTTATAAGTAAGTAATTTCACTAGATAGTGATTTGATTTACTTTAATCAATCTTATACTGGAGAGAAAAAAGAGAATGACTTTAAAATTTGTAAAAATTTCCCCTGCATACAGTTTGAAATTGGTCTCTCTTCTTCCAGGATTAAAGAATTTACTCTGTTAGGGGTCCAGCCACCTTCTCAATATAATACAAATATGGACTCAACTGATTCTAGAAATGAAAAGGCAGCATGAAGAGGTGCTACTGATAAGGAGATGACTCATAATCTTGTCATGGTGGAGAAATACCGAATCCTTGTTTGATAGATTGCTTTTTTGTTTTCAACAATCCTCGTTTTTAAGAGGGTTCTAAATCCCATCATTGCTATGTGACCTTTTCTGTGTCTTGTAGGTATTTTTTATCCCTGTTCCTTTGATTTTGGCTTTGGCTCTATAACTCATTTTGACCAATAGAATATGAGTGGGTATGATTTATGTCACATCTCAGCAGAAGGGGTAAAGGGTATCGTTAGGTTCTGCCAGTTCTTTTGCTCTTTTCCCTCTGCCATGAAAATAGCATATCCCAAAGAGGACTGCTCTTTCAGCTTGGGCAATGGAACGAGACAAGATGTATGTCAGAAATGCAGCAGACATATAATATGAAAGAGAAATACTTGCTATTTTAAGCCACTGAGACTTGGGGTTGTTACTGCAGCAAAGCTGAATAATGTAATCCTCATTTTTGTAATATGTAGGAATTTTTGATCAATTCTTTTTTATTATTTTTGTCTCCAGAATAATAGTCTCAGGTTTTAAGTTCCTTGAAGTTCTTTAAATATTTCTTTCCTATATATCTTCTATAAAGCAGTTTGTTAATAAATATTTGAGTTAATGACTTAATAAATAGATGGAGAGACTGGCCATCAAATAGACAAACCCTTTAAATTAGACATTATATCCAAGTCAAAAGTACCTCACATTACTTAAGCAGTAGTTTTTAAAAATTTTTGGATTACTTAACAATTACTTTAAAAAATATTATAATTATTGTGGTTTCTTAAAAATGATACTAATTTGTTTAATTTGATAACCATGAAGACCATGTGTTCTATAAGTGACTGTTAAAATGACTAATTTGAGATAGAATATGTTATATATCCAAGTTAGTTCTACTACAGATTATGTCTACATTTATAAAGTATGATTAAAAAACTATTTTCCAGTTATTGAATATTTCATTAACATTGGTAGACCTAAATACACAAATTGCCAATATTCAAGGAAAGAGCATGAAATAAAATGCATGTATACTTTATTCATGTTCTGAAACATACCAGAAAATATAATTCAGAAATATAGGAACCAAAGCTCAAATCAGGCCAAAATCCAAATGTATAATTTTCTTACATTCATGTAACAAAGTTAATAATTTTTATTCTTGACATTCTCTAGTTCCAAATAATTTACAGTCTCATAAGTCAAAACACATTGGCTATCTCAGATTATCTAATCATTTTTGTGGATTAAAGAAGAAACCTACCTGTGACCAGAACCATAAAACTTTCTATAATAAGGCCTAAGGCTGTCCTTTCTGATCCCAAGAGTTTTTAAAAAGAAGAAGAAAGAGGGCATATAATAAGGTAAGGACAAGCTTTGAAAACATTCAAAATTTCAGAATATAAGCACTAGTTGTACTTTTTCCTCAAAGGATGCAGGCTTATTTGTACCCACTAATTTTTCCACAATAAACCAAAATGTTTGTAAAAAGAGATAAATTCATTTAAAATTACCTTTGACATATTTCTATATGTATTTAAATGGTTTTTGATCAATTGAGACATTAATTCAAAGTATAACTATGTCTCTATATGTGTCAAAACCTTGATGCCTCTACAGAACAAGCTTGAGCACTCTTTCTTATCCCACTACTCAGACTTCAAAAGAAGATAATCACCATGTCCTGGAATTTTATTCCTCTAATCTTCTAAAACGCACATGTATGCAATATTAACCATAGCTAGGATAACCTCATGCCACTAAGCAAAACATCCTGATTTGGTTCTCTCGCCAAATACCCATGTCATATCATCTCTCATTATAGACAAAAATGGAGTTAGTTCGAAGATCCAGGTACAATTTGATTTAGTTTATTTTACCATTTCTAATAATACATTGCAAATATGTTGTTTTTCTAATGACACCGTATCTCCTTTCCTCTTTCTCAATTCCATTGCTCTTAAAATAACTTGTTTATGATATTTTAATTCTCAAAATAGATATACTATGGTATAAACAGAATCAAGCAATGAAATAAAAACTTACAGTAGTCACCTCTGATATGACTAACAATATTCAAAAACTATATTTAAATTCACTTAAATAGGTTCCCATAATAGGTCCATGAAACATAATTTTAAAAGGTAAAGGAGGTAATTTATTAAATCCTCTGCATGAGGGGTAATGAATTCTCATGAATAACAATATCTAAATTTGAACCTATCTACTCAGGGTAGGAGACAAACCACAGCGTAACTGTGAAGTATAACAGTAGGTCTATTTGTCGGAATACTGAATCTGTTCCCAGAACATCTTCCTAGTAAATCGAGTTCTAATATATTAACGAAACATCCTACATCAGGATTTGGATCCTCAGAAAAGTGAAAACTGGGAAAAGTGTCAGTTTGTCTCACTGCCTGCAGGCACAGAAGTGAAAACTTTCGGACTTTGGCTTTAAGACCATTATCGTTTGCTATTTGGAATTTTATATAATAAATTCATACTGGAAAAAACAAGGTTGATTTTTTTTTTTTTTTGCAAATAGGAAAGAAAATGTCATAAGCCATTTCCCTCCCAGTGCTCAAACATTTAGTTCAGTTGCAAATGATACAGGATATTCAGTTATGATGTATGAGTCCAAGGCCAAGAAGATGGTAATTGTATGTTGAGCTTTTTAAAGATATTCTTAATCTGAGGTACCCCACTAGTTAATCTTCAGGATTCTCTAACCATTTCTCCTTATCATCTTATCTTTTTTAATTTTATTTTTATTTTTGTAGGGAGATCTTAAGGTTAAAGTTAGTAAATTAAAACAATGTGATATCAGATATTAGATGTTTATTTGTACCTACCCAAACATCACTCCTTTTAAACACCTGAACATAGAGCATCAAGCAGATTCCTTGAATTTATTATATTTTAATAAATTAAATTTTATTAGAGCTACTCTGTAATATAAATAATAGTGAAACTTTAAAAAGTCTCAGGAGAAATAGTTAAATCTCTTTTAGAACAAATTATAGCTGCTTTTGTGCTACCTGCAGAGTTGAGAAGTTACATCAAAAAACATAAGGCTCGCAAAGCCTAAAATATTTACCAACTTGTTCTATACAGAAAATGTTGGCTAATCCCCATCATACTTTATATGTTCCTATATGGGGTTGGCGGACAAGATTTAAAAACATGAAGAGATAATAAAGGAGTAAAGCCTAAATATTTCTTCTTTCTACACAATAAGAAACCATTACCATCTTGAGGGGCAACTGTTGGACACCAAGCAGAGTGATTTTCTCCCTGTAATGGATCTCAGAATTAGACTCAATTTTAAAATCCTAAGACTGCTATAGAAAGATTGTGGGGGGCGGGTGAGGAAACATGGAGTTTTTGTTAAAGAACTAGCTTTGGTTCACAGTGGGCAACCTATTCCTGATCTAGTTGCTGTAACTAAAGTAAATTTTTTGTTCAAGTTTCTAACCACCACATAATTGATGTTTGCCTTAAATATTGTTGGCTCATTTAGTCTTCTTTTGTGGAAGAGGATCCCAATGAGTTATTGTAAATAAATTATGTTAAATTGAATCTTTACTGGAGGATCGAAAACATAACACCTAGGCCTATAAAATATTCAGAGTTTGGCTGAGTGAGGCCATGGTTGGTGGAAATGTATTGGAGATAAGTAATCTTACACTATGGAAAACTGGCAAAGTAACTGGAAACAATTATAATCTTTAAAGAAACACACCGATAAATGAGTAACATTTACAACTTGATATTATTTATATCAAGAGATTAAAAAGCAATGTGATATCAAGTTATATTTTTGAAATGCATTTGCATTTGTTAAATGATTTGAAATAATCAAAAATCTTGTTTTGAATAAATGCTGTTAGGATAAAGTTTATCATTTGGAATAAGACAAATTAGCTACATTCTTCATATCATGAACAAGAATAAACTGAAAATGCATCGGATAAATATTTTAGGCATTGCAAACCTTATCGGAGAACTAAATGTAAGCAGTGAAACTATAAATTCTAAATGAGAACAAGGATATATTTCTTTATAATTTGGGTGTGCAGAAGTTATTTCTAAATTGACTCAATATTCAGATGCAATAAAATTAAAGATGGCTAAATTTACTATAGATAGATATAAAAACATTTTCATGACAAAATGAACCCTAAGTAAACAAGGCAAATAAAAAATAGGAGAAAATATTTACAAAAGATATAGTCAATTTTTCAATGCACTTAAATATTTAAAATTGCACTTAAATATTTAAAAAGAGATTCAACTTTACTCATAAGAAAAATGAAAAGTAAAATGGCAAAATTTCAAAAATTTAAAATGCGTTCTGTTGGCAAAATTGTGGGGGAACAGGCATTCTCATACATTGAAGGTGGGAATGAAAAGTGATAAAATCCTGTGGAGGGGAATTCGGCCATATCTAAGAAAATTACATGGGCATTTATCTTTCAACCCAACAATCCCAATTCTAGGAATTTATCCTGAAGATACATATCCAATAGTACAAAAATCATACACACAAGGTTATTTGTTGAAGCATTATTTGTAGTAATAAAATATTGGGCATTACTAAAATATCCAAATGTAGATTAGTTGAATAAATATGGTAAATGCATACAATGGACATTCATGCATCTGTACAAAAGAAGATATCTGTAAACTGATATGGAATGATTTTCCAAGAGATATTGTTAAGTGAAAAAATAAAGTATAAAAGAGAATATATATTATGTTAGCTTTTATGTAAAAAAGAGGAAGTAAAAAAGTACACTTATATGCTTACTTGAATAAAAAAAAAAGAAGAAAACACATGAAGGCTAAGCCTATACAAGTCAATGAAATGTGGAGTAGGAGAAATAGGGGAGGGAGTGACACTTCTATGAGTACTTTTCTGTCTGGTTTTGACTTTTAGATGGAGTTTAATGTTCTATATATTCAAAAAATAAATTTACAAAAGTGAAGTAAATAAAAACCTAAAACTGAAAGCAAGTATAAGCAAATGAATGCAATCGTATTCATGTGAATAGCATAAGCAAACTGAAGAAAAAAAAATTAAGAGAAACAAAATGTTAATCCAAGTAATTTGTAACTGATTTCACTATATGTCTCTTTGTCCCCATGAAGTGAGAGAATAGTGGATAAAAACTTTCAGGGGGGATTTGCTTGTTTTCGTGGTATTGGCAAAGCAATTCTGCAATTCTGGGATTATTTTATGTGTATTTTTGTAATAAAGGAGATGCAAGTAAAGAATGAGGAAAAGCAAGGAAAGACCCCCTAAGATAGACTGGAATTAAAGCTATCAATACAAATTTATGATTTCTGATATATATGTATATGTTTGTGATTATGTGTAGACAAATATATAACTATTTGCACATATATATATATTTGCACATATATATAT
>NW_006434897.1:3085637-3114226 GCF_000325575.1 Pteropus alecto
ATATATATATATATATGTATGTATGTATGTATGTATGCATCTAGGCTCCTTTGTTTAACATATATCCAAACTCCGACACCCAGTAGCAATGAGCACATTTACTGCATTGATCTTGTTTTTTAAGTTAGCATTCCCCAGTGAAAGGATCTAAGAAATAGTTGATTACAGCACTAGGACAGCAAAAGCTCAAGATAAACCCAGATAATCTTTTTATGCCAGAAAAATAAAGAAATATTAACAAAATGAAAGTTTATCAAAACAACACAGGAGACATTAAAAATATTTTTATTTAAGTATAGTTGGTATACAATATTATATTGGTTATATTTGTTCCAGATAGGTGTACAATATAATGATTCTACATTTTTATACCTTACAATGTGATCACCCCAGTAATTCTAGTATCATCTTTCACTGTGCAAACTTATCACAATATTACTGACTATATTCCTTTTCCCCTTTTTACCCATTCCACCACCCCCTCCTTTCTGGTAACCATCTCTTTGGTTTCCGTTTCTATGAGTGTTTTAGTTTAGTTTTGTTTAGATTCCACATATAAGTGAAACCATATGGTATTTATCTTTCTTTGTCTGATTTATTTCACTTAGTATAATACCCTCTACATCTATCTATGTTGTCACAAATGATGAGGTTTCATTCTTTTTTATTGCTGCCTAATATTCCAGTGTGTGTGTGTGTGTGTGTGTGTGTGTGTGTGTGTGTGTATGATATATCTTCTTTATCCATTCATCTATTGATAAATGTTTAGGTTGCTTTGATACCTTGGCTATCATAAATATTATATGGAACTGCAGTAAATATAGGAGTGCACATATCTTTTCAAATTGGTGTTTTTGTTTTCTTTGAATAAATCCCCAGAAGTGGATTTGTTAGGCTGTATGATATATCTATTTTCAGTTTTTTGAGGAATCTCCATACTGTTTTCCAAAAGAGTTGCACCAGTTTGCAATCCCACCAAGAATGCACAAGAGTCCCCTCTTCTCCGCATCCTCACCAACACATTTTATATTTTGACATTTTGATAATAGCTATTCTGATCAGTGGGAGGCGGTATCTCGTTGTGCTTTTAATTTGTATTTCCCTGATGATTAGTGATGATGAGGAACTTTTTATATGTCTATTGAGCAACTGTATGTCTTCTTTGTAGAATGCCTTTTAGTATCCTCTGACTATTTTTCAATTGAATTGTTTAATTTTTTTGTTATCGAGTTGTATGAATTTCTTATATACTTTAGATATCAATAATATCAGATATATAGTTTGTGAATATATTCTCTCATTCAGTAGGTTGGGTTTTTTTTGTTGTTTTGTTGAAGATTTTTTTCAATGTATAGAAGTTTTTTTAGTTTGATAAAGTCCCATTTGTTTATTTTTGCTTTTGATCCTCTTCCCCAATCAAGGGGACATATCCAAAAAGATATTACTCAGACTGATGTCACATAGTTTATTTCCTATTTTTCTTCTAGGAGTTTTATGGTTTCAGGCTTTACATTTAAGTCTTTAACTCACTGAGTTTATTTTTGTATATGGTGTGAGAAAGTGGTCCAGTTTTTTTTTTCTTTTCTTTTCTTATTTTTTTGCATGTATCCAGTTTTTCTCAGCACCATTTGTTGAAGAGACTGTCATTATTCCAGTGTATATTCTTTCCTCCTCTATTGTAAATTAGTTGACCATGTAAGCAAGGCCTCATTTGGAGGCTCTCTGTTCTGTTCCATTGATTGATGTATCTGTTTTCGTGTCAATATTGTTTTGATTATCAAAGCTTTGTAGTATAGTTTGAGATCAGGGAGTGGTACACCACTTTGTTCTTTCTCAAGATTGCATTAGCTATTTGGGGTCTTTTGTGGTTTCACATAAATTTCAGGATTTTTTTCTACTTCTAAGAAGAATGCCATTGGTATTTTGATAGAAATTGCATCGAATCTGTAAATTGCTCTGGGTTTAATGGTCATTTTAATATTAATCCTTCCAGTCGATAAGCACGGTATATCCTTACATTTATTTGTGTCCTCTTCAATTTCTTTCTTTAATGTCTTATAATTTTTAGAGTACAGGTCTTTCACCTCCTTAGTTATGTTTATTCCTAGGTATTAAATTCTTTTTGATGCAATTGTAAATGGAATTGTTGCTTTTCATTTTTCCTCTTGATTGTTTGTTATTAGTGTGTTGGAAAGTGACAGATTTCTGTACATTAATTTTGTATACTGCTATTTTACTACATTTTTTTATTCTGTTAAGTTTCGGTGGATCCTTTAGTGTCTTCTATACAAAATAACATACATATCATCTGCAAAAAGTGACAGTTTTATTTCTTCCTTTCTAATTCCAATGACTTTTATTTCTATTTCTTTTCTAATTAATGTGGCTAGGACTTCCAGTACTATATTGAACAATAGTGATAAGAGTGGACATCCTTGCCTTGTTCCTGATCTTAGAAGAAAAGCTTTCAGATTTTCACCATTGAATATAATATTAGCTATGGGCTTGTCATATATAGCCTTTATCAAATTGAGATAAATCTTTATTAAGAGTTTTTATCATAAATGGATGCTGAATTTTGTCAAGTGTTGTTTCTGTATCTATTGAGATAATTATATGATTTTAATTTTCAGTTTGGTTGATATGATGAATAGCTTTGTTTTACAGATATTGAACCAACCTTGCATCCTAGTTATAAATCCTACTTGATCATGGCCTATAATTCTTTTAATGTACTGTTGAATTTGGTTTACTAGAATTTTATTGAGAATTTGGGCATCTATGTTCATCAGGGATATTGGCCTGTAATTCTCTTTTTTTCTGTAGTGTCTTTGGTTTTGGTATTGTGGTAGGGCTGACCTCATACAATGAATTTGGCAGTGTTCCTTTCTCTTTATTTTTTTAGATATATTTGGTAGAATTCTTCTTTGAAACTGTCTGATCCTGGGCTTTTGTTTGTTGGGAGTTTTATTTTTTATTACTGCTTCAATTTCACTGCTAGTAATTGGTCTGTTTAGATTCAATTTCTTTCTAGTTTAGTCTTGGAGGCTTGTATGTTTCTAAAAGTTTATTTATTTCTTCAGATTGTTTCTTAAATTTGTTGGCATATAATTATTCATAGTATTTTTTAATCATTCTTTGTATATCTGTGCTGTCAGTTATAATCTGTTCTCTTTCATCTCTGATTTTATCTGTGTTCTCTCTGTTTTCTGCTTGATGAGTCTTTCTAAAGGCTTGTCAGTTTTATTTATCCTTTCAAAACACCAGCTCTTAGTTTCATTAATCTTTTCTATTGTTTTTCTATTTCATTTATTTTCACTCTAATCGTTATTATTTCCTTCCTTCTACTCTTTTTGTTTTTGTTTGTTTCTCTTTTTTTATTTCCTTTAGGTGTAAATTTAGATTATTTGTTTGGGAATGTTTCTGCATTTTAAAGTAGGACTGTATAGCTATAACTTGCTTCTTACAACTGCTTTTGTTGCATTACATAAATTTGTAAGATTGTATTTTCATTTGTCTCAAGGTAGTTTTCTGTTTGTTGTTTGATATCCTCCTTGATCCATTGATGGTTTAGATGCATGTTGTTTAATCTCTACATATTTGAGTTTTCTTTCTAGTTTTTTTTTTTTTCCCCCATAGTTGATTTCTAGTTTCATACCATTGTGGTCAGAAAGTATACTTGATATAATTTCAATCTTCTTGAATTTATTGAGGCTTGTTTTGTGGCCTAGTGTGTGATCTCTCCTGGAAAATGTTTTATGTGCACTTGATAAAAATGTGTAACCTGCAGGTTTTTTTGGGGGGGTGGGGTGAGGATGAACAAAATGCTCTATAATATCAAGTCAGACTCATCTAATGTAGCTTTTCAGGCCATTATTTTACAAAAGACATCTTAAGGTGCTCCCACAGGTAAAATCTGAGATAAATTAATCTTCAAATAATTAAGGATTGTAATGAATAGCAAATTGTTAAACAATAGAATTAATGAGTATGTGTCAAAATAGATTACAAACAGATGGATAGATAAGTTAATAAATATATATGTGGAAGAAAGAAGTTTTTTTTTTATATTAAAATGTCAATTGAAAAATGTTGAGAGGGTATTATAATTGCAAAATCACCATTTGAGCCATCATAATAAAAATTGCTCAGGGGCAAAGAACATTCATGGATGCTTAATCTAGGGTGAAGTTTTGATAAGAAGTGTTAAAATATGTTGTTTTACCACAGATTACTAATATGTTTGCTAAAGAAAAAATAACACTAGACTGAGGAAGCTGGACAGCACTTTGATCAGGTGACCATTAATGAGGACAGGTGGCCTTCATTTGCTTCTGCATGTGAAACCCTAAAATGCACACAGCATCACTTGTATAGTAGTCAGCCCAAAGATATATAACTTGTATGTAACCATGAGAAAACATCAGACATTTTCAAAATGTAGAACATTCTATTAAGGAAACAAAACAAAAGGAACAAAGCCCTGTATTCCTCAAAAAATGTCAATATCATGAAAGAAAAAGAAAGGCTGAGGAAATATTCCAGATTAAAGGAGATTTAAGGGACATGGCAACTAAATGCAGTAGGTAATCCTGGACTGGATCATGTATAGAAGGAACAAAATATTATAAAGGTCAATATTAAGAATATTTATAAAATGTGAATATGAATAATGTATTAATTGAAAATTTATTAATGTTAAATTTCTTGAATTTTATAACTAAACAGTGATTATATAAGAAAATGCCCCTTTTTGGAAATACATGTGAAGAATTTAATATGTAGGGATGGAGAAGTTTTCTACATGCAATTTACTCTAAAATGGTTCAGAAAAATATTTACACATATACACAGACATACACATACATAGATACAGACAGATAGACAGATGAAACAAATGGTGCAAAATGTTAACAATGAATGAATTGGGGTAAAATAATATAGATTTATTTTCTTATTTTTACAACTTTTCTGAAAGTCTGAAATGATTTTCAACTAAAATTTTTTTAAAATTATATATATAGCATTTAGTCCCTGCAATCTAAATAAGAAGACAACTGCAAAACACTTTGAACACTCAGAAAAAAAATGTTTGGTAATCATTTATGTGCTGAAAATTTAAGAAGACATGTTATGTATGAAATACTGTATTTTAACTTACATAGGAAGCTACATATGTTAAATGCCTCTGTTTAAACACATAATGATTTTAAAAGAACAAGTAATTTTTTTTTGATTTAGAATATTACTCTTTATGTTCATATGTATTTATATCATTTTGTTGGGTTATGATTGACATCCAAAATTCTATACATATTTAATGTATACAACTCAATGAATTTGGGGATAAATATACACCTGTGGAACTATCACCACCATCAAGACCAGGGACATAGTCATCACCTCCTAAAGTCTATGGACTTTCTATTTTGTTCTATGGTCCATTTGTTATCATGCAGGTATCATAGTTTTTATTACTATCGTTTTGTAATATAATTTGAAATCACGAAGTGTTATGCCTCCAGCTTTGTTCTCTTTGCTCAAGGTTGCTTTGGCTATTTATGGTCTGTTATCTTTCCTGAATTTTAGGATTCTTTTACTATTTCTGTGAAAAATGCCTTTGCAATTTGTTAGGTCATGCATTGAATCTGGTATCTTTGGGTAGTATGGCCATTTTCACCATATTGTCTTCAAATCCATAATAAAGTCTTTCTATTTATTTTCTTCTTCAATTTCTCTCATCAGTGTTTTATTTTTTCAGAGTAAGATCTTTTGACTCCTTGGTTAAACTTTTTGCTAGGTATTTTATTCTTTCTGATGCTATCATAAATGGAATAACCTTTTGAATTTCTTTTTTACAGTGTTCATGGTTAGTATCTAAAAACGCAACTAAATTTATGTACATTGATTTATGTGTCTTCAACTTTATTAAATTCATTTATTAGTTCTAACATACTTTTGGTAAAGTCTTTTAGGGTTTTCAATTTATAAGAGAATGTCATTTGCTAAAAGACACAAATTAACTTTTTCCTTTCTTGATTTGGGTGACTTCTATTTTTCTTGCTTAATTGCTCATGCTAGGACTTCCAATACTATGTTGAATAAAAGTGGTAAGAGTAGGCTTCCTTTTCTTGTTACTGACTGCACAAAAAAAACTTTCAGATTTTTACCATTGAGTCTGATGTTAGCTTTGCCCTTGTCATATATTGCCTTCATTATGATGAAGTATGTTTCTTCTATGTCTAATTTGTTGAGAGATTTTGTAATAAAAGAATGTTGAATTTTGTGAAATGCTTTTTTGGTATCAATTGAGGTGATCATATGATTTTTATCCTTCATTCTGTTATTGTAGTATATCATATTTATTGATTTGCAGATGTCGAACCCTCCCCAAGAATAAATCCCACTTGATGATGGTATGTGATCTTTTTAATGTGCTGTTGAATTCAGGTTGCTAGTACTTAGTTGAAGATTTTTGTGTTTATGTTTATGGAGTTTATTGGTTGTAGTTTTTTTTGTAGTGTCCTTGTCAGGCTTTGGTATCAAGGTGAAGCTGGCCTTGTAAAATGAGTTTGGAAGTGTTCCCTCCTTTTCAATTTTTTGGAGGAGTTTGAAAACAAATTGATGTTAATTCTGTAAATGTTTGGTGGAATTTACTAGTGAAACCACCTTTGTTAGAAAATATTTGATTACTGATTCAATCTTCTTATAATTGCTCTGTTCTTATTTTCTATTTTTTTATAATTCAGTCTTGGTAGATTGGAAGTTTCTAGGATTTATTAATTACTTCTCAGTTATCTATTTTGCTGGCATATACTTGTTCATAGTAGTCTCTTATGATTCTTTGTATTTTTATGGTGTATCAGTTATGTCTCCTCTTTCATTTGTAATTTTATATATTGGAGCCTCCTCTCTTTTTTCTTAGTCTACCTAAGTATCAATTTTGTTTATCTTTTCTAAAAACCAACTCTTAGTTCATATATATATTTTAAAATATGCCTGGGGAGTTTTAAATAATATATTTGAGTACATTGAAAATCCTACCATTATTTCTGTCCATACCTCAAAAATGTGAAGGCTTATAAAAGTTTATTAATTTTTTCTCTTCCTATGCATTATTATTATATATCTTGTCTTTTCATATTTTAGTACTGTCTGGACATTATACTAATAAATGGAAATATAAATATATTTATTAAGTTATTTATATACATTTTACAAATTCTTCTTTTCTTCTGTAAAATCTAGAACTGAAATTTGAAGCTTAGTAAAATATGACATAGTAAACATTGCTTTCCAAGTCATCATTCTCTGATTCTCATAGCACTTTGCACATATTTCTAATAGAGTACTTATTATAAGTAGTTTCTAATATCTGTTTCTATCACTAGACTGTGATCTCCATGACAACAAATGCTGTTTTATAACTTTTGTATTCTCAGAAGCTAGTGTTTGCCTAGTACATAATAGAATCCAAGTAAATATTAATATAAAATAATCTGAATAAATGGATGAGATTTATATTTATATGAAATGGAAAGGATAGAGGAATCTGAGATACATTGTGAATAATTTTATTTAAAGATTCTAAATCCCTTAAAACTCAATTTATTGAGTTTTATTTACTTATTTATTGACTTGTTGAGCCATGGTATTATCTCTGTAGCTATATTATTTTGGTTACCTCCTCAGAGTCTGTCTTACCCTTGAATGTTCTCTCTCAGATTGAATCAGACTTGAATGTTCTTAGATCTTACTTGCAGAAAATCCCTTCATCCATTCATTCTTGCCCATAGTTTTTACATTAGTCCTGAACCTAATTATTTCTGAAATATCAAAATAGCCTCCTGTTCATTCCCTTAACTCTTGCTTCTTACTCACTATCAACTTTCTCCGTTGAACATTCAGTTAATAGAATGCTATTAGATTAATCTTCTAAAAATAACACATTATGATCTCTGTCCAAAGCCTGCTCATCATCTACTACCCTAAAAAATTAATTTTTCACCTCAAACAAACCTACTCTTTACTCATTGCACGTCTGTTGATTTCTCACTTGTTCCTTTATTCCCACTGTTACTCCTGAAGACATTCTCCATTAATTTTTTACCTTCTACCATTACTTCAATGATTACCTCAGTTCTCAGTGATCATATCTTCTTTAGTACTATATATTTCTTGCATGCACTTCACATTTTGATTATATTTTTAATAATTTTTCTTTTAGTTTATTTCTCCAAATATTGAATCATAAATTGAGTGTAGAAAATATATTTGAGCCTTTGTTCATCAATGGACTGAAATTAGAGATCATATAGTAGATGTTCAATAAATATATATTAATTGCAGGATTATATTTACATTTGTGTTAAATTATAATTTAAAAATAGTTACCAAAGGTAATTCTACAAATGGAAATCAAGTAGTAAGCATTTCTTAGTAATTTCATTATGCTATTAAATTACTAATTAGCAATACTTGTATTCAAATAAGTGTTAAAATGGATAGATTTTTATCTGTCCAAAACTGCTTTGGTACATAGTTTGTTTAAATGTGTACAATTTTTAAGAAATTATGCCTCTTTTTCAATGCCTTATAAGAAATCTCTCTTAAGAAATTATCTCTTTAGAAAATCTCCTCTATATTTGTTTGCCTGTACCCACAACATTAAAAGTGAATAACGTGGGCATGTGCCAACAAAATACTTTCATAAATAATGCATAAGATGGTTGTTGAAGCAATATAGTAGTCCATCCATAAATTTTTGTGTTCACCAAAAAGCTGTTTAAAAATATTACTAAAAATTCTCATCTCATAGTGGTGATGACCGAATCTGTGTGTCTAGAATTCACATTACCAAACACCTATACAATGGTGATCAGATGATGGTTAGGAAAATTGAAATGAAGAACATAATTAAATAGGGATGCTAATAGAGATTTTCTTTTAAGCAATGGTAAACATTACTAATACACATACAGAGATATGATGCATCATTCTTCTAATTCTAGTTGTGCTACATATGATAATGAGAGCAAGAGCGTTATCATAATAAGTTAGAATCTGCAGTGCAATGTTCTATATCAGTGATGGAGAGATGATATAAGTTTAAATGTGTTATTTTAAAGCTGTGTACTTATATTTAAATAGGTCTTAAATTCCTGTACAATTATTTTATAAGGAGGAATTAAAGTGCTTTAATCTATGTCCTTAGTAATTAGTCAGTAAAATATGTCTTTTGATCTGGGTAAGAGGAAAAAAAACTTTAACACATGTTTACTTACCAAACACATAGTGAATTATCCAAAGTGTAAAATAATTTCATTCATTTGCATTAACTTTACTTTTTTAGAAAGCCTCTAACTAGTAGAAATAGCCTTCTATTAGTTAGAAGAGATATAGTAATCAAGCCCATATTTAACAATTTTGCAATCTTTATATTTTTAAAATGTATTTCTTCTGTTCTTATGTAGTACAGCTGGGTCTTATGACTATTTCCTGAACCTTCTCCAACTTCATTAAATTCTTCTCTACCTGATCATCATGATTTTTATAAGACATTTTAAATCAACTATCAGTGTCCTACATCTTTTTTTTTCCACAGACTACATAAACTCATGTTAACATATATATGTAGAAATCAGAAATGAATGTGGGAAAATACATGATCTCTTTTAAACTGCTTCTCTGTATTAGCATACTCAAAGAAAGGCTGTGACGAACTTATCAGAAATTCTTTATTTTAAAAGGTTATTTCTTACATAATATTTTCTCCAAACAATAATAGTTATACTTCTTTCTTGATATTTTAAGGTTTATTTATTTTTTAAAATTTAAGTATGTATATATATACAAAATATTAATATTTAGTATAAGAACATTTAGGACTTTAGAAGTTAACTTACTGCTGCTAATAATTTTATGTTTATGTGTCTCTGACATTATACTGCAAAAAAAAAAATGCAAGAAATCACTATAGGGAATAGTGATTTTAAGTGGACCTAAAAACATATGCTAAGTTACCTACTTTTTTTTTTTTGCCAACAAACAATATATTAGTATGTTCATTTTCAATGACATAAATATTAATTTAAAATTAAGTTACTAAAAAATAATTTATATAAAATTTATTTACCTATTAAATAAACATGAAAGATGCCTATTTGACAAATAGAAATAAGATCATCCTACTAATTAAAATTTTGGAAAATAAAGTACTGATTAAGGTTTATAATAGTTGCTCAAATGATTTTATCAAAAATTGTTAAAATTATATATAGGTATTTTGGTATCATCCTGTATATTTGCTAAATTCTACCTATAAATTTCTGCTAATATAGTTTCCTATCCAAATTTATTAATCTACTGAGACTTCTTTAAAGTTTCCAAGAACACTATCTCATATGGGAATTGAAAAAGAAAGAAATTCTTGCTCATCTTTAGCTGTCAAAGCATGTCTCATGGTGTCCTTCATTGAGTTTATTTGTTCATCCACTCTGCTTTATTCAAAGCAGAAATAATTTATGTATGTTTACTATATACTTATTTTCAAACCACATTGGCATATCAGTTGGTTTTGAATGATCTGCCACATGAATGATCTTGGTATATGACTGATACTCACCATATTCTAAGTTCTAAGAAGTCAGCAAACATATTTGTCTTATACATTCCTACATCTCCAGCATCAAACATAATGTCAGCAGCATTCTCTCTAGGTATATTGGTGATGACATATGTTAAGTGGTTGCATATATAGATATGGTTGTGCTTAATGCTAGTATATGTATATTCATTATACATAACTTCATATACATTATATGAAATCAATATGCACACATTAGTGAGAATCATTTCATTGGATCGTTTCAATGCTTATAGTTCTATTTTTATTTTCCTTTCAAGAGTAAACATACACCTTCCATCTTGTCATCCAGTTAAGGTTTCAAGTGAGCTTAAGTTGTCAGTGTATGATAAATCTCCAAAAGTTAAGGAGAGTTTCTTAAATAAAATATTTGTTAATTATTCATATATTTATGGGTTAATTCATACTTTCTAGGAAGAGAGAAATTAGTATAGGAAGCTGCAAACGAAAAAGAATAATCAATGAGGAAAGACTAACAAATGCTGTTTAGCTTGTTTCCAAGAGCTGATTTCTACAATAACTAAGTTTTCCTGGATATAAAAACACATTTATCAGTAGTTTATCATAAAAAATTCTGAAAATATTCCTTAATCATATATATCATTAACCCCATTATACTACATGATAAGGAAGCTTGATACTTGTGTAATTTCACATTTCTTGCCTATATTATATTATAAATAAAAATTACTTTAAATATGTTTATACAACATTTTAAAATTAATTAATAGGAGAGAGTTCATATTTTTTTGTTGATATATTTCCTATCTAAATCACTTAGATTAGATGGCCAAGAGACATATAAAAAGATGCTCAACTTTACAATCTATTAGGGAAATGCAAATCAAAACCACAATGAGATAACACCTCATACCTGTTGGAATAACTATTTATCAACAAGACAAGAAATAACAAGTGCTGGAAAGGTTGTGGGGGAAAAGGAACCCTTATACAGTGCTGGTGGGAATTTAAATTTGTAGAGCCACTATGGAAAACATTATGGAGGTTCCTCAAAAAATTAAGAGTAGAGTTATCTATGACCCAGCAATCCCTTTTCAGATTATCTACCTGAAAAAATTGAAAACATTTATTTGTAAAGATATAAGACACAGAAATAACTAAAGTTTCCTTAGATAGATGATTGGATAAAGAAGGTGTGGTACATACATACAATGGAATACTACTCAGCTATAAGAAAAGTTGAAATATTGCCATTTGCGATAATGTGGATGGATCTTGAAAATATCAAGCTAAGTGAAACAAGCAAGATGGAAAAAGTCAAGAACTATGTGATTTCACTCATATGTGGGATATAATGCTGAAAGGAACAAATACACAAACAAACAAAAACTCATAGACAGACAACAGTATGGTGGTTAATGGAGGGAAAGGGGGATGGAGGAGGTAGAAAAGGTAAAGGGGGTCAAATATATGGTGACCGAAGGAGATTTGGCTTTCAGTGGTGAACACACAATGCAATATACAGATGATATATAATAAAATTATACACTTGAAACCTGTATAATTTTGTTAGCCAATTTCGTCACCTCAATAAATTTAATAACATTAAAAAGATAAATGTATCACTTGTATTATTTAACAAAAGAGCATGCAGAAGAAACTGTATATGTTTGTCTTGTGAATGAATAAAATAATGTCTGAAATGGAATATAATTGCTCTCTGAAAAAGAATAAGAATTAATTTTTCCTTTACACATATATATCTTGTGTGTGCAATTCTGTTCAGATCTTTGCATACGTAGTCATTTCCTCATTCACTCAGAAATTTGTTAATCATTTCAGTAACAATAGCTACATTCTATCACTCACAAAATCATTTTCTTACTAATTATGTTATGGTAGAACTTTATAAAGTAATGTAAACATTATTTAATGATTTGTAGATATTGATGAGGATCAATTTAAAGATTAGTAACATAAAGAGAAAATAAATATAAACTAATTACCAATATTAAATATACATACAAACTACACTAAATGTATTTTCTCTTTTGTTTCTTTGTGATATTCATTTCTATGTGAACTTGGACAGGAGTATGACTTCAAATTAAATTAAATCATACAATTTTGATTTCAATTGTATAATCCAGTTCTTTTCTGTGTGATGTTTCAAATAATAATTGTATAATCTCTCTGATATTTTTAGTCTTATTAGCCCAATTACATCATTACCTGGTTATTATATGTGAAGCAAGCACTTTTTTTGCTAACAGTTAAAAATTTGCAATGTTAGAAATAATGTAGCTCATTTATAGGGCAGGTAGAAGAATGGTAATAAGCCGATATATTCTGGTTTATTCCATAGATCACAATAGTATAAATGGGAGTTTGCCACATTTTGTGGTAAATTAAGAGGCATAAATAGAATAGACCAGTGGGTCATAAATTCAGAATCACTTGGAGGGCTCATTTAAAGCAATAAAAAGATTGCTAGGCCTCAGACTCAGAGTATTTGATTCATCCAGTCTGAGATTGGGTGTGAGATTGTGCAGGTCTAAAAATTTTTTCAGGTTTCACTGATGCTGCTGATTTGAGATCATAATTTGCAAACCAACAGAGTAAAGAATTTACAATATTCTAATAAAATGAGCACAAAATTATTTCTTCCCAGCAAATTTGAATGATCATGGATAGGGCTGACAACTTTGCATTTTCACATTAAAAGAAATTAATATTGTATCTGGGTATTGATATTATCAGTATTCTAAATATACATTAAATAAAATAAGATAGAAAACTGTTTGACTAGGTCTTTCTAATGTCTTAAATCTTTAGTTCAAAATAATTAATCAGAATATAGGGAGATACCCCATATAGTTGGATTCTTTTCATAAATGAAAGAAGTATTTTCTGTATGATGCATGAAATTCCAAGAATGTCAGTAAAAAACAAAATTATAGTGAGTGCCTCTTGCTGAACTTACACAGGTATTTTTAAATGTTAAGTGCCTATGATGGACTATTTAGATAAAAATCTATGGTTTCTTTTTTCATTACATGAAATTCACTTTTAAAAATCCAGATTCAGAAAACTCTTGTCTCAAAGTAACATTAAGACAATTGGATATTTATCATCAATTTTAAAAGGTAGGAGAGAAAGTTGATTTGTGTTGGTAAAATTTTAAGTGACTGTGCTCTTGCAAACACCTGAGTGCTATTCAGCTTAATTGGGTTATAGCTCATGCTGATTGTGTTATTCCCTGCTGTATTTAATTTCTTTTTTTTTTTCTCAATCTTTTATTGTTTGGTTTTGGTTTTGATGGTGTATGGAAATTAAAGAACTCTAATTTTTTAAGAGCCCTAAAGGGAAGTATGCTTTTGTGTCAGTCATTCCTGTGAACACCTGTGCGCTGCTGAATTTAATTGGGTTACAGCTGGTGCTGAGAGAGAGTCAACTAAATGATGGTTTGCAGACTGACTAGAAACTTGACATTGCATGTCATTGTTTTCTTTTCCCTTCTTTTTCTTTCAATATACTTGCAGATGCTTGGATCTGAACGATTTCGAAGGCAAACCAAATAGGGTTTTTATGATTCGTGATACTATAGTAGCTGATACTTCATGGTGACGACCTCAGAAAAAGTGTACCTTCATTCTAAGTTTGTACAATCCCTCAGAATAAGGTGATCCTAACCTCAGAAACCATCTGGCCTACTTGTTTTCAGTAATTCAGAACATTTAATTTCATAGATTTTGAGAGGCTAGACTTAGAATGATATGAGAGTTTTCAGAGGAAAAAAACAAAGCATCAAAATTGAAAGTTTAGTAAATAAATATTATAAATACTACTAGCAAAGTAAATGAGGGTAGAATGTATTGAGAGGTAATTATTTTTAAATATCTTAATACCATTATTAAACTAAGTGCCTAAGTATGGCCAATAACTAATCTATTTCAAATAATTGTTAAAGGTAAATAGATCAGTTTGGCAATTTTTAAGATTTAATCTTAAAGATTTAATCTTACAGTCTTAAAGATGTAATGTAGCTCTGTATTTTACTATTGACCTAACATCCTAGACAGTTAGCTGTAAATTAGTTTAGCAGTTAAATGTTGGATGTGTAAAGGTCATTTTGGACTAGAGGTAGGTGGTAATAGAGTGGTACTTCATACCACCAAACATTAGAATTGTTAGTTAGACAATTCTAACTAACAATTAATAAAAACTGTATTTCTTTTTATTTCAAACAAGTTTGCAAATTTTATGGGATTGAATTCCTGTATTCCTGTTTCAAATATATTTTACATGACAAAAAGTAAAATAAGAAACATCAGCTAAAAGTAATGAATTGTAAAAGATTTCTGAAGTGTTCAATTAGTAAAGTCATTTCTAACACAGCAACTAAAAAGTATCTAGACTTATTGCTATGTTACTTAAATTTATGATACAAAAAAAGAGAAATAGAGTTTATCCCACTTCTTTTTTCCCTTGCAAATTAAACTCTGATGAGTGACCTATATTTTCACATCCTCTGTGATGAATTAAGCAAGTTGTATCTATTAAAAGATAAAGAAATTTTTTAAATTCAATAAAACTATTTAAAATAGGAGTTATAAAGGAATAATATACAAGTATGGCCCTGATATTTCTTTCCTGATGATATTCTTGATCTGTGATTAAGTCAGCATTTATCCCTTTTATAAGAGAAATTTTCAAAATGATATATACCATGCATTTCAGTCAAATTATTCAACCTGGTTTTCTTCGTACACTTGTCTAGTAAGCAAAGATTCAGGAAGACTGCTTGCTCTGAGACACTCTCAGTTAGATTGAGCTTATTACTTGGTAACACAGGGTAAAACACTGTGTCAATGACCTACTTTTTATTGCACCTTTATGTATCCCCAATTAGGGGGCTGACTATATTAAGAGTGCAGCCATTATGAGAGAACAAACTCAGAAGTGTTATTTGCTGGTTAAGACAGAGTTTAGGTTTATCTGCTTTCCAAATAGTGCCCAATGGAGCATGCAGAGCTGATGTCCCAGCAGGACCTTTTCATTGAAATAAGATGAATTTGTGGACTGAGGTGGGTATGAGGAGTCCTGATGAGAGTAGAGCCAACTGAAGGATTTGGAGAGTACACAGAATGAATTATACATAATGTGGAGGTAGGCTACCTAATTTGTCCTGGATTTGTGAGATTACCAAATTTATCCAGGCTTCTAAGTGAAAATAGAGTGTTTTGTGTGTCACGGGAATCTGATTTTATATTCACGAAAAGACACTGGAGGTTTTAAGGAATATGAAATAAGTTATGGGTAAATGAGGGGAGAGAGAAATTTTCTGCTTAATTGGCTATTTTTCTCCAGAGAAACTTGGTTTCATGAGATTCAAATGTTTCAAGTCTTTACTTATATAAAACACAACTTATTCCAGCTTCACAGATCTTAAGCTTTTTAAAATGTCATAAACAGCTATGAAACATAGATAGTCATCTGACACACAATAAAATGCAAAGCATAATGTTTGCTTGGCTCCTCATCCTGCCATCATGCCTGCCCCTGCTTTTCTTTATGCTCCCAATATCCATGTATTAGTTTCTAGTATAATTCAGCCATTGAGACTGAGACCTGTCACTTGAAATAAGTATGAGTTATATATGAAACTTGCTGCTTTTTAACAGCTAACTGAGTTGTGTGAACTTTATGCAGGCATTATTGATCTGTTTTTCTTACTCTAAAATAAGCTTGTGATTATTATATGAAGGTGACCATTATGTGAGCAAATGTGGTTCTTAAATATATTTATGAAATGAAGAAAATATTGTTCAGGCAAAAGGTAATAAATGTATTTTACCTAATTTAAATTCTGAAATTATCTTGGCAAATTTTGAGCCTGATGGCAGTGTCTAAAATGTTAAGCTTTCGACTCTGGAACTTGGTAAACTATTAGTTTACCAAGTTTAAATAGTAATGATTCAGTTGTATTGTGTTGTCATGAATTAACTTACCCAACCATATGTAACATGCCCTGAGGACACACACATAAAAAATTTAAACTATCATTTACTGATCTTGATATTTTATTTAAGAAAATAGGCTTCTTCAAGTGCTCCAAGGGAAATAAAAATATTAAAGGAGTTTTTCCTTTGATGTTTAACCATTAGATTCAATATTTCATAAATCAAATATTTTTAAGTTGATTATGAATCAAGAACTGTGGTGAGTGTGTGGCTATGGAGATGAGTTAAAGTCTAATGAGGTAGAAGTCATCTTTGTCAACACATAGCAGAATTCTAAATATTGACATTCCTGAATGAAACCTGAAAGCCTCATAAGCACCTCAAACTCTAAACCCCAAATGGAGTTCCCCTCGATAATTGTATTTCTACCTTCCAGGCACCAAGCCAGAAAGGAGCATCCTTGATATCTGCCTCTGCCTTGCTTATCTCTCTATTGGCTTTATCACTTCAAATTGCTGAATATTTCTTGAAATTGCCTTCAGTACATTCTGTCAGTGATGTATTCTTAGGCCTGTATCAAATTATTTATTTCTACATTTAACAAATCTAAACTGGATATTACTATGTATCAGTTCTGAGCTAGTTACATGATAAAAAGAGAGACAGTATGGTATTAGACAATTTGGGGAGATGTATATAGGAGATACATGTAAATAGGTAACTATATATAGGGATAAATTACATAATAGATGGAATACATAACAAGATATACCTAATAGATCCTTTAACCAGACCCTTTCATTCTCTACCCCCCGCCCTCCCCCCACCCCCATATATTTTATGCCTAGTTTAAATGCCAGTCTCTCTGAGATCCTCTCATTATTCCCTATGTCTGGGCAACTCACCCATTCTATATGTTTTCGTAGCTTTTCTGCTTTTCCTTTTATTACAAGTCTACATAGCAGCACCAAATCAGTTACGCACTTGTCTCTATTTCCTATTCAACTACAAGTTCCTTGAAGATGGGGTACTGTGACTGCATTATTTATTGAATTCCTAGGAGCTTAGAAAATATTGTTTGAATGGGTAGTGCAACTCTCCTGGGCATTGGATAGAAGGCTTCATCGAGGAAGTAAATTTAAGTTGACTTTTAATAAAGAATTAAAATTTTTCCACCTAGAATGGAGGGTGACTGTGGCAAAAAAAAAAAAAAAAAAAAGCAAATATGATGACATAGAAAAATGGAATGACATGGGGCAAAAAAAAAAAAAAAAAAAGCAAATATGATGACATAGAACAATGGAATGACATGAAATGATACATGAATTCAATAGTTTATTGTGGCTGGGGCATAGTGTTTGGGGAAGGAGATGTGAGAAATCAATATAGTCATACACATAAGACCTAGAAAATGAAGTGCTTTGAATCTTTTGCAGAGAAAAACAAACTTTATCCTACATGCCGAAAGCTCCAGAATTGGACTGCCTGAGTTTGTTTTTCACTTACAGTCTGTGTAGTGTTTGTAGTTTGTAGTTTATTTAAACTTTTTAGAATTCAACTTCCTCATCTGTAAAATTTGATATAAGGATTATTTTGATGATTAAGTGTATGTCTGTAAATGCTCAGCACAGTGTGGGCCCATGGCAAACATTTGATATAAGCTAGCTAGTTTTACTGTCATGGGAAAATCTTAAAGCAATCGAGTAACATAATAATTGCATTTTAGAAAGGTAACTATGGTATGTAACGGGAGGAAGAACTGGCAAGGAAGAAAACAAGATGAAAAAGGCAATTTAAGAAGTTTCTGTAATAGGTTAAGTTTACTTAAACTTTATGTAGTTTAAATATTACGTTTAGAATACTTTACACTTAAGAAATAAATACTTTACTTTTAATCTCTGAAAAGTATCTATGAGAAATGGCGATAATGACTTATTTAGGAGATAATTGAAAATACAATCAATAAGATAAAAGTATGGGAGAAGGTATGGTGATATGGAAAGAGAAGAAGAAATATTACCAGTAAGTTTTGGGGTTTATGGTTACCATCCACCAAAAAATTAATTCATTAAGGTATAAGGTAACATTGATTACAGACTTTTTGTTTGTCTGTTTCTCTTATCATTTTGGTAGGGGTCTTAGGAGAGTGCAACTATAAACATGTGCAAATACCACTCATTTGGGTAGAAGTCCAAAGCTGTCACATGTGAAGTGAATATATACTCGTACTAAAATAACAATGCTGCCTTTTTCAATGATGTTATTTTTCTCCCTTTCCTCTTAACTCTTAACTTTTTTTCCTATAGCATATTTTTATTATTTTCCTCATTTGTATAAGGTATATAAGTAGAACTTAAGTAGATAGTTCTGAAATCTGCATTTCCCTGCTTCTCTTGATCTGATTCTGATCAATACGATTTGATATCCTGCCTTGAGGAAGGCAATGGTTTAATCGTTTGCCTCTTTCTTACATCATGGTAGGACTAAACTTCTGTTTCTCTAATACTCAAATATGCAACTGCAGTCACTTATTGCCTCTGAAATTTGCTTTACCATTTTAGAAACAATTTCTGACCTATAAAAACTGCGTATGGTCTTCTCAAACTAAATTAATTAATTCTTCAGCGTGTCCTTACATTTTTCCCATTCCAGAAATCATTTTGTTGATCTCACTAATTTCTATATTTCTATCTTTAAAAAATAAGTAGTATTAAGTACTAAAGTTAAGTAGAGTTAAGAAAGGTGCAGATTCAAAGCATTACATTTCTTTCATATCTTTTAAAAAGTAAAATGAAATTACATAATAGACTTTTAAGCAATTTATACTTTGCATTGCCTTTTCATCTATGGCTCAAAGACTACCTAATATATCTGTATATTTTAGATCATTTATCATGTAGGCCATATCATTTTGAGTAAATATTTTCCTTAAAATAGCAAGCCATTCGTTTATATTTCATATCAAATATAAGTAAATGTTCATATTGATTAACAATAGCTTAAAATATTTATAATTGTGCTACTTTCTAGACCACCACTCATAGTATCTTTATAATTCCATTCTGACAGCATAACTGCAAATCATATGCCTTATAGAATTTTTATAATCATCACTATCAAATACTCAAATATCTATAAAAATAAAATATCAGATGCTTGTGAAATATATATATTTTGAATTTATTCCAAAATTCAATTATATAATGCTTAATTACCAAGTAAGTCAAGGGCTATACTTTTCAAATCCCCTATACTTGTCTTCTTTGTTACATATTGAAAATAAAAGGGAGACTTGGCACATAACTAAGGATATGGATTGTTGATATTCATGCCACTATATATATATCATATAATTCAATTGGATACAATTGTATAATAAACTTTGTCATAGATCAAGAACTATTTACAGTTGCTTGAAGTTATAATTACAACTGTTTTTTCTAAATTGAGATAAACATAAAGAAGTGAAGAAGAGAGGAAAGAAGTAATCGTTGGAGAGTGGTTATTATGATCCAAACACTGTGTCAGCTAATTTATGTTATTTCATTTGATACTCGTGCCCATCCATGTGGATCTTCATTTCTTGGTTTCTGATTTTCAAAGACATTGGTTTTATACTACTAATAACAATAAAATAAAATAACATTTATTGAACACCTAATACAATTTAATAATCTAAATTATATATGTATGTTCTAAGATATATGTTCTAAGATATAAGGCATATTCTGATCCACACAACAAATCTATGGGAGATAGATGGAATTATTAGGCTAATAAAAATGAGGCAGTTCCAAATCAGAGAAGTTTTAGTAACTTGTTTAAATTAACAAATTTAGTTAGGTCAAGTAGTTGGGTCTCTCTTACTCCGGAGCTCACACTGCTTCCACTATACCATATTGTTTTTTCACATTGTTGTTAATTTATCTTTTAATTTTTTCCTTTTCATGCAATATTTTATTTTATTTTTTTATTGTTTATTGGGGTAACATTGGTTAATACAATTATATAATTTTCAGGTGTACATGATTATTTGACATCTATATATTCTATTGTGTGTTTCAGTGTGTTTACCACTGAAAGTCCAGTTTCCTTCAGCTACCATTTTTTTGATCCCCTTTACCCACTTCACCCTCCCCCTACTCCCTATATTTGACCCCCTTTACCCCGTCTACCTCCCCGCTCCTCCACCACCCCCTACCCTCCTCTACCCTCTGATAACCACTAGTCCATTGTTCATGAATCTCTCTTTGTTTGTCCTGTTTATTTGTTGCTTTTAGGTTTATACCCCACATATAAGTGATATCATGTGATTTTCAACTTTTTCTGTCTGGATTATTTTGCTTAGCATGATTATCTCGAGGTCCATCTATATTGTCACAAATGGCAGTATTTCATCTCTTCTTATGGCTAAGTAATATTCCATTGTATATATGCACCACAGCTTCTTTAGCCAATCATCTATTGTAGGACCCTTAGGTTGCTTCCATGTCCTGGCCACTGTGAATAATGCTGCTATGAGCATCAGTGTGCAAATATCTTTGTGGATATGAGTTTTTAAGTCTTTAGGATAAATACCCAGTAGAGGGATTGCTGGATCATACGGTAGATCAATTCTTAGTTTTTTGAGGAACCTCCATACTGTTTTCCATAGTGGCTGTACCAATTTGCAGTTCCACCAGCAATGTATAAGGGTCGCAATTTAGTATTTCTATTATTAATAGCCATCTTATGAATTCTGTCAATATTTTGTCTGCTTTTTAAAGTTGCTAAATGTTTGTTTATCATCAATTTGGAACTGATCTTTTTATAAGTAAGCACTTCCACAAATATCATAGTAATAATATAGTTGGTAGTAATAGTAGTTATAGTGTATTATGCAAGGATTTACCATTTGCATGGTTTTAAATAGCTTATAATATATTCATAAATTTTCCTCATACATAAATGACTGAGTTTATAGTTACAATGATAATATCTTCATCATTGTATATCATTCTTTATAAATAAAATATTCTGCTTATATTATGTTGCATCGATGTTTTAACTCATTTGACCTCTGTAGATAAAATTTGAGGTACTACACAGAATAACATGAATTTCCCAGTTCTGAAATTTTTATTCATAGTGCTGTTATCCACAGAATTATTAATGAGAAAACAACCTTTGTTTATTTGAATATTCTGACGACATGGCACTTTGAAGACGTCTTTTATTTTATACTCACATTTCATACCTAATGTTGCAAAGCTGACATTCCTCACCGTAAGTGTTATTTATTGATGCTTGAAGGTTCAATGAATTATTCAGCCCCTTTACTCTTCCTGCTTTGCTGCACACCTATTGAGTTTTCAGAGCAGTTTCATATCAAAAATTTGTTCTTGCTTTGCAGCTCCAATTTCATGCTTGGCCTTTTCTAAGCAACATGAAAAAAATAACCAGAAGGAATAAAATATGTATACAAACTGCTTTAATAACACAATAGTCAAATCATTAAAGCTCCCAAGGGTTTTAAAAATTAAGACATGAAAGCAAGATTTCAGAAACAGACTACATGCAAATGTAATTAGTAAAAACCAATCTTGTTAACATGCAGTCTGTGGAGAGTTACATATGTTTATAGACCTATTGTACCCAGACTTGAAAAGCACTCTTGACAAGTAAGTCCCTAAGAGTTCAAGGACTGAGTGCCACTTTGTATCTTATATTTTCACATACATATAGAGAGGTAGATAACAAAACAATGAATGACAAGTCTGATCAGAATGACCAGACAATTCTAATAATGGCAGTGTGATGTAAGAAGTCAAGAACCTCAATATTTCTGATTCCTATGAAAAGGAAACATTCATTTTTATACCTACTTCAAATAGTTGACTATCAAATCTGGAAAATTTACTTTTATTAATAAGGAAATATCATTCTTTTCACCATAAAAAATGAAGAAATTTTAATGTGAGAGAAATTATTCATGCCCTCCAACAAACATGTATGTCAATATCCATGAGGAAAATTTTGCTCTATTTTCAGCTAAGATTCCATGTGGATTTCAACAACAAAAAAAATATATTCTCTCTCAGTGTATTAGATTTATTGTTAACAGTATCTCCCTCCTTTTCAAAATACTTTACCAAGTGTAAACATTTAAAGATTTTCCAAGAAAGTGTTTCCATTCCATCAACCCATTCGATTTTCATCAAAAGCATAGTTTTTGATGTCTCAGATGAAGAAAAAAAGGAAGAAATAAAATTAAGTTAAAACATTCTATTCTTAACATGTTTATAGTTTATTAAGTAGACACAGATAATAAAATAAGGACTACTGAATGGTTCAGGCATTATGGTGTAAGTATCTTTATATAGTTTCATTTTTAAAATTCTCTTAGACACTGGCAACTAACTATTTTCAATAAAATCAATGTTTTGTGTTTATTTCAAAGTGTGTTAATACACATTATTTTTTTACTAGATTTTTTTTTTAAATATCTGAACTGAATCCACCTGTCTATGACAGTAGAAATGTTTTTACATGTGGAGAAAGGAAAATTTTCATCTTTAGGATAACCTAATCAAATACTGTCTAATTTAGCCATTCACCAATTGCTACTTGCAAATAGCAGAACACCTAAGAATAACAAACAAGATAGGTTTCTTATTAAGTTCCATGCAGCAGCTCTTTCAGATTACCTTAATTAATTTAATGCTCGCAGTACCTCCATGAGATTGATTTTACACATGAAGAAACTACATGTTGTAGTTTGTGTTCCCCCAAAAGCTGATTTTGAGATAGATTCAAGATTAAGTAGTTTATTTGGGAGATGATTTCAGGGAATACCAGGAGGAGTGTGAGGGAATGAAATAGGTAAGGAAAGAAAGTTATAGAACGTGAGTTTTTAAGCCACTTACCACTGACATAGTAAGTTCAATCCTACTGAGGAACTTTGAGTGATAGTTTATAGAGCAGTCTTCAGAGTTATCCATTCTCAGGGGCAAGAGATCTGAAAAATTTACCCATGAACTCCTTATTTCCCGCTGGTCCACTGCTGTTTGGGTAAGTGAGGGCTATTGCTACAGCACTTTCAACTTGCCAGTACAGGGGCAGATTGTGCTCCAAGTCAGAAAAAAGTCCTCTGACCAAAGGTACAATAAGAACTTTTTAGCACAGAGGTGAATGTGGAGGGCACCCACAGCTTTACCTGCATTAAGGGTAAATAATGTTAAATAAAATTGTTATTAAATAGCGTTGAGTTGTTAAATATGTTCTCTGCTTAAAATCAGATGACAAGCATCAAGCCAAGTGGGAAACAAAAGGTAAATTGTTTCTTTTCTCCTTCTCATTCTTCAGACAAATTTTAAAAACCTTTCCACTTTTTATGGAGACATTTTCAAATACGTTTTTATCTACGGAAATAGGAAAACAATTTTAAAACACTGTTCATGTAATAGCGCCATTCCCCATGCTTCCATTACTATAAATTATATAAATATTGAGTATTGAATCTCCTGAGGGGAGATGTGTATCTAATGAAATGTGTATCTAATAACAAACAACTTGGCTGTATCAGCCAGCTTTTTGACATTTTGCGATTTCTTCAACCTTTTATAATAGTTTTACCATTTTTGCTGTTGGTGGTGGTATTGAATCTTTAGACTGACCACCTCAAAAATTTTTAAGCTTTTACACTTCTTCTTCTATTTGATTTGCCTGCAATCTAAAATAGATATTCATAGTCATCTAAATCTTTCCTCTCCTCGTTGATTTTACTCCTGGGACATTCAATAATTTTCATGCTCTATCTCTAAATCCTTCATAATTTCTATACACCTTGTGTTTGTGAAGATTAGCTTATGTAACATTCAGATAGAAACAAAGGAAAATGTTATATATCAATGGCAGGATGTTACAGCAGTTTGAGTAGTACTTATATAATCTGCCTGACATTTCTGAAGCTATTGCTTTAGGAATCCTGATCGATACAATGACTTTCAGAGAAGTAAACCAACTATGGTCTTCTATGTTTTATCTACAGAACTAGTAATAATGGGTGCTTAGATCAGAGCTGGATGTTCACAGTTCACATACTCTATGTCTTTTCTTGGCACCTTATTTACTGTGGGGGGAACAGTTTTCATCCATGTACGTCATTCTCCATTGTGACAAAGTAATCACCTGAAACTTAACAAATGCTCTTCATTTGGCCCTTCTCTGAATTTATGTAAAAATACTCAGATACACTGGCTAAGACAAAATATATATATATATATGTATAAATAAATATATATGTATCACCTACAACAGTGAATCACAGTAAACCTTTATCTCAATGAAGGTTAGTCTCAATGAAGATTAAACATTCATCCTAATGAACTTTTCATTAGGAACAATTAAATGGCCTATCTTCAATGAAGACATTTATTTGAATGATTTTAATAACCATTTAACAACTCCTCACATTGTCCAATTTATTCATCTTAGTACCTTTTAACCTTGTTTTACGTAAGTTTTGCTGTTCTATTTACCTCCATTCATTGTAGGTCATTAATGAGATTTAGTTTACACTGACATTTCCAATGAGACCTATTTTTATATTCTTTTTCCAGATTGAGATGTTTCTGTAGCTTTCCAAATTTTCTTTTTAAGCCAGTAAAGTTCCCTTCCTATCTCCATATGTTCTATTTAGAAAGACTTTTAAAAGTCACTTAGAAAACTTTCGTTCAGGTTACAAATGCAGCATGTTATACTATTATACATTCAAAATTTTATAACAGCCTCAAATATGATGTGATCAGTGAATTTTACTCTCAAAGTAAAAGATTTAGTAATTTATTTTTCTTAAAAACCATATAAATATAATTGTAAGTCATATATTCTCTCAGTGCCTACAAAATAGTAAACACGTTAACGGTAAAATCATTTTCTTTGAATAATTCTTTAGCTTTACCAGAATTAATAGATTAATATGCCTGGAAAAGGGAGAAAATATAGCAGATGCCTCGCCATTTTAATCAGTTGGCTTTTTTTTTCACACTTTTTAACTTGAAATTTATCAGAATCTCATATTTATAAACATTTACCTAGTCAAATTCTTCATAGAAAATAGTACTGTTATTTCTGCTGAGTAACTGGATTAAATTTTGAAGGAGGAAGGCATTTTATTTTACCTCTTACATTGTATTCAAACCTAATATTTTTTTCACATTTAAAACATTCAATAATTTCTACTCTTTTCACCATGCATGAAATAACTTGAAGGGCAGTATGAGCTGACAAAGAATAGAGAATGAAATCTACTCATATCATTGTTTAATCTGCCATGAAAAAAAAAAATTTTTTTAAAGGCCCTTTTTATGTTCCCTGTCTCGAAATACTTGAATGAACTTCATGAAAAATATACTGGTTATGTGTGCTTTTTATGTTTGGGTTGAGTCTTTTGCAAGCTGAAAAACCTATTTCTGCAAAAGGAGTTTCTAAGGCAGCAAGTACCCAACCATTATAATAATGATAACTAGAGTTTCTTTAGAAAACTTACATATTCTCTGACTTTTTTTATTATGTCAGATGAAATAAAGGAAAGAATTAGATGGAACAAAGGCGGGAGGGATATTTACTGTGGCTTTCATGTAATTTATCTTGTTTCTTCCCCTAGATTGCGATCAATAAAATACCAATTTATTAATTCTGATCTATTTTAATACAGCTTTCTAAACCTATTTATAGGCATATATCTAACAAACACAATTTAGGATAATGTTTAATCATTATAGCTCTTAATTTATTTGGAAAATAGTGTACATTCAGAAATTAAGATTTTAGTGATTTTAGTAATAATATGTTAACTAGTATGTTGTTTGGTGTTTGAGGTTCCTTGATCCTAAACTCAGATTATTACAGTTATGTAGAGTTAATTATCTGTTGCCAATTTGATAATCGTTATATAATTTTATATAATCCTGTGAATTTTGCTGTAAAATAAATTTCTGAAACTATCATCACTGAATTGTCTTTCTCAACTCTTAAATTTCTAAAAATATTCTTTTCATAATATTTTGATGTGGAAGAATAATAGCTTCATCTAAAGAAGAGAATCCAGGTGATTATGCTGCACTAGATGATTTCTTAAGCATCTTCCATATCTAAAATTTTTTGATACAAAATTACTTTCCTTATCAAGAATCTGCAACATCTTCCTATTTCTCGTATGTTACTTAATATGTCTAATTTAGTCTTCTAGGACTTTGAAAGCTTCAGTAATCTGATATCACCCTATAGATCAACCTATCCAGAGCTCTTTAATCACTAAATTCCTATATGTATTTTTTACTCTTGATTACTGAGTATTTTATTCCCTTTATGTGCACAATTGTATAATTTATATTTGTATGTGCATTTATTTTAATATCAAATACATAATTATTTGTGATTTTTCTTCCTCTCATAGGTTGTGAGTCTTTTGAGAGTTTGAAAATAAGAGTTTTCATTTATTTATGTATCCTTCCATGACTAAAATTACAGCTACTGGCACAATAAAAATATGTAGCCAGGATTTTGACCTTTATGACCTTTACTGTTATACCTGTAAATATGTTGTTACATAGCAAAAGGGATTTTGCAGATGGAATTAGGTTGTTAATCAGTTTAATTTAAGGAGATTATTTATGATTATCCAGGTAAATCAAATGTAATCTCTCATGTTATTAAAAGCAGATGAGGGAGACAGAACAGAGAGCAGGAAAAAGAATGCAGGTGCAATCAGGTGTAAGAAGTAGTTGACCCTTCTTTGTATGCACTGAAGATAAAGGGAGTCAGGATCCAAGGAATGCAGGCAGCCTTCAAGCTGAGAACTACTCCTGGAACAGTTCAGCAAGGTAACAGGACCCTAGTCCTACCTCTGTGCATTACTGAATTTTGCCAGTCTACATGTGCCTGGCAGTAGATTCTTCCCCAGAGGCTCTAGGAAAGAAGTAGCCCTGCCCACACATAATTTTAGCTTGGAGAGACCCCTGTTAGACTTCTGACATTCAGAATTGTGACATAATAAATTTGTATTGTTTTAAAATAAGTTTGTGGTAATTTGTTACAGCAGCAGTAGAAAATTAATGCAATGAATTAATGTTTATATGGTTGAGTGTCTTTGTGCCTACCTTAGACCTTTACATTGGATATTATTTCTTTTCCTTCACATGTCCATATCTATTCTTGTAGGCTCGTCTTAGTCATACTACTCCCTAGGAATTTTCTCTGATGATTCCAGCTGGAACTGGTTATTTCTTGTTTTACCTCTCTAATGCTTAACCATACTACTATTATATTTGGTGTTGCCTTATCACTAAATTGTAAGATAACTTAATCACACTGTTACATACCCTTGAATAATAATTTTGTGCACATATATTTTGTTTCTTATGTGGATTTGTGAGTATATATAGTTTTAGGAGGATAATGGTGCTTATGACATACTCATTGATTGATTTTTTTTGAATTTTGAGAATATTCTTAATTAATCAAATGATTATTGTTAAATGCTTAAAAAAAAAAAAAAATCCAGTATTTCAAAATGCATTCTGGCCCAGATTTTATAGGTAAAATAGATGCATTAAGAGAGAAGGATCTTGCACATTACCTCTATGTCATCCAGTAAACCACCAAAAGAAGCCAAGCATATAAAATCAAAACATATACAACCTTTTTACAGTAGCAGGTCCAGTTCAAGTGCTGGGACAATAAAGAAGTTGGTGTTAGCAATGAGCAAATAATGTACATAGGACTGAGAGGCAATTGGAAAGACTAAAAATTTTAGATGTGATATCAATATCAACTTTTAAAGATTCTCAGATAAATATATATTTGTGGTTGTGACTACTAAAATTTCACTGAAAATTAGGAAAATATTCTACTTATATTTTTATAACTAGAAAATGAATAGTTTTAAAGGGAATTATAATGAATATGTTCTTTTTCATTGCATTGTGGGAAAAAACATGTTGGAGCATCTTACTGATTTTCCTGAGAATATACCAAAG